>NW_017731860.1:631810-657243 GCF_001890085.2 Hipposideros armiger | reverse complement strand
GGTGGGAGGGCAGTAGATGGGGGAGGGGGGTTGTTACTTTGTGAGGGTGAAAAGGATAACTATTGCATTGTTCTGTATACCTGAAACTAAAAATAAAATTTTTTAAAAAAAGAATAACCTTAGAAGAAACTTTTCAAAGCACATGGTTGAACAATATAGAATTATATGGAGAAATTGTCAATAAATAAATCTAGTTGTCAGATTAACCCTGAGAGAAAAACTAGGTAAAGATAACACTCTCAGAAAGAAAATCATCATTTCACATAAAGGAAAACAAATCCCTGAAATATATATACATATGTATTTGAAATACAATTTTGACAGATTAAATGTAGCAGGTTCTTAAAAAGAATAATTATTCGTGACCTAGTAGATGTTATCGCAAGAATTCAAGGAAGTTTCACAGTTTAAAAAAATGTTAATATAATTCTGAAAAACATACTAAAGGCAAAACTAAGCTATACCATTATTTCAAAAGTTGCTGGAAAAGACTGATGACATTAACTGCAATTCCTAGTACAATTCTTAGCTTTCTTTATTAGCTTCCTTAGATTCCTTTCAATCTCATAAAGTGTCTTTTACCAGAAATAGGGAGTACACAGGATACTTAAATGTGACTTAATGAAGCAATACTCTTCACATAATCAGTAGTACATGCCTAAACATGTGTAAAATAACCTGAACCATTCAAACATTTTCTGGATTACAAAAAATATTTAAAATAAGCAAAGAAATATGGATATTAGAAACAGATGAAACTAATTTTATTTACAGAAGATAAATTCTCTACATAGCCTACATTTGAAGTTAAATAGCCCTAAAAACCAAATAGTCCAGTCATATCAGTTTGTCTGATACCAGATAAACACACACACTCACACGCACATGCACACACACACCCATCATGTTCTATATATGACCAGTAAGTAAGGAGAAAATACAAACAGATCCAATTGACAATAGTCATCCACTAACATTTCACCCCATCTCCAACACTACCACTGGTCTGTCCAATCTCCCATCATCAACGCCGTCACTGATCTTCCTGCCTCTACACTGATTCCCTGCAATCCTTATTCAACACAGTCAGAGGTATTATATCTTTTAAAGCTGAAGTTAGGTCTGTTCATCACCTCTGATAGCTATCTTCTCCCTCAGAATAAAAGCCGACACCTTATGGCACCCTGTACAGTCATGGCTCCGTTTATGTCTGTGACATCTTTTTCTGAAACTATCCACTTAGCTCACCCCACTCTAGCCACGCTGGCTTCCCTCCTTTTCTTGTAACATGCCGACGAAGCTTTCATCTCAGATGCTGGTCCTCTCATGCTGGTCTTTACCTTAAACTGTGCTTTCTGTTTTCCACAGGGCCGTCTCGCACACCTGAGTGTCCAGTTATGTATTTCAAAATCACCCTCTTAGTAGAAGACCTTTCCAGACCATCCTATTTAGACTTGTGTTCCCCAACCCAGCTCTGTTCTTTTCTTTGTTTTTCTCAATACTCATCACTGTGTTACATATTTTACAGTCTTCTGATTTATCTTGTTTATCTCTGTCACTTCTATGACAAAGATCTAAGACCAGGTGTGTTAATAACTGCATAGTTCCAATAGAAGCATTCACATAGATTACAACGTTTTTACTCCCTATAACTGTGTAAGTGCTACCTGCAAAATGTGTGAGGTGGCCCTGCTCTTACAATAGTAATTCAAGGCCTATTAGGTCATGGGATTTTTGCTGATTTTTTTTTTGCCCCTGTCATTTAGGAAGTGAGCTTAAGAAGGGTAGGAAATGAGGTCAGAGAGGTAATGAGACCAAATTGTGGAGGGGTGTTGAAAGCCATTGTTAGAACTTGCAATTTACTCAAAGTGAGGTTGGGAAGCCACTAAAGAGTTATATCGAGATGAGTTACCTAATCCAACTTTTGCTCTTTAAGGAACACTTTGGCTGCTATGCTGAGAATAGACTGTCTGTGGAGGAAGATAGTGTAATAGACATAAATTTGGAGGCCGTTCTAATGAATGGTGACTGGGAAAAAGGGGGCAGCACATTGGAAGTGGAGAGCTGTGCTCAGGTCCTGAATATACCGGGGTGCCAAAAAATGTATACGCATGACTTGTATTCATCTTTTGTTATCGGTATATATATTAAATAGCACAATTTTAATACAGTTTTTTTCTTTCTTTACATGTGTATACATCATTTCGGCACCCTCTGTATATTGAAGGTAGAGCCAGTGGGAATTGCTGATAGAGTGGATGTGGAGTATGGGAGAAAAATTGGAGTCCAGGACGACCACAAAGTTTTGGAGCCTGAGCAACTTGAAGTCTGCAGTTGCCACTTGTGGAGCTGGAAGAAATCCCCGGAGAGGCACATCTGTGTGTGCGAGATCAGTAGTTTGGCTTCAGATATATCATGTTTTATATTTCTGTTACACATGACATTGGACTTTAAGGGGAGACACACAAGCTGAAGGTATACATTTATGATTTTTTAGTCTATAGAAGGGTTTTTGTTTTATTTTTAATTGTAAAAAAACATAAAATGTATCATCTCTAACATTTTAAAGTGTACAGTGCCATAATGTTATGTATTATACATGGTTTTTAAACCATGACCATGGGTGAGATCAAGAGAAGAAGTATAGAGAACAAGAAGAAAATGTCCCAAGATTGACCTCATAATTCAATGTAAAAATTATGAGGAAGAACCAACAAAGTATAGAAGGAGAAATCAGTGAGAGGGAGGAGGGAAAGTTGGAAGATGGGGTGAGTTAAAAGCCGAGGGAAAAGCAGTTTCAGGGTGGAAGTAGTGATCAGGTGTGTCACATGCTGCTTAATATTCAAAACAGATGAGCACTTAGATCTGACCATCTGATATATTAATAGTACTGTGAAGCTCATCAATGGTAGTGCTGTATCAACATTAATATTGTGTTCCAGATTCTTCTTCTCTGCCTCTCTGTGTGTCCTTTGCCTTATGGCTTTTCAGTTCTTCCTATGAGAGGCAAAGTGTACTTCCATCCCTGACCTTGGATTCAGCCATGTTACTTGTTTTGGTTGATGGAACAGAGAGGGGAGTTCTAGAGTGTTAGTTCATTAAGAGGTATGCATATTTCCATTTGTCTTGCCCTTCGATGTTGCCGTGAGAAGGACATGGGTCTGATTAGCCTGTTGGTCCAAGGAGGATAAAAGCACCCATGAGGCAGACCCACACCCGATCTGCAGCTTTGAGCTGTCTGGCCCAGCACACGTCTCTATCGACTGACTCCTAGATGAAGTGTTTTTGATGGATGGATGCCAGAGAGATTGTGTGCTTGTTATATAGTTGACTGATACGGTGACCTTGACAAAAGCTGTGTTGTTGGAATGATGGATAGAGAGCCTGACTGAAGCAAGTTCAAAGGAGAATGGAAAGAAAATAACTGAGTATAGCATAGCGACACTTCTCTGCAGTTTTCACAATTTTCCTATAAATGGGGTGTAAGAAATTGGGATGTAATCTGGACAGAGATGTGGAGTCAAAATGATGTTCTTTTTGAATGACAGAAACAACAGCATGTTTGAATGCTGATGAGAATGATCCAGTAGGATGGGGAAAATGATGATGGGAGAAAGAAGGTAGAGAATAAGTCCATTCGTACACAAGTGAAGATTTGGGCTTAGGAAAGTTTCAAATTCAGATTGTCCTGGTGTGAAAAATCCACGCATTTTCTATTCAAGTATGCTGTCAAGACTCTCTCTCTCTCAAAGCAGCAAATGTGGAATGAGAGTGGGAAGATATGTAGTAAAGCCAATTTAGTGGAACGGTAATTTAAAGTCCAGAGATATTCCTAGGACATGCCTTTACTTAGATGCATGATGTCAGGCAGCTCCTCTAATTATTTGGATCACTTTGTTTCCACACCTATGAAAAAATGAGTGGAGAGATGAGTTCTAAATTTTCTCCTCCACCCCTCAAACACTGTTATTCCAAGAGCCGACAATTATACTTCAAATGAGCCCCTCTGAGAGCTGTTGCCATCCTTATATAAGTGCACAGCTTACTGGCATCCTCCTATATAACAGATCTCAAAATGCCTCTTTCACAGTAACATCCCAAACTCACCTCAAGTCAGATATTTTAGAGTATCTGACATCTGCTTAGTCTCCCAAGGCTGGCAGAATGGATTGAATAATAGTTATTTTAGGATGTAATTGCTGCACTGTTAAAAAATAAATCCTTCTGCAACTAAATAATGTCATATTTCTGAGCCACTTATGTAACCAAAATGATTTATCCAAATAAAAGAGCATGATTTGGGGAAACATTTAAAGTCGTTGCAAATGATTTCCATTACTAGCCCATTGGGCTATAAAAGTGTGATTCTCCATAGTGTAGATGGTAGCTATGTAGAACAATGCAGTTCTCTAATATTGCATGTTAAGAAATCAGCTCCATAGTCATAGAGAAAGTTAGGATATAGAGCACAGGAAAGGGAACATGGAAGTGCCCAAAGGGCCCTACATACCTTGGGGCAAATAGAATGTAGTGGTAAGCAATTGTGGGAGGAGATTAGAAAGCTGACAGTTCTTGATCTGTTCCTACACAAATACTAGAGGAGTAGTTGACGACCAAGAGGGGAATATAAATGGAAACGAGGACCTAAGGGAAAGAGAATTAGAAGACAAAGTGAAAAATAGTAGAAAGTTTCTAGTAAACTTAACTTTGTATATACAAGTTCAGGGTGACTAACTTCTTTAGTTTTAAAGAAAAACCACTGAGCCCAGGGGTTGGGATGTGGATAAATAATGATAGATAGATAGATAGATAGATAGATAGATAGATAGATAGATAGATAGAAGATATACAGTTAGCATCTTCTGAGAATAAATAACTACATTTTATGTAGAAATTGTGTAATTTTAAAGACTATCAAGAAACTAAGTTTGGCATGGCATACTAACTAGAATTGGGCAATGCCAATGCATATTAAAATCCTCAATAGTCCACAAATTAAGAATTGCAATGTCCATGTCACTTCAAGTTTGACTGGGAGTTGTGGGTAGATGTGTCTATGTATATGTTTATATGATAGAAGAATTTTTGATGTACATTTAAAATAGAACAAATAAATTAAGTTGAAATAGAAAGTGGGGGAGCAACTGAGTTCTGAAACTTAATGTCAAACCATGATATTTAAAAATGCTAAAACGGCTGGTCAAAAATAATATCATTTCAACTCACTAGTATGTAATTTATTATTATCAAATGGGCAAATAACATGTCATTGATATAGTCTCTGAAATTTGGCTGGATTTCAGATAATGACTAGTGTTTCAATACTTGCATATCAACAAACAGCATTCAAGTACGACACAACATTTTGCTTTAATTGCATCCGCCAAAGAAAGACCATGAGCAGCAATCTCACTGAGATTCACATTAACCAAACACAGATATCAAATGAATGATACCCGAGAGCCCATTACTTCTTTCAGGTTCTCCAAATAAAGGTTTAAAGAGAAAATAACACTAACTGACAGGGAAATAATTCACCAGTATCATGGCCTATAAATCATTTTAGGAAAACAACAACTTTGCTAAATCTCATTCATTTCATTGGATGTTCTGTCGCCTTGCCACCTTTCTATTGGGATTAGCCCCTGTAGATGCAACCTCAGCAAATCCAGTAAAAATAATCAGAGGCTAAAAGTTAGATATTTTGTTCTTGCAAAAAGAAAGGATTAATTTTTAAGTAAATCAGGTATGTGACACCAAATTAGATTATTATATCATTTGACTTCGTTTCTGTGTTGCTACAATGACACATGACTGAATTTGAATTCATTTTCAAAAGTCTTCATTGTTTGATATACTGTTGCAGTCCCTGGGCTGAGTATTTGACCTATGTTGCCTCATTTAATATTCTTCTTTCCTGACTGAAGCCAAAGATATGTTAACTAGTAGATGATAGAGCCGCAATTCAAATCTAGATCTACTTCCTTCAAAATCACATTCTATTCCCACAGACTCTCTTTAAAAGTACCCTCTGGGGGACAGGGTTGGGAGAGAGGATAAATAATTAAAACTAAGCAAATGGATATATAAATATAGATCCACAGCTAGATAAATTCACAGAGGGATTCGTTATTGTATATTCTATGGATGGATATTTAAAGTTTATTGACAATTTGTATAATTTTAAAGCATATCAAGCTCAGTTTGTCATAGCCTACTAATTTCAGTTTCATCATCTCTACACTATAAAATTATAAATATAGTGTGTTTACTACAAAGGCATTGAACATTACCATAGCCAGGAATAAACAATAGGCATATCTGAGTTCAAATGCAAGCTCTGCTACTAGCCTATGTGACCTTAGCCGATACCATGACCCATAATGAGCTTCAGTTTCCTCATCTGTAAAATGGGGATTTGGAATATATTGTTCTCAAAATATTCTTGTGACACTTGTAAACTACCCAGTATGGTAGACGAACGTAGGCCAAATGCCTAGAGTAGATAAAAAACTTAATAATTTAATATCTGAAAGTTTTTGTCAATTCTTGGATATGGGATACTTCTTGACTGCACTGTGTTTTAATCAGTTGGATTCAACTATTAAATGAAGCACGTATCCACTGGGAAACTGTATCAACTGGCTGAATATATAACAGCTTAATGACTGCATTATTTCTGATACTGCAATAAAAAGTGATTTTAATTTTTTTCAATTTCAGGGTAAATTTTAAAAAAACAATGAACTAATTTTTCATGACTGGGCCATAAATGGAAATGGTTTACATGTATTACTCTTATCTAGGCACCCTAGTGCCTAGAAAGATGTCTGGCAAATTGTCAATATTTAAGAAAAAAAAAGAAGTATGTTCATTAAAATGAATTCAGTAAGTAATAAAATTACAAAGTGATTCTTATACTTTAAAAGACATATTTTAAATAGTTCTATATAAAATTTGGTTCTGTGCTACAGCAGTTATGTAGGAGTTACACAGGTAGCCGTAATAAACCTTTGGAGTATATATTGGGTTGTTGGAAAAGTCATGACGTATTTTTTCTATGTTTTTCATTGCAGAAATGTGTCATGACTTTTCCGGCAACCCAATAGACATTAGCATTCATTAATGTCTTTGAAATTATGTGTGCAGTAATAGAGAGTAATAAAAAATGAAGTATCGGATGAAAACATCATTTCCTTGTAGCACCTTCATGAAAACTTGTGTAAATAAAGAACAGATTTAAGTTAAAGGCACACAGAAGCCTATGCATAAAAATTTTAAAGGCACTTTTTCTGATTCTGAAATGGTTTACACTTTAATTGATATTTTTGTTTTTATGTTTTACTGTCAGTGGAACAGAGAACTTTGAGACTTCACAGAAAATGTATGTATGAAATTAAGCAGTATGTTGTTGGGAATCGAGGTTGAATATTTTATTACCCCTCAACTGTAATATGCACTTTCCCTTTCAACTTGTAAATCATTAGCTTTAAATTACCACAATCACCATCAAGGCATGATTTTTACCAATTGGCCAAAATAAGGAGTAGGGACCTTTGCTGCACCTGTGGTTGCTATTGTTCCATTGTTTATTTTTATTCTTTCCGTAAAGGGCAGAATATGAGTAGAGACCAGTCAATGTGTGTGAGAAAACAAAGTTGATCATTTGTATTCTCGTCAGTGGATAGTTTTTCATATGGTGTTTTTTGGTATCCAATTGTATACTCTCAGTGATAAAGTTTGTTACAGGCTTCCTTTGTTAAGATGGGGAGTTCAGGTATGGGCTATGATAGACTGAGAAAGTTATATCACTTAACTATGTGTATATTTATTTCTTATGATGACACACATTCTGTTTTCTCTCTTCAGAAGAAGAGTATTCTGATGCTTTTCTCTTCTTCTGCTAACTAGAACAAGTGAGGGATTTTGTAAGCCCTGGCCATGGTTGATAGACAATGTTATAGTAGCATTTTTTTCATGCTAATAATGCTTTAAAATGTATTTCTTTGTACATATGTAGAGCTAATATTAGCTATCAATTACAAGCTACCGTTTGATAATACCACTGTACTATATGTAAATTATTTGGACAAATGTTAAAATTATTTGAAAAACAAGTGACAATTTCAGCTACTTCGGGATGAAAAATACAAAATTGCTTCATGATTATATATAACTGTTTAATCAGTAATTTTAACAAGCAAGAAACAGAAATAGGGATAAATTTATGAAGGTAAAGAAAATATATACATTATATATATATAAAATCTCAATCCTTGGAATAATTTCTCACACATAAATAATATATATATATATATATATATATATATATTTATACACATACATACATATATACATATTCATTTTCCCTCCTAAAGTTTTAAAATATTATTAAAATGCAAAGACATATCCACTTTGAGTTTAATCTATAATACATGTTTTTTCCTTTCTCATTTTATTATTTGTGTACACATTTGGCATTCATAAAATGGTCAACAGTGGAGCTACAAATGCATTCCTTATATCACAAACAATGCAGAATATCAATTATTACATATTATAAATTGTATTTGAAATTAAAATTACTGTTGATTCAAAAAACTAAGAATTTCCCTATAGTTAATAGAACAAACTTTAAAATTTCAAATAATGCTGTACATAACCACAAGATTATTTTTACTCTTCTGAAACACAATATTTCTTACATGTTGGAGTTAGAAAAAAATGTGAGACGAAATACATGAAAAGAATGTTATTCAACCACTTAGAGAAAAAATAGAATTTATGACAATATAATAAATAAACATTCACAGTAGTTACCTAACTATGTGTTATGTAGTAGCTAATGGCATTGCAATTGAACGTCAAGCCTGTTATTTGAAACAACTATCATGGTTTCCATGACTGCAAAAAAAGAAGAGTGGTTTAAGGAATTAGGTTTTATTACATACTAAAGGCTACATTTGACTTCTGTTAACATCAACAAAGCTGAAATATTTCTTCATAAAGAAGGTGAAAGTCAAAGTGTCTTTGAAAATACCACCATAATTACTTCATTATTCCATTTGTTATAAAGGGAATAATTGTTTAGGTATGTTAAATTCATTGTGTGAAAAAATACAGTTTTATGGATAGAAAAATTGAAAGAACATTTAACATTTGGGTTTCCCAGAATCTCTTTACCCCTCCAACATAGCTGAAATCCAATGGGAATATTGTGATACATATCTCCTCTTTCTATTTCTAGTGGCTAGTATTTGGTAGCATTGCTTAGGGATTGTCCTTCATGTTCCCTGCCCCTGACTTTGTATCTTGAGATTCATACACGAGGCACGTTGCAAATGAAAGATTGTATGTGTAAAAGTTGCAGTGAATTTAAGAGTGCAGTAGGGCAGTGAGGCAGGAGATTTTGGAGGCTGGAGAGTTGGGCTTCCCAGTGGAAGTACGCAAAGGGAATGGCAACAGCTTTGGTGGTAAGCATCCTTAGTATTTCCGGGGCCAATTGTTGGCAGTATCTTGTGCCCCTCAGTTCCTGTTCTCAACCGCACCTGTAGTCTTCCAGGGAGGTCTGTGAACTATCTAGTTCTCTTGCAGTAAATTATTTTTCTGTTTTAATTTAACCAGAGTAGGTTTCTATTGTTCGCAAACAAGAATCCTGACTAGTATTGCTCCTTTCTTTCTGAAGTATCTTTCTTTAACTATTAATTGGTCTTCTAAATTTTATATTGCTCTTTGATAAACTTTAGCTCTTGCCAATTTATGAGCATGTACTGGCTAACCAGGGAGGTGTGACTCTATCCAAGCGTATTAAAGAAATGAAACAGCCTATGGATCCTGGGAAATAAAATTCACTGACCAAATTTTTTATTTTTTTACACTAAATAGAAAAATAACCAATAATTTCAGGAAGACCATGGGGCATGAGTAGTGGAATTGTGGGGAAATTCAACAGAATTCTTACATAATATTAATGTGGTTAAAATTTACTACACATAACCTGAAGCCATTTTTAGCCTTACTTATTCATCCAAAAGACATTGGGAGGTAAATAAGAAAACAAGACACACTACTTTCTGAGCCATAGATGTAAGTAGGAAAGATATTTGTGACAAATTAATCTATTTTAGAGCTTTAATTGAGCTATAATGCTATAGAGATCAAATGGTCCAATTTATACTCGCCCCTATTAACCTATAATTTTCTGCATTTGTCTTGCACTGTATTACAGTTCACAGTATCCAAATATTTGGGTCAAGACAACGAACGAATGAATGAATGAATGAATGAATGAATGCCTTAACAAATACTATTTCAAAATATCAAAGTAGTACAGATAACCCAATCTAACCTGTTATTAACATTTTTAACTGGAAACCAATCCCATGATAAATACACTCTATATTCCAAGGAGTCGTCAATAAAGTTTAATGAAAGTTTGTTTCATCCATAGTTGATTCCAGGCCTTGTTGCTCAGCAACTCCCTGCCAGATCACATTTCCAAGCTTTAATGTAACTGACTCCCTGGAGAGCACTTCAAACAAATGGGAGTTTTCAGCCACTTAATTCTATGCCCTTTACACAGGGATTGCTTTAGGGACGTGAGATTTGGGATTTAAAATGTCCCAGGACCCCTGTTAACTCTAGAGTTTCCATAGGACCTGGTTGCAAGTAAGTACCTAGAAGTCCAAAAGAAATACACACAGACACGACTGAAAGCCACTCTGGCAGGCTCTTCATTTCTGGACTGCCTGGAAGAGAATGAAATAGCCAGTGGAGAATCTCCTGAGAAAATAAGGGACAGAGAACAGTCTTGTATTAATAGCATCATTTACCTGAATGTAAGGAGAAAGTCAGCAGTAAACACCTACAGATGGAGATCTAGTTAGATACTGTATTTCCCCATGTATAAGACTCACCTTAATTTTGGGGCCCAAAATTTGAAAAACATGTATCACATAAAGTTATTGAACTCAAGTTTTATTCATCATAAAATTCATACAACTCCTCATCACTTGTGGGAAATGCAAGTAAAAAACTCTACAACCACCATATAAGACACACCCAGATTTTAGACCCCAAATTTTTCCAAAAAGGGGTGCATCTTATACATGGGGAAATGTGGTATTTAGAAGAATATAATGGCTATGGAAGTTAATGAATGGTGGGCTTTTAAGAAGGTATGATTTTCAGTGCCCAGTTTATCCAAGAAGCCAAAATAGGGTGAGATAAAGCCATGGGATATGAGGTAAAGTTGCTGATGAGGCCCAACTTAATTGGCTGTGTCAATTAACTATTTTTATATGGAGCACTTTACTAACTCACTTTTTAGGTGGTCCATTGGTAGTTTCCCTTTAAATTTTTTCTGTTAATCAGTTATGCACCTTCTCTGTCTATGGCCCAAATAACACCATGAGTAGGCTAAGCCACCCATAAAAGAAGTTACAGCCGAGGAGATGGAGGGGTTGGCCATCACAGTTATTTCTTCATGATTAGCATCAGGCTAGAATGGAAGAAATAGGTCAGAAGGCCTATCATACAGTCAAAGTATAGACACTGTAAAAATAGCCATTGTCAAGTCAAGAATTTAGGATGTGGAAAGATTAGAGAAAAGTGAAAATCAAGAAAACAAAGTGGATAATTTGGGAGAGAAATTCAGGAATTTTTTGACCCTCCAGACTTTTCCTTTATATGTATAAGGAAGTCCATTTCACTGACCACAGCTTGGAATTTTAATAAAGGGTGCATGCTGGGTCAGAGAGTGGACTGGAACCTACCAGCTCCTTCTAAGGCATCTAAGACCATAGTACCCATTGATCGATTTTGAGATCTCTTTCTCTATCTATCTATCTATCTATCTATCTATCTATCTATCTATCTATCTATCTATCTATCTGTTTATCTATCTCTATTTTTATCTCAATCTCTCTTTCTCTCTATACACACATACATATGTGCATATGCAAATACATTAAATTCTGCATCATATTAACTCATTGTACACAGCCATCTCTTTTAGTAGTGTGTATAATCCTTCAAGGCAGAGAAAAAGATGTCTTACACAATTTATCTGGTGCCTAGCAGAGTGAATTGCAGATTATTTGGCTTATTGTTACACAGGAAAATCACACACAATCTTAAATCTATTTACTCAAAATTGAGGTATCTCAAGAAAATCTAGACATCTCCCAAGACATCTATCTCTGAGTTTCATATCCATCCTGCAGACATTCTAAATTGCCTACCCAATATTCAATTCTCCTCTTTTGCTAACTATAATTCTCTTTAGGGTAGAAATGTGTGGGGTATTAATTCATCTAGTTAAAAATACTCCCCTTCTCACATGTCCTTTGAGGCTAGAGTGGCCACGTGATCCAAGTCTGGTCAATGAGATATAAAGAGAAATCAAATGTGTTGGGCTTTTAAGAAATTTCTAATTTTTCTAATGAAAGACAGCACATTAAGCATCCCTTAAACTTGTTTTTCCTGTGCCCTTTTTCATCTTCCTGCCTTGAGCAAAAGTTTGATGCCTGCTAATGGAGCAGCCATCTTGCAACCGTGACTTAAAAGGTCATACTATAAGCATAATGGGGAAGGAAGCTAGAAAAATGCTGTAGACTTGATATCTTTCTTACACGACTATATCATTCCTGAATTTCATTTCTCCAAGCTTCTTGTTTTCTGAGAAAATAAGATTCCTATTTGTTTGAAACAGATAATTCCCAGAGAGGTGAATTTATTAATTATAGTTATAAGTTATATCTATGTGTATACATCTATATAGATAAAAAAATTTACTATATAGTTACATTTATATTGGCTTTCCAAGTAACATTAAGTATAACAATGGAAAAGATCACCATAACTCATGTTTTATATATAATTAGGCAATGGTGTATTTTGAGAAAATCAAAGTTGAGATTTTTTTGACAAGACTGGATATAAGAGCAATAACAACTGCAGAAAATTCCTTATAGGAAGCAAAACAACACAATGCCATATTTGTTAAAATTAAAATTCACCAATGAGAAAGGAGACGATAAATTTGACTGAATGCCTTCATTTAATCTACATGGAAAAGAAAACTGTGATGAAGGACATGTTGCAACTTAAATGTTAAACTTATGATTTATGAATGTCTAAAAACCAGAGAGTAAATAATTATAGTCAGGATGGTGGGTCAGCATTTCAAGAAGCATTTTTGTAAAAGTGAGATCAAGGATTTGTTGACCATCATCTAACATAATATAAATATTGATTCCTGGTTCTAACAAATGGTAGAGGGGAGATGAAATGTCCAATGTCCAATGTGGGTATACTCGTATCTCATAAAACACTGGCAACATGTGGCCATTTGTCACCTTTTGTGTAGATGTTTGTTTTTCATGATATATGAGTGACAACGTGAAAAAAAAGTATTAAAGGACATTTTAGGCGGGAGATAAAGAGTTTGATCTCATGTTTTTGTGTAAAGTGTCCATTGCATGGATATAATTGAGAACCGGAAATATACTCTTGGGACCACATAAGAAAGACAAGATTTAGGTTGGTGAGGTAGCAACAAATTTGATTCTTTCTACATCAGTTTAGGTAAACGTAGTCTTGCTCTATTCAAGGGATTGAGCACTTTCTTGCGGAAACCCAGGCAAATAAAACCATCAGGCCTGTAGAGCAGACTCCATGTTTGCCCAGTTTATTTCTGATGTGTTTTCTCCTTTATAAATAATAAGAAATTACAAGGCTTTCCTGATATGAAATGGGAGATTATCTTTGTCTGTCAGCCTCCCTTTATGCATTGCATCATCCTTTAAGAGCTTGTGGACTGACAGTGTTGTGAATTACAGTTTATTTTGCATATGAATTTCCAAATGAGTTCCACTGAAGTTCTCTCTAGGATTATATATTGTTTTTTCTGCTCTTCAGTTCTGTCTAATGATGATTTTTAAGTTTTTAGATAAGAGTATATCCAACCTCAAATTTCCATCCCCTTATACCTATGCATTACTTTTAAGGACTGGTCCATGGCCTAAGTTTACCTAGTCTAATGCTTATCAATACATCACATATACACAGCCATGAGGGGAAAACTTAAGATAGCCTTGAATCCTTTAATGAAACCACCTCATTTCTGACTAGATATTTTCTTATCCCATCTCTGATAACACCCCTTGAGATACCCATTTACTGAGAAAGCTGCGACAGACCAACCCCTGTAGGCTGCAAGGACTCACATTGACTCGATGTTTATGGGCAGAGACAAATGCTCTGTGGATTTCTGCAGTAATTTTTTCCCTTCAGTAAATAAAGGAAGCCAGACAGTCTTTACATTCCACTGAAAGTGATGAATGGTTAACTTTAAAGCTCTGCCTGGGGTTAAATGATCTCAGGCTTTAGTGAATTCCTGATTCTGTTCTGGAAAGCTTTCTCTGAGTACCAGTGTGTTCACTCATCCTGAAGGGTACACCCATGCAAGGCTTTCTTGCAATTAGAGGAGCTAATGAGACATTCAGAGTAGCTGTGGCCTCATTGTCAGATGTTACTTTGTTTTTATCTATCAATTTGGGTTCCCACTTTTAAGTCTCAGTGGTAGGAATATTGAGCAAACAAACTCTGTAAAGTGTAGCCGAGAACAAATTGAAATAATGCGAGAAGCCAAGAGGTTGCCATCGAAAGATACCTCTCAGGACCATGTCAGGTTTTAAATTTCAGAGAGGGATCACAACTTCCTGGCATGTGAAATAAACCACACTTGAAATGTATTTAACTCCCTTATATTTATTAATCATTCTGTGAGCAGACAGCAACTTTTTCCCATTTTCCAAATGACCAAAATAAAATATAAAGCAGAAATTTGACCAGCTACTTAACACATAAAAATGGCGGTGGTGACAGCATCCTGGCTTATGGAGCAATAAACTAACTACGTGGATCCTAAGTAATGACTAACTTTTTTATTGCATGTCACTTCTCCCCTTTTTTAAAAAAACTTTTGGTCACAAACTAATAAACTTTTTCCCCCTACATTATAATTAGTAATTCATTAGCAAAAAATGAGGGAAGAAATTTTGTTAACTCTGTCTGCCTTTATTTTTGTGGGTGTTCCCCACCCACTGCCATCTGCGTTCTGGATATTAGTGTGAGCGCTCTGAGTGCTCTCGATGACCTTTCTCCTTTTCATTCTCTACAATAGAAATGTCCGCAGCAGTGGACATTTAATCAATTGGAGTTTTGTGGAGGGGAGGATATTGACCTTGTAAGTTACACCTTCTTTCTGTTAGTTATCTCCTGAGAGAACTGTGCAACAAAAATGGCTAGGAATCAGTTACAAAATTAAACCCCCAAGTGCCTGCATTCTAGTCGAAGGTGTTTGAAAAAACGAAACTAAAAGAAACGGTGAGATTATAACCTTGCATTATGGCATGAAGAACCAGAGAAACGTAAATATAACCATTCACTCCCTAGGGTTGTCAACCTGAATATTTTAGTTATTTATAATGATGTTCTTTCTCTTTCCCTTCCTCTTCCCCTCCCTTTCTCCCTCCCCCCTCCTCCCTTCCTTTTCCCTCCCCCATACTCTCTCTCCTTTCCTCCCTCCCCCTCCTTCCCCTTCTCCCTAGCTCACCCCTCCCTCCCCACCTCTCAACTTTAATCATTTTGAGAAAGACAAGATATTTTAGGAGCATGTCTACTTCTATTTGACTCAATTAGTTAAACAGTAGAATAGGAGAGGGTTGACAACACCTCTCTCTGGTCAGAGGCTCATAATTTGAATTGAAAAGCAGTTCCTGTAGAGGAGTCAAGACAACAAAAATTTGAATCTGGACTCTGTCAACTGATAGCTCTGTGATTTCAGTTTACCTACCTGAGACAATGGAATCATGTCACCTACATTTTTGATCATTGAAAAGGGTGTATAAAATATTTAGCATAATATTTGAGACATGAAAATGATCTGAAAGTATAGCTATTTAAGTATTTTATGCAAATCACCTCTGCTTCTTAAAAGAAGAAAAGGTATAAATCTCCCAAATATGGATAGTGATATTGGTCTAGTGAACAAAAATATTGAGTAGACAATGACAAGGGATGAAATAATATGTTTTTGTAAAAATTTGTGGCACTTTTACTTGAAAATTTTTATCAAATCTGACATACCATAAAGTAATTACATAAAAACTTCCAAAACTGAGAAACGAATGAGTTTAAAAATAAAAATAGAAATAAATGTACCTGTTCCCAGTGAGAAAACAAACTGTACACACACACACACACACACACACACACACACACACATACACACATACACATACAGAGAGAGACAGAGAAAGAGAGAGAGAGAGAGAGAGAGAGAGAGAGAGAGAGAGAGAGAGAGAGAGAGAGAGAGAGAGAATGCACTATAGCAAGGTTATAATGAATTACAAGTAACCAATTTAAAAATACTGTCCTTTGACAAACTAAAATTTTTTTTATGGTCTATATATACCTAAACTGCAAAAACTACAGTGTTACACCTTTAATGGAATTAACTTATCAAAAAGATATTGTTTTGTTGTATTGCAATTTCAGAACACTTTTAGAGCAAAGTACTGAATTCTGCTGCCCTCCCATTAAAATGTATTATATTGTGTCCATTTTTCAATGCATAATATATGCTGCTACAGTTTAAAAAGTCATTGTTATATCTACATGTTTGTGTGTAACATTCGTATCCATATTAATGTACTTGATACGCTTAAGATTACACTATATTTTGACGATTTATTTTTATACTTTCTATTCTCTGTGAGATGATAGTTATCCCATATACTGCTTACTGTTTTTATGCATATTGTATACCATTCTTTTCACCTATTTATTTAATATAGTGCTGTTTATTTTTGACATATAATTTATTTTAAGCTCCGTTGCCTAGAGCGATGGCAAGTTAGGTTAGAACCTTCAACATGAAAGATATGAAACATATATATCATGTTGGTTCATATTTACTTTCAAAATGAAAAATGTCATGTTGAGTTTCTGGGTTGGAGGAAAATGGTTTCCATAAAGTTAATAGGCAAGAAAAATTATAACTATGTTTGCTTGAAGAGCAAATTTTTCTAGAAGTAGAATATATTAAACAACTTGAGATTACTTATAATCAACAGTATTTATTGGTCATCTCCTATGGACTAAGGACAGTAGTAAAAAAAATAAAAGAGAGACAAACAGAATTCAGAGTCTAAAGAATAGAGGCAGCTGGGTGGCTCAGTTGGTTAGAAAGCGAGCTCTGAGCAACAGGGTTCAATCCCCACATGGGCCAGTGAGCTGCGCCCTCTGCAACTAGATTGAAAACAACGACTTGACTTGGAGCTGATGGGTCTTGGAAAAAACACACTGTTACCCCCTTGCCACCCCCCCCAAAAAATATATGTTCACAGCCTAACAACTGTCAGCCAGTCAGAGACATTAGACGTTCATTCCGATTTACCAACAAGCATTTGTTTTTAGTATCTACTAATCTCTTGAGGAAAAGACATAAGTCAAATTCATCTAAGGGTAATTATTGTAAATGCAGAGATATACTAGAAGATATGGCTTCTGCTGATCCCTGCTAACAATTCAGTAGTGAAGATAGGTTTATACTGCATGAGTCTATCAGATCAGATTGAGGCAGAAATCAAGTGCTGAGTTAATGGTACAGAAACACTGAGATTTATTTATCCACCTACTCATTAAACAAATATCTATGGGCAGCTCTATGCCAGGCATTCTATACATAGAGATACAACAGCAGTCATAAAACACACATCACCCCTGCCTTCATGGAGCTGATAACTTTGCTAAATGGATCTGCCTAGACAGGATTTCTGTTTGTCAACTATTTTTTATAACATGATTTTCTTTGAAAAATTAAGACCTGCAAATGTTTCAACCTTTTTACACATGTTTGGGGAGAAATTCTGAGCACCCTTTAAATGTTCCCAATTTAGTGTATTATGATTGGCAAATTTTGGACAAGTGGAAAGAACAGAGTGAATAGAAGTTGGTAACCCAGAGTGAAAGTTGTTGGCAAACTTTGGGCTTCTAAGTTCACCATGGGAAAGATCTGCAATTATTAGTGATTCCCTGGGACCCGCTTGTCGTAGGTGGCTGAAATAAGTGCCCATGAGAGACTGTACCCAGAACTGAAAATCTGTAAAGCCCCTTATTGAAGTCAATACGGGCCACAGCAATCAGTCTGACACTTCAAGCGTAATGGACCAGATTAGTTTATAAAATCATGTCGAGAAGTGTTCAAGCTAGAAGCTTAAAGTATAAACACAGTCATGCTGTTTTGCCATGTCTAAACGTGTCCCTTGAGTATCCATGCTAATACTATGGCTAGAGAAAGAAAGAATGCCCTCTGGAAGAAGGGCATAGTGGCCATAAATATAGAATTTGATTATCAAAAAGGAATAAGGGGTTATCTTGGTTATCCTTCTAACTGTATAGAAACTTCAGTGGGTGTTTATTGGTAGGATGAATGGATGGAAAGATGGTTCCAACACTTACCATGATTGCCCTGGCTTATGGACTAAGCCTGCCCAATCCCAATGGCCAGTGTATCCCTATTTTAGACATGGATACATATCGGGTCTGATAGTTTATCTTTGATGGAGTACCATCTTATAGACTTAGATTTTAAAAAGGAAACCTTAAAGTGTAATAACTGCAGAAATAAAAGTGAAAATAAGAAAGAAGAGTTTGATGGATTTTCATTCACAATATAAATGTAGATTTTTTCACTAAGGTATGTAAATTCTTTTCAATAATTTTCACAATTGCCATTACTAATACAACTATTCTGGTTATGGTTGATCCTTTATTTTTTAACTATTTGAACAATCATTTTGTTTCATTATTTGTATGCACCATTGTATACACTCATACCACTTTTTGTTTATATTGTTTTTATTAATTTTGTTTTATTGCTTTTATTTTCTTAAGGTTTAATTTTCTAAATGAGCCTTATCCCTAAATATAATAGAGTGTACCAAAATTTCTTTAAAACCGCTACTGCTAAATTCAATGCTATATTTCTAGTTTTGAAAGAGATATCCTTATTAGAATAGTCTTTTTTAAAATAAATGTCCCAATGGTCCTGACCAATATCTTCTTTTAATTTCCCTTTTAATTTTCTGCCTGGTTTCACATGGGTCTCTTTCAAGGCTCGCCCATCCCCAGTTTTTTTCTCCCATCAATAAGCATAAAGCAGATTATTTTCTCTAAGGTGTTATTTTGCATTTGTCTGAGTCACATATCTGGTGCGAGTACTAAATTCTCTGTTTCGTTGGTACCATTTTCCTACATTTGACTGAAAACATATATAAGTGTTCCTGTGTAGTATTTGCTTCTTCTTCCTAATCATTGATGACACTAAATGAGTAGTTTGTGGACAGTTCCTTGAAATTAGAGACTGCTTATTGTTACATCTTGCTTTTTCTTCCAGAATGTCTTTATTACTAGTATCAAATCTTTTTCAAAGTTTATTTCAATTAAGGAATTTTTTCTTCGCAATCCTATACGTTCCAGGTTCATAAGGCTAGATATATTATGCCAATTCATTGTGTATTTTGACACTTAATTGTTACTAATTTATACATTTCCTATGGCCAACAATATGTCTTTAAATTTCCCAAGCAATTCTATATAATTATTGTTTTATACTTATCTTTTCTCCTCCTATCTTTTCACATTCACCAAATAAGCATTTCACTTGCTATCAAGTGAGCCTATTGAAGAAATAAAATTATGCGATGTCTTAGTCACATGCTTTCTTCCAATGAGAGCACCTCTGTGGTTTTCTGGATGTCAAAAGATAGCATAGCCTCAATAATACTGTTTGCTGATTAGAAGTTAATTAAAAGTTCTAACGTAACTTAGAATAAATGTATCACATTAATTTTAAGGACATTTTTGCCTGTATGCCCAATCTCATAATTATCCCCTTGGTGAGCCAAGAGCCGCAAAGAGGCTCTCACTCATATATTTTGTAGGAACAGAATCAAGACAGGGAACTGCTCATTTTAAGGCTCCCTTGTTATGCTCTGAGAGATTCAGTATGCCCAGAAAAAAAGAAGACATCTGTGCAACAGGGGCTTAAGTTCTGAATTTTTCATACATGTAGCCTATGACTAAATGTGAGTCTTAAGACAAAGATCTGTGTGCACTGATGAAAGCCGATGAGACAAGATATTTCATCTCCTGGTCAGTTAATATGCTTTTACTCACAAGTCGCAGAATCTCCACCTCAAACTGGATTAAAAAATAAATAAATACATTATGTCATATATCACAGAGCTCAGAGGTATAGGAGAGCTTCAGGTTAGGCATTCAAATAGTTCAGTGATGTCATCAGGGACAGAGTTTCTTTCCAACTCTTTATCTTCATTCCACAAAGTTGGCTACCTTTTGAGATGGGTAGCTGCAGAAATCTAGGCAACATATTCAAATAAAAATGCCAAGAGGAAGATGAGATGGTGTGTCTGCACTCGTAGGAGTCACTAAAACTTTCTATGAGCTCACAAGCAGACATCCCCGTATGTCTTTTTAAAAAAAACTTTATTGGGGAACAGTGTGTTTTTCCAGGACCCATCAGCTCCAAGTCAAGTTGTTGTTTTCAATCTAGTTGTGGAGGGCACAGTTCACTGGCCCATGTGGGAATCGAACTGGCAACCTTGGTGTTACGAGCACTGCGCTCTAACCACCTGAGCCAACTGGCCGCCCCCCATTCCTCTATGTCTTAATGGCCTTATTAAGATATCCAAATATTCCTGAACCAGTCAGACCCAATTTTCTATGAGTCACATGGGGCTGTGGCAGAAGGAGATAGAGGATATCTGAACAAAATTGTGGTTTCTTTAAGAAGGAATAATATTTGAATGAGCTCTAGGTAAACAGGGTTCACTATACTCTGCCCTCTGCTAGCTATGACATAGGCACTATTTGTAGACCTAAATTCAATGATAACCCACACTAAATAAAGTTGAGGTGCCAATCATTCATGAATTCAAATATTTCAGGTGATAGGAATGCTGTAATATTTTCTCCATGTGTGGTCCACCTACTCACACAGTATTTGTGACCTTGCCCCAAGACAGCCAAGAAGATATTCCCTTTACAAAGATTTGAAGAATTATATTGGTGACAGAGTCATTGTAATCTTTGAAAAATGCTTTGGTGGGTGTTATATTTAGTTTTGGATTATTGGTTACAGGTTCTAAAGTTGAAATGGCTCTTAATTTTCATAGAGATGACAGATTTCTTGGGTATACAGTAGGAAAAGAGCCCAAAATGTAAACAAATGGCATGCTTACATAAGCAACATGGTTAGTTGTATTATTTCGAATGACTGGGAACACAGTGGTCTTGGTAGCAGTTAGATCATCTTAGGATCCTTAGAGCCAAAATGGATGGACAGCCCACTGAAGTCCTGTTTTATTTGTCTGAATTTAAAACCCAGCTCTGGTGAATGGACCAGATTTACTGTTACCTCTCTCAATTCTTTACAGTTCCTGTGACCCTTTAATTGAGGTGACATTGACTATCTCTTGTAGACCTTGTAAATGCTCCCACTGGATCCCATTGGAGTTCATTCTTTGTTTCTGTGTGTATCCCCTTCAATTTGGTATGCCTTTACTTCTAATTCTTCTTTGGAAAATTGCCTTTTGGCTATTGAAACAGCTGTGTCCACATGAGCAAAGAACTGGAAGTGACTAATGTTTGAGGGAGAATGTAAAACCCCAGCTCCATTGTCTCTAGTCAAAACATTTTGAGGTGTAATTTAGAATCCAAAGATTTCCTTTTGAAATAAGCTAGAGCTACCTGAAATGTACATTTGTTCAATTTCTTCTTGTTTCCTATCCTGATCTTCCAGTTCTTTAATAGTTTCTTCTGGGAATACTTCCTTAATAAATCACTTGTACATTCCTCCTTGTCACTGGATCTGCTTATGAGAAACCCAACTCCTAAAGAAGCACCCTATAACATCACAAGTACTTCGCCAATTTCCAGTAGTCTTCCACTATAGAACCTATGATTTTTTGGGGGGTGTTTGTTAAAAAACACAAATATTAACTTGTATTCAACCTCAATATTTTCCACAAATTTGTCTTGCTCTTAGCCATGAAAATTCTTTTTAGTATCTTCCTTAACATTCATGAAGCCTTTAATACACAGAAACATTGAACAATTGTTTCCATTGCAGTTCTTTGATTTGGTAATACAAAATTTATGAAATTTCTGTATTAGCTTTTTCCTGCTTTTTTTAAACCTTTTGACGCCCTTCACCCATTTCTTCCACCTCCCTGACTGCCCCTCCCTGCCTCCTCTGGCAACCACCAATCTGCTCTCTGCATCTGTGAGCTTGGTTTTTTGTTTTCGTTTTTTTTTGTAGTGCACTTCTTAAGGGACTTTTTTGAACTAACTCTGAATGAACACTACCCCCTGTGGACTGTGGACACCAATTCACTATGTTATACAGGGTGCAGGTTTAGAAGGGTCTGGTTATAACTTGAATTGTTTTCTAAGTCTGCCTCATGGTAAAACTGCAATGATCTCAAAATACACCCTGCATTCCTTCCACCAGCAGCTGATTGCATGATTTATAAATAGTCTCAACAAATGACAGGATCCCACACCAGCTCACTGAGTTATGGAATATTGGCTTTTCTGTCCAGAAACTACAATGATAAATAAAAGGAAATCCAGCATCCTTGGAAGAATCACAAACATTAACTCAAGTAATTGAAAAAATGCAGAAACTGAGGTGCCTATCATACCTCCATTCCGATCACAGACTGACTAATGAAGAAGTGGATATGTCTCAGCAAATGAAGCGAATTATCATAAATGTACTTAATAAGTCACTGTTCCTTATGGGATTTCTTTATTGGTATTAATCTGTGTAATTCCTGACAGCTTTTCACAGCTATCAACCTGTAAACAAATGGCAAACAAACAGGAAACACTCTGGAAACGAGCTGAAAAAACAAAAACAAAAAGTAGATGTTATTTGTCATCACCTGAAAAGGACAGATATCTTGACTCATGGCTATGGCATCCCAACTCAAATTTCATTTTGAATATTTCATTAACACACAGCTCAACTACATCATGCCATCATTCTGATGGAACCCAAAGAGTTAGGAGAAACCTCACAGACCCTTGTAAGACACATGCTAGACAGAGTGAGAGAAAGGGAGAGAGAAACACCATGAAAAAACATCCTAATGTTTCTGAGAGTCTAGTCTTCTAGACCATGTTAAAATAGTCCCTCCAAAGTAGAGGGCGGATTATACCTGCTACTGTGAGGATGGAAACACGGTACTTTGGAATCTTCCTTTGATTTTGAATTCAACAATATCTGAAGGTACTACTCCATCTATACTGAGTTAATACATAGGATGCTTTGAATTAAATCCAGAAAATGCTCTCCAGCTAGTTCAGGATGCATGGCAAGCAGATCTTTAATTTGGGCATGATGTCCGAGCAGATTCAATATTATCCAAAATATCCATGTTAGATACATGGAAACCATGGCAAGGCTCCATAAACAAATCACACAAAAAATCCTTTAGCGTTTTCTAGAAGGTCCAGCCCCTTTTCATGATATACATATATAGATAGAGATAGAGACATAGATATATAATAAAAATATATACATACATATGTGTCATGAAGAGGGTATGGCCTTTCTATATATAAAGTCTTGGTGGAGTCTGTACCCTTGACCATGGGATAACAGGTGACAATGTAAACTAATCTGCCCAATATAAGCTAAATGTTTATTTCTGACTCACTAAAATCAGTTATGGGGTCAGGAATGCTCCAGCATTTAGTAATATGAGCAGGATGATAAAAACTCTGGGAATGCCCACTCCGGCTCATTGCCACCCCTCCTCCTTAGCCTATTTCATGGGGAGCTTTTCTACAATGAGCTGAGGAAAACACTTGTGCCCAGGTTATAGATGGTTCTGGATAATATGCCTATGCCAGAAATTGTTGATCATGTTATAGTTGATAAAGATGGCCCAGAAGGAAAAATCTTCCCAGTGGGCAAATTTTCAAATGGCCCATTTAATAGTTCACCTTCCTTGAAAGAAAAGATGGCCTGAGGTAAATCTGTACAGTCATTCACCAGCGGACACTACAATTAGGCCCCCTTTATCTGTGGTTTTGCTTTCAGAGGTTTCAGTTATCTAAGGACAACTGCAGTCTGAAAATATTAAATGGAAAATTCCAGAAATAAACAATTCATAAGTTAAAAATCGCATGCTGTTCTGAGTAGCATGATGAATGAAATCTTGCTCCATCCAGTTTTGTTCCACTTCTTTCTGCCCAAGTCAGGAATCATTCCGTTGTCCAGCATATCCACATTGTATAAACTCCCCATCTATTAATCACTTAGTAGCCATCTTGGTTATCAGATTAGTTAAGGGGGGGATGGGGAGGGAGACCACATTCACATAACTTTTATTACAGCATATTTTTTAATTATTCTATTTGATTGTTAATCTCTTACTGTACCTAATTTATAAATTAAACTTTGTCATAGGCATGTATGTATAGGAAAAAAACATAGTATACATAGGTTTCTGTATCCTGCAGTTTCAGGCATCCGCTGGGGGTCTTGGGTCGTATCTCCTGTGGATAAGGGGGGACTCCTGTAACCCTTTAAAGTTTAACTGGATGATCAGGGACTTGAAAGGGATAAGACTGCACTGTCCTAAAAGATACCATGGAAAATCTGAATCAGTGCATAATATATGGTTCTGATTGTCCCTAGCCAGTATTCATGTAATAAACAGAATGAAGTGGAGATGGTAGCTTTCGTGATTCAATCTAATGACTCGGTTTTACTTCAGATCTTCATATCTCTAGGTTCTCATTTTAGTATCCTAAAATTCGTGCTTCCACTATAAAATAATAATATTTCTCTTAAATTTTAAATGACTAACACCTGGCAATTTCAGCCTTTTAATGCCATTGGGTAAACAGGAAAAACAAATAAACAAACAAAAAAGATGGGAGAGGAGAGAGAAATTATGGCATTGGTGGGAGTAATTGATCCTAATTATTAAGGGAAAATAAATTTGCTGCTACACAACCAAGGGAAAGAGCAATATTTATGAAACTTAGCTGACCCCCTGGAGTCATTCCTTACACTACATTGTCTGGAAGTAAATGATAATGGAAAACTACTGCAACTTAATGAAAGAAAGCCACTATGGGCTCAGACCACTCAGAAGTAAACGCATATGCCTGATGAACTCTCAATCAGCTCAGGGGGTGGCTGAAGACATAGGAACATAGAATGGAGAGAGACAAACAATGTAAATACCTACAATCTAAAGAACAGCTACAAAAATAGAGAAAGCACCTTCCTACCCAGATTTCCTACCCTGCTTGTTCTGCCA
>NW_017731860.1:619884-631575 GCF_001890085.2 Hipposideros armiger | reverse complement strand
AGTCGCTGGCTTCTGGATGGCTGCTCACGCTGGCTGCTGGCTACACACGGTAGCCCATGGCAACCTACTGCAGCAGGGGCTGCAGCCTATGCCATCTCTGGCGACTCACAGCAGCCCAGCTCCACGAGCTGTTGTTCAGCATCTTAGCTGTAGAGGGCAGTAGAGGCCCTCATATGTGGGATCCGAACCGGGGCCCTGTGGTATCCCAGGCCAGCTCTTAACCAAGGCGCCACTCGGCCGGCCCCTATACATAGATATTTTTAATAATTGGCTTTTCTTCTTCTCTGCTCTTTCTTTCTCCCATAGGTGGGATGTGTAATGGTGGTACACTTTAGAATACTGATATAAAAATCTTGATTGACTATCGCAGCATCACCTAGAGATTGTGACTTGTTACTGTCTGGAGTAACGGAGCACGGTCCATTGGTTTCAGAAATTGAAATAAGAAAGAAAGATGGACCTGCACCTTGGAAAGTCTGTAGTGTGCATTTGTTATTATTTTTGGAAACCGATATGTGAACAACTTTTTTTCGGGGAGAAAAGGGTGGCTATTCCCACTTGAGTTAATCCTGCAAGGCGAGGGCCCTGGTTTTCACTACAAAAGCCATCAGGGCTCAGATTTCCTCTCTTTCCCTCAAGTCGCCATGAGACACATGCATGACAGAGGCTTGGCAATTAGGGTGTCCTGACTTGAGATTCTTAAACTTGAAGGTATAACAGAAAGGCCAGCAGAAGTTGAGAAACTATTCTGTGGGGGTGCAGCAGTAAGTATCATGGTTTCAGGGACATTTATCCAATAACAGTAGTGCTAGCAGAGGCGTCCTGAGCAGACTTTTCACGTTCCTGAATTTAACTGACTACCCAGCTGCCAATCTGACTGCATGTCTGTTATTTTACAGGGCTGATTCTTCAGCCTTCCTCTCAGCTCTGTGAGCATCCTGATGTTCTTCCAACGGTTATTTTTCTGTTTCTGACTCTGAGCTTGCCTATGTTTCTTACACCGTAAAGCCTCACTGGTACAGTGGGTAACTTATCCTCTACAGACTTGTTTTTGTTTATAAAATGAAGAGCAGGAAGTAGGCATTTTAAGATCCCTCCAATTTTTAAATTCATTTGTAAAAAAAATTACTTAATGGACAAAAATGTGTTCTGGAAGTTTCTCTAATAAATGAATTCAACCATTTGGAAGTTTCTCTAATATATGAATTCAACCTGTCATTACTTTGATCTCCATAGAAAATGAGTTGACAAATTTTAAGAAGTTAAGGTCATAGTTAAAAAATACTGCCTTTTATTCTAAATATTCAATTTTCAAGCTCTTCACTTAAATTATAATATAAGGAAATAACTTCATGTATGCCTCTATGTAAGCCAATGTTTGCATATCTGTGCATTCATTTGTCAAATTAATGTTATTAATATTTCAGTTGAGAAATGAATATTACCTGTCAAAATTCAATATGGAAAGTGATCTTTACCATTGTTTTCCAAAAAAGGTCACATATAAGTATTTCCATTCTTAGTAGTTTATTTTGTTAGCTTGTTTATAAATTACCAAGATTTGGAGATATCTGCTCTGAAGCTGGTAGCAAGTGACTTGTGATATATCCAGAAATGAAAATACCCAGAAACCTATATTTTGCAAAGTATATGACAAGCATTCTTGTTTCAATCAGAGGAAGCAAGCTAAACAAACAAACAAAAATAAGAGAGTCATTTGTAGTATCCTAACATAAATATCTCCTTTTTGAAACTCAAGTTATAAATGGAAAACAAAAATAAGAACAAATGTTTTACATGAGTGGCACCTCTAATTGCTTCTGATCTTAATTTCTTCCTGTGAATTGCCTTGAGTATCTTTTTAGTTACTGCTTAAATGTTTAGTGAATAAATAATCTATAACAGTAGTTAAAGAGCAAATATTTTTCAAATTTGATTTTAAAAGTGTTGAATGCCATGAGATCTTTTTCTTTTTAGTAGAGTGGTTAAACATGATGATAAACATGATTAACTTGGTTGAGTAAAGATATCTGTCAGTACAATATTTTTGTTAAATCCAAGCAGATTTATTTACAAGTATCAATTACAACAAATTTAGCTTCATGTCTTTTCAGAATGCAAAGGAGTAAAACTGAGCATTTAACAAGTACAAAAACAAAAACAACAAAAGGCCTCCATTAGATAATTCTTGGTTAAAGAAATATATCTACAAGATATATCTCTTTTTTAATCCTAAACTAATAAAAATACAATCTTTTTCAAGCTCAGTGTAAGTTTAAACGTAGAACACACAAACAAAAGCCTATAGGAAAAAGAGAGTGTTGTAGTCCTGAAGTTCTATTAATGCTGTGCAAACTAGAATTTAAAGATGGATTAAGCCATTTCTTAGAATAAAATTTGCCTTGAATATATTTACACACACACACACACACACACACACGATGTGTATGTAAGAGAATAAACAAATGACTAGCTCAAAAATCAGTTTATATAACTAGAAATTCATAGAGATTCAGACTTCATATTTTGAGAAGTGAAAATATTATTATACTTTGGTCTGAAGATTTTGTTTAATCATTTCATTTATTGATGTAAGATATAAAAAGCCTTGAACTGTTACCCATTTTAAGTGTGTAATTATTCCTTCTTCCACAGAAGCTGACTTATGACTTCTGTGTATTATCACAATGATTTTTGGGTAAATCTGTTATTCAATAAGTATTGTTGATAGGAGCAAAATGAGAACCAAGACTTAACTAAAGAACACAAATTTTTATCGATTTCAAATAATCCAATTTTTCCTCAAGTTTTATAGATTTGATATTGCCTTATATGGAAACAGAATCAATATTTTATTCCAGGGTTATAACATTTAAAGATATATGCATATATATGTAATGTTTCACAAATACATAAAATATAGATATATGTTAAATATATACATAAGAGCGGATATAGATGCATATAATATATATGTTAAAAGGTGTAATAAGCTTCTGATAACCTCGCTTTCTCTCTCACACACACACACTCACACACAGAAGCATCCTGAATAAAACCTGCCTCTGCTCTTACAAGACTAACAATTATGGCTGCAAAATAGGGCTGTCATCTTGATGCTGAAGTATATGATTTTCATCCAGTTATGAAATTGCATTTTATTTTCACATGCACCTGCTTCTATTCCATATTATATTATTTATCTGAACTCTATTTTTTTTTCTAGAATTGAGCCTTTGTGCTTTACTGAACATTTTTGCACTGCAATAAAAAAAAAAGAAATAGTAGGTCAGACACTTTGGCTGGAAAACAAAAAAAGGCACATGTGATCCTGATTTAATGCTTTTGGCAACACATATGGTTTCCTCCATTTAATATTTGAATCTTTTTCATTCACACATCTGCTAGAGAAAAGGAAGAAAGCCTTTCTCTTCCTCAGTTTCAGGGGTTTCATGTTCATCCTTAGAACCATGCATCACTTCTTTCCAGTAATCTCAAACTTATTTTTCTTTTGTTTAAAAGCATTAGCATATTTATTTTTTTAATTTTATTGAATCTATTGGGGTGACATTGGCTAATAAAATTATATATGTACAGGTTTCAAGTGTACAATTCTGTAATACAACATCTATATATTGCATTATGTGTTCACCATGCAGTCAGTTCTCCTTCCATCACCATATATTTGACCCCCTTTTTCCCTCTTCTACCGCCCCCTCCTCCCTTACCCCCTGGTAACCACTAAACTGTTGTCTGTGTCTATGAGATTTTCATTTTTGTTTGTCTTGTTCATTTGTTGCTTTCAGTTTTATATCACACGTATAAGTGAAATCATATGCTTCTCGACTTTTCCCGTCTGACTTATTTCGCTTAGCATAATAATCTCAAGATCCATCCATGTTGTCACAAATGGCAGTATTTCATCTTTTCTTATGGCTGAGTAGTATTCTATTGTATATATGTACCAAATCTTCTTTATCCAATCACCTACTGAAGGACATTTTGGTTGTTTCCATGTCTTGGCAACCGTGAATAATGCTGCAGTGAACATAAGGTTACATACTACTTTATCTTTATGAATAAATGTTTTCAAATTTTGGGGGTAGATAGATACCTGGAACAGAGGGTTTCCTGGGTCATATGATAATTCTATTCTTAATTTTTTGAGAAACCTCCATACTGTTTTCCATAGTGACTGTACCAACTTACATTCCCACCAGCAGTGCATAAGGGTTCTTTCAACCTCAGATTTAGAATGATTAAAAGTTTCAGGTGGTTTAATCAAGCCCCATGCATGTGCTTTAGATATTCCTCATTTAAAGTATGTACAAATACAGAATTTGCAACTTGTGTAACTGAAGTTAGAACACCTGTCTGCTGATTCTGGGAAGTATATTGTTGGAAATAGCCAGAGCATTAATAGTGTGTTTGCTGCTTATCACACAGTATCAAAAAGCAAGACATTAACCTATTGAAGAATCAGTCTTCAAGCAGAAATTGCAAGAAGAAGAGATTAAAAACAGGGAACAGAGGTTAAAAACCTGTGTTTTCTTGTATATGGAGCAAATATATCAGAAACGCACTAAGTTTTGGGGGACAATGTAATTGACAAAGAAAGAAACCTTTGTGCTATAAACTAGCTGTATGTTGAAGTGGCTTACTAAAGCTCTGCATCACCCAAGGAAGGCAAACTCCCCAATGTCCATTCAGATATTGCCATGGAGGCTAATGATAAATGAAATTTCTTGCAGAGATTACAGTCAAATTCTAATCAAAGACTTTCCCATGGCAAGGATTCATCATAACACCAGTCATCATCTTGCGATGCACCAGTGACTCTTTTACTTTGCAACTAATTCATCCATCCTGCTGTTTATGAACGTTCATAAACAGTGCTACCATGTACATCCTTGCACATGTACCTTTGATCACATGGGGAATATGGGCATATATCTTGGACTAGAGTGACATCATCATAGCATATGAATATATTTTTTCGTAATTGATGATACTCAGTTTTTCAAAGCAGTTATACTCACCAAGCATATGTATGTTCCTATTGTTCCACATCTTGAACAATACTTTATGTTGTCTGTCTTTTCAATTTTTGCCTGTGTGTTGTTTTGTACACCTGAAACTCAAAAAAAGAAAGTAAAATAAATCTTTGCCTGAGAGTAATAGTAGTTGCATCTCATTGTGGTTCTAATTGACATTTCCCAGAAAATTAATGTGGTTCTACACCTCTGTGTGTGTTTATTGGCAATTAGGGTATCGTCTCTTGTAAAGTGAGCTGTATGAGTGTCCAGTTGTTTCATATCTTTCCCAACACCTGGCATTTTCGATCATATTTGTTTTGACCATTTTGACCATTCATGTAATGTATTTCATTGTGGGTTTAATTTGCATGCATGCTCCAGATGAAATGAAGATGGACACTTTAAAAAGTTTTTGGCCTCTTGAATGCCCTCTGTAAAATTCCTGCTCAAGATTTTTGCCCATTTTGTAAACTTTAAATTTTTTCCCTCTTACTTATTTGTACGAGTACTTTGTATAGAAAAAGAACCTGTAATTAAAATTTTTCCCACAAAGGAAGCTAGTCACATACATCTTCACAGTTAAGATAGAGCTAATGTCAGTCTTATGCAAAAACTTCCAGAGAAATGAAAAAGAGAGACCACTTCCCAACTTGTTTTATGAGGCCAGCATAAGTTTGATACCAAAGTATCTGAAACACCATTACAAGAAAGAAAAATTAAAGGCCATTTTCTCATGAACATAGAGGCAAAAGTCCTAGACAAGATATTAACAATCAAATCCAGCAACATATAAAAAAGACAATACATCATAATTAAGTTATATATATTCATAGAATGCAACATTAGATTAGCATTTGCACATCAATCAGTAAAAAATTACCACATTAATAAGATAAAGGAGAAAAAATTCATATGATCATTTCAGGAGATGAAGGAAAAAACGATTTCACTCCTAGCAAAGCAGGAATAGAAAACTTTGTCTAATTGATATTTGTAGAGCACTCTACCTAACTCAGCAGAATATACATTCTTTTCAAATGTATGTGGAACATACACCCATATACACCATATGCTGGACCACATAATGAGTCTCCATACATTTCAAAAAACTCATAGAGCATGTTCTTTGACCAAAACAGAATTTAATTAAAATTCAATAATAGCTTTTTGTGACATTCTCAAATATTTGAAGATTAAACAATCCATTTCTCAATAATGCATGGATTGAAGAAGAAATCATAAGAGAAACTAAAAAATTTTTTGAAATGAATTAAAATAAGTACAACATATCAAAATTTGTGGGATGTAGCTAAAGTGGGATGGTCTAGGCTTACACCTTAAGAATATTTTTAAAAGGAAGAAAAGAATTAATAAAATTAAAAGCAAAATGAAAATTAAACCCAAAGTAGGGAAAAGTAAGGAAATAACTAAGGTAAAAGTGGAAAACATGGAGACTTAAAGAATTGAAGTAATATACCTTTATCATGGATTAGACGAGTCAATATTATTCAGATGTCAAGTCTTCCAAAATTGATCTCTATTTTCAAGGTTATCCCAATCAAAATCAAAATAGACTTGTTTTTTCTCCCCCGACGAATTACCAACGCGATCCTAGACATTATATGGAAAAATTAAAGGACCTAGATTTGTCATTATAATTTTGGGAAAAAATAGAAAATTTGAGGACTTACACTACCTGTTTTCTAAACTTATTAAAAAGCTACAGTAATTAGGAAAGTGTGACATTGACATGAGGGATACACATATAGAATAAGATAGGATAGGGCCGGCCGAGTGGCACGTCGGTTGAGAGCTGGCTTGTGATGCCAGAGGGCCCCGGTTTGGATCCCACATATGAGGGCCAGTGACACTGCCCTCTACAGCTAAGATGCTGAACAACAGCTCAACCTGGAGCTGGGCTGCCCTGAGTCCCCGGTGACAGCTGTAGTCTGCAGCCCCTGCTGCAGTGGGTTGCCATGGGCTACCGTGTGTAGCCAGCAGCCGCAGTGAATGGCCGTCCAGAAGCCGGCAACTGATCTGCCTCGCCCGGGAAGAGCATAATGATAGTGCAAACTTGGGCCAGTGAAGCAACGTCCTCCACAACTAGACTGAAGATCAAAAGGACAGCAACTTGTCTGTTCCCCTTTGCTGATTCCCCAGCACTGTTCCCATCCCCCAATTCCCCAATAAAAATCTTTTAAAAAAATTAAAAATTATAAGAGAGTAGAGTTCTTTAAAAAAAAAAGAATAAGATAGGATAGAGTGTCCAAAAATAACTTATATACATATATATGCAATTAATTTTTTTTAAGTATCAAGATAATTGAATGGGTAAAAATAATTTTTTCAACAATTGGTGATGAAGCTCTAGGATATACTTCTGTTCAAAAAATGAACCTTGGGAGGAAAAATTACAGTATTTTATTAAAAGCAACTCAATCATTTCTGTCAAAAAAAAATGACCCTTGACCAAATCTTCACACCACAAATTCAACACAATATGGATTATAGACTTAAAGGTAAAGGTCAAACCTATAAATATCTATAAGATAACATAAGACATTTTGTAGTCTATGGTAAGCAAATATGTGTAAAGCACAAATCATATAAGAAGAGAAAGATCTCCTAAGTTAAAATGTCTGATCTTTTAAAGACACCATTAACACCACACATCTATTACAATGGCTAAAATTCAAGAGGCAGAAAATTCCAAATGGTTGGAAGCATGAGGAGAAAATGAAACTTTCATATATTGCTGTAAGGAGTGTAAAATTTTTCTAACTACTTTGAAGAGCTGTTCAGCAGTTTCTGATAAAATTAAATATATGCTTAGCATGAATCCTAGCAATTCTATTCCAAGGTGAAGTGAAGAGAAAAGAAAACTTGTCCTCATAAAGATTTGTACATGAGAGCTCATAGCAACTTGATTCATAATAACCAAAATTTGGAAAGCACTCAAATGTCCATCAACAGATTATTGGATGAAAATTGGACATTTTGTGGTTTATCTATTTATTGGGATACTACTCTGCAATAAAAATGAAAAGCTCTTGATAAAAACAAAGTATGAAGGAATATGCAAAACAAAAGAAGGCAGAAACAAAAGAGTGCCAATTGTATGGTTCCACATGTAGGAAATTATAGAAGATGCAAAATGGATCTATTGTGAACAAAGATGATTGATGGTTGCCTGGGGCCATGGGTGGGTAAAGATTACCTGCACAGGCACATGAGGGAAGTTTTGGGGTGATGAAAGTGAAATATTTTTATTGTGGTGGTGACTCTGTGAGTGTTTACATTTGTGAAAACTCATTGTGCTGCAAGCTTAAAAATGAAACATTTTCTTATCTGTTAGATATATAAACTATATGCAAAATAAAACCGAAACTGTAAAATATATCTTAAAACATCACAATGGAACATCACAACATACCTAGTGGAATGGCTAAAATTAAATTCAAAACTTTACTTAACAATATCAAGTGCTGGCCAGTGACTGTAACTCACATACATGAGTGAAAATTGGTAATCAAGGTGCTTTGGCAAACTCTTTGATAGTATTTAGTGAACATGGACATTTTATACCTATAACCTGAGTAATATTGCAAGATAAATGCAATTGTTTGTTCAACTGTGGACATGTTACCAGAGCATTTTTAGCAGCATTATTTGTAATATCCCTCGAATTGAAGCAATTCAAATACCTACCAGTTGCAAAGCAGAAAAATACATTGCGAAGCAAACAAAGCTAAACACAAATGATATGATTCCATTTATAAAAGTTCAAAAAGAAGCACAACAAAGAAGTTAGAGCCCTGGTTACTTTCAGTGGTTGTAGTATTACGTATGATGGGCTTCCGGGGGGTATTGTTGATGTTCTCTGTTTTAGAAATTTTGAGTGGGAACAGTGTGTTTTTCCAGGACCCATCAGCTGCAAGTCAAGTAGTTGTTTCAATCTAGTTGTGGAGGGTGCAGCTCAGTGGCCCATGTGGGGGATCGAACCATCAATCTTGGTGTTATGAGCCTGCGCTCTAACCAACTGAGCTAACTGGCTGCCCTGTTGATGTTCTATTTTTTTATATGACTATTTATTACTAGGGTGTGTTTATTTTTTTAAATTCATCTACTTGTATAAATTGTGATTTCTGTGCTTTTCTGTACATACAATACTTGAGCAAAATATTTAAATTTAAAAAATCAGATCACGCAGTTCTTAAAACTCTCCAATGACTTCCCACTGGACTTCTAATTAAATCCCAGATCCCTGCTCCCTAAGCTCTAGCCACACTGGCCTTTTTTCTCTTCCTTGAACAAGGAATGCAAGTTCATTCCTATACCTTTTCACTTGCAGTTCCCTCTGCCTGGAGCCCTATTTTCCAAAATCTTAACCTAGCCTGCTATTGACCTTGGGGTCTCTGCCTTTCCTGAATTCTAAAAGCAGTTCCTCAGTCACTTTGTTTAGAACCCTACATTTTTTTTCAGTGTAATCTCATATCTGAAATTATCTATTTATTTCATTACTTAGTTTCTGGTTCCCCTTGTTAGAATGCAACATCCATGCTTGCAGTCACTTGGAGTGTCTGGCTCTGCTGTGTCCTTTGTGACTACAGTTCTGCCAGACAGGTAAATAGATATTCATTAAATCACTGGAACATGAATACATTTGTAGATAAATGAGTGAATGGTGAATGAATGAATTAATATGTGGATTGCATAGAAATTAATGGCTATCAATTAAATATGAAATGTTTTTAGTGGAGCTGTATTAGGCAAGGGAAAGTGTTATCAAGAGATGCTTTGCTTTTACCCTTTAAATGCTATTACTGAAATATAGCTCAGGGACAGGACCTTGAGAATGATGGTTTCAGCAGCCTCACAAACTTCTTTGTTTTCCATTTCAAATAATATAACATTAAATTATTATCTCTGATAAATTTATTTTTGATAAATCATTATGTCCAATAATGATCAAGCCTCCATTATCCCACAGTATTATTGCTGAGGCTTCAAAGGTGAATAATTTTGCATAATGATTATATGCTATATTAAAAACCCGAGTAGTTATCAACATGTATTTTTTCCAATATACTAAATGTACATTCTAAATAAATTATTCATAAAACATATAAACATATCATATTTTTTATACTAAAAGTAGCTTATCATCTAATTTGCTTTGTTTACTTTCTAAAGAGTTCCAGGTGCAGGTAAGCACTTAAGTGCTTTTTGATGATGATGATAATTTACTGAAATTTCTTATACATAACATTTTCCTTGTAATGTTTTAGCACATATGTTCTCTTTTATTCTTGGTAAATTTTGCCACTTGTGATATTTCATTTTCCCAGCTGGAGCTATTATATGGTTTATAATTCATAAAAATTTTTCATCTTTTAGTCTTATGATGGAGTGGTCTAATACTTATGTTCCCCTCAATACCTCGTATTATAGTAAATAAAAGGTGAATAACAGCAAATTGTATACAGAATTTAGCAAATGTTCATGAAAGGTCATACTCTGAAGGCTAAATGAATAACAGTAATCTATAATGATTAAAATTAACCATCTTTTGCAAACCATACCCTAAATAGCTTATAATACTGCTAATTAAGATGAAAGTTCAATCATAGAAACCAAGTTACATTCTTAGGAAGACACATTTGGAGTATAATTCATGAGAAATAAAACTATAATTGTCTTAGTCTTATTCTACTCTATGAGTTTGATATAATTGTTTCTAGGATTGGTGTTCTTCTAAACATCAAGAAATCAGTAGTTACTAAGAATTTAGTGTTTTTCTAGCAGTGTCTAAGAGGAAAGAAAACATTTCAGTATTAAACGTTTGTTCATACATGCTTTTACTTGATCCTTACCACAACCCTAGGTAATAAATATTTAGCTTATTAATTGTAGTTATTTAAAAGTGTTTGTCTGCCAGTTCAAATATTGTTTCTGAGGTTCATTCTATTAGCACTTTTTCAGCTTTTTTTTTTCCTTCTTCTTTGCATGTGTAGCTTGGTTTTGTTTGCTGTTTGTTTTGTTTTTAATAGAATGCCAAGTACTGTAGTGGATTTTAAATGATCTTGATTATGTTATCTTCCTCTGAAGAAGATTCTGTCTTATTGGTTGATCGCCACAATTCTGAGAACATTGTATCTATAGTCAACAATAATGTATTGTACATTTAAAATTTTCTTAAGAGGGTAGATCTGATATTAAATGTTCCTACCACAATAAAAATAAAATAAAATGATAGTTTTAAGCTTTGTGAGAGTGGGTCTATTTCTGTTTTGCTTGTATTCTGAAGACATTGTTAGTTCTAGGGCATACGCATAGCTTTTCTTGGGTGTCACCTGAAAAATCCGGTGTGTTCATGGTTTCCCTTTGGATGAGTCCAGACTTCAATGTCTCCTTAGCATTATGTGATCTCTGAAATCTCTGCCCATCTCTCCAGCCTCTTGATGCTGTTCTCTGGCCTTGCAGAGTCTCACTGTGAATAGGCTCAACTTAGGACCTGGCCAAGGACCCAAGGGGGGATTTACACATAGATTTTTTTAAAGATATTTTTATTGGGGAATTGGGGGATGGGAACAGTGCTGGGGAATTGGGGGAAGGGGAACAGACAAGTTGCTGTCGTTTTGTTCTTCAGTCTAGT
>NW_017731860.1:596715-619698 GCF_001890085.2 Hipposideros armiger | reverse complement strand
GAGGGCAGTGTCACTGGCCCTCATATGTGGGATCCAAACTGGGGCCCTCTGGCATCCCAAGCCAGCTCTTAACCAACGCGCCACTCGGCCGGCCCTACACATAGATTTTTTGAAAGCTTTTCCTGTAGTTCTCTATCCACCAAGTTCCAGCTGCCTTTATTGCCCCAGACTTTTTCTTTGTGTCCTCCTTCTGGGAGTTCACAGCTCTACTTGGGCTCTATTACTCTGTGTTCCGATGTAGAAAACACCTTCAAACACATGACCAAACCACCAACCACCTCCTCTTCCAATTTATATCTTATCTCACATTGTTGTTTTGCTACCATAAGCTCCCATGGTGTTTTCTATCATCTAAAGAGACAAGCTCTGGCTAACTGTATCATCAGCTCTAGACCTGCTTGCCATGAGTTTTCCTGTCAATGAGTTCAGCCCTACACCCCCAGACTACACAACATCCACCTTATCCATCCTAAGGCCTTAACATTTGCATGGCCTCAGGCTTCAGTATTGCTACAGATTAGCATCTGATTCCTAAATCAGTTTTCTAGTGCAATCCCTTTGCCAAATAGGTGCTGTTCATTCATCCAGATTCCTTTATCTACTATGGACCCGTGTAATGTATGGTCCCAACTTCTGAAATATCAGCATTACTTGTCTTGACTAAAGCCAATTGGGCTAAGACAAAACCAAACTTTCTTCTGCTAGGACTATATCAATATGTTTTCAACCCCAGAGGTCCTCCCTTACCAGGCAGGAGTATTTTTTCTGTTGAGCATCAATTAACTTGAACACTGCCTCTGAAGCTATCTAATAAGAGATGTAAAGAAATTCAGAGCTCTTCACTGAAGGCAGATGAGAAATATAAAAATCTTATCTTTTTTGATCCTGTTTCTAAAATGGCGAGTTTCATGAGTAGTTGTATTCAGTCCCAGTTTTTTACAATATATTGTGAAAAATGGAATGGAAAGAGAGAAGAATTGGAACACAATAAAATGTGAAGACTCCCAGCAACTTAGTCCTCTAAAATAAGTAGGAAATTGTTTTGGTTTTTTTTCAATGTCTGAAAGATTTCCCTTTATAGGTCTGCTGAGTTGTATTTTGTCAGCTCCTATTAAATTGTGTTGTCATAGATACCTATGAATTCTAGAGAGTATAGAAAGACTTTATTTCAGCTTTAATACACCTCTGCTAACAAGGAAAAAAAGATTTAGAATCTCTGATTTTAGTGAGACTGCTTAATTTCTTGTTTTAAGTTTCCTGTGCTAAGAAGTCACACTTTGGTATCTAGTCATATTAAAGAAGTCTCAAGGGACTTTGGGTATTTGGAAATAGTCTGTTTTTTTTTCAATGTATATGCATAAAAGCCTAATTATTTTGTGAATATTTGATATTGTTTCAATGACTACGCAATGCAGTGCCCTTCCAGTAAAAAATACTGGTGTGTGTGTGTGTGTGTGTGTGTTGATTTTTTCCCCACTCTCTCTAAATATACCCAAATGGAAATTTAATATATATACCCTTAGCTACAGTGCTCCTGGGATTTCATTGATGGGTCCTAAATACAGAAAAATAAATTGAGACTGGGACTAAGGAGACCAACTCAGTGGCACTCATGAGAGGTAGCAGTAGCTCATATTACAGTGTCCAAGGGTTGGTGGTAGAAATTAAGCCTTTGTAAATGAGATCAATGTTGGGAAGAGCTTGCTTTCAGATATGTCTATGCAGATGCAATAATCATTCAAGTGAATAAGAATATTCGAGGAAGACTCATCCATTTTGGAGCTAAACCTGAGTAAGTTGTTGGGATACAGGAAGAGAAGGTTGGAAAGACTATTCCTGTTTCTTCTTTTTTTTTTCTCTTCTTCTTCAGCTGAGCTATTCTGCCACCTGTTGGCAGCTCAGCTGAGTTCAACTCAGGCCAGGAATCGAACCGGCGACCCTGTTGCTCAGAGCTTACACTCTTGAGCGAAGACTATAACCTGTTATGAGAGTCCAAGTCAAGCGAGTTTATGTTTAAGGCATGTTTCTAGGGCTATGGAAAACAGTATGTTATTCAGGAAATAGAAGTCCAGATTTGCCAAAAAGTCAAAACTAGATATTAGGTACAAAACAGACAGTTTGGTGAGTCATGGATACCTAGTGCGTCATGTCAGATTTACAAAAGCAAAGCTAATTTCAGCAGCTCCCTGATTATAACCTTGATTTTCTAATACATTTACAAGTTTGATCTGGATTTGTCCATGAATAATCTTTCTAATATGTCCAGCTATGGAAGAAGTAAACTATATCTGGTTTCTCTAGTTCCACAGGAACTTAGGATGGTCCAAATAAAAGTTGTTTTTTTTTTGTTTTGTTTTGTTTTCTTTAAGATTTTTATTGGGGAATTGGGGGGATGGGAACAGTGCTGGGGAATTGGGGGAAGGGGAACAGACAAGTTGCTGTCGTTTTGTTCTTCAGTCTAGTTGTGGAGGACGTTGCTTTACTGGCCCAAGTTGGCACCATCATTGCGCTCTTCCCAGGTGAGGCAGATCAGTCGCCGGCTTCTGGACGGCCGCTCACTGCAGCTGCTGGCCGTTCACGCTGGCTGCTGGCTACACATGGCAGCCCATGGCAACCCACTGCCACAGAGGCCGCAGCCTACGCCATCGCCGGCGACTCAAGGCAACCCAGCTCCAGGTTGAGCTGTTGTTCAGCATCTTAGCTGTGGAGGGTAGTGTCACTGTCCCTCATATGTGGGATCCAAATCGGGGCCCTCTGGCATACCAAGCCAGTTCTTAACCATCGCGCCACTCGGCCGGCCCATAAAAGTAGTTTTTAAAGGGATCAGATACAGCTTTCATTTTCAGGAGGACCAACTGTCTGAAGGGAAACACTGCCACAGCTTCTTAGACCAACTCGGTGCTATGTAAGTACTCCCACATGTAAAGAGTTTGGAAGTCAGAATCCCATTTTTACAACAAGAAAAGCCCAAGCAACCCAAAACTTAGTGCACATTTTTGAACACTTTAGAGAACTGAGGTCACAGAGAAAACCACCACCCTTAAATCTGAAGACACAGGTGGATCCAGAGAATAACAGTCAAGACCTGCTTAACTAAGTCTGAAGCTACTAGAAACAAACTGGCCTGAACAGATAAATGAACACTGATTGTGGACTAGCATGAGCGTGAGAAGCTGCTGTGGGCCACAATCTTATGGGGGCCCCCACACTTTAATGGGTTTTACCTCAAGGAGCCCCACCAGGTTCTCATGTTGAGCAGTGAAGAAAGATCCCATGGCAGCTCTAGCTGAAGGGCAGGAAGAGTAAGAAGTATGAAACAGGGCCCAGAACATTCTCCCTAACAAAGGCCTGCCCTACAGGGGAAACCACTTCATCAGAGTCTCATCCCAGCTGGGAGATGGGCATTTTACCCACTCGTGCCTCCTCTAGCCTTTCTTCTCACCTAAGGGAGGTATAACTAAGAAACTTTTGCAAGTCACAGACTAGAGACATGACCTACTAAAAGATTAAGAGTTAATCATAAAATTATAAAACACTTCCCCTCTCCACACCTTACAACTACACCAAAAGGGTTTCAATATAATAACGGATTACATCTGAAAGAGCAGAAAAATGCAAACGTTCACAAAGGAGGGGTATTATGGAAGTCCAAAGTGAAAAGGGGCGATAAAAGAAGGACATGAGAGGAAACTGAAGCCTCTTACACATACACCCACAGCAAACATTAAACACAGCCCAAGTCCTAAGCAGACTAACACAAAACATCACACTCAGGCCTTTTTACCTCAGGTATTACCCAATACCTAGTGTCTACTTTCAATAAAAAATTATGAGGCATATTGAAAGGCAAGAAAAAGCACAATCTGAAGAGACAAAACAAACATCAGAACCAGGTTCAGATGGGACAAATATTAAAATTATAGAGATTTTAAATAGTTATGGTTAATTTAATAAGAGATGTAATGCAAAAAAAGGAGACACCTTGCAAACACAGAAGGATAGCATAAGCAGAATATAATTGAAATTCCAAGGAAGAATAAAAAAGAAATGCTAGAAATAAAAAAAAAAACACTGTGACAGAAATGAAGAATGTCTTTGATGGGCTCATCAGTAGAGTACACATTGGTCAAAGGAAGAGCCAATGAACTTGAAGATATGTCCATAGAAACTCCTCAAACTGAAATGAAAAGAGAAGAATGAAGAAAACAAAACAAAACCAGAACAGAATGTCCAAGAACTGTGGGACCATTTCAAAAGGTATAACACACACGTGTTTGCAATACCAGAAGGAGAAAAACGAGAATAAAACAGAAATATCTGAAGTAATAATGGCTAAGAATTTTGCAAAATTAATGACATATATCAACCCACAGATCCAGGTAGCTCAGAAAACACCAAGCAGAGTAAATATCACAAACAAACAAAAACAAAACCCCCAAACCAAAACTTACCTATCAATGAACAAAGATAAGAATAGTAGTGGATTTCTCATCAGAAATCATACAAGTAACAAGAGAGCAAAGAGTTAAGTGTTTAGCTTTGAAAGAAAAAAAAATTAGAATTCTTTATACCGCAAATTATCCTTCAAACAAACACTAAGGGAATTCAATGCCAGCAGAAATTTAGAGCTACATCTATTGTGCATTTAACTGATTTCCTAACACATTATCCTCTGAATTTATTTTTTAAACATATGCAAAGTATGACATAAATATTAAGTATTTAATATTAAGTGTTAAATATTGTAACACATAAAGTATTATAAGAAATATTATCTTGATTGACAGTCGTCTTCAGATTGAAATTTAAATAACATGAATTAAGGGTTTATTATTTACCAGATCTTTAAAAAGTGCTTTCTCAAAATAGCTTTATATATACAGTTGGCCCTTGAACAACATGGGTTTGAACAGTGCAGCCTATTTACATGCATTTTTTTTCAATAAACATACAGTCAGCCCTCCGTATCCCCGGGGTTTTGCATCCACAATTCAACTAACCATGGATGACAAACAGTATTTTCCATCTGTGGTTGGGAATCTGCCAATGTCGAAAGCCGATGCAGAGAGCAGATGATGCAGAGAGCCAACTGTACATATTGTTCTACGCCATTTTATAAAAGGGACTTGAGCATCTGTGGGGTTTGGTATCCACGTTGGTCCTGGCAGATACCGAAGGACAACTGTAGCTCATTCTGGGCGAGAGACAAAAGTTATATGAAGATTATCTATTGCACAGGACTTGGTGCCCTTAACCCCAGCATTGTTCAAGGGTCAACTATTGTTAATTATGTAAATTACTAGTGATACATATAATTGTTAATAATAATATATAACTTGTTAACATAAAATCTTATTCCAAACACATTTGATATAAAGGTTTTTTTAAGCATTCATAAATCTAATAAAAGCACTAAAAACAATCTTTTAACAATTCTAATTTTGTTGATGAATATATATATTATATACATATATTCATATAGATATATTTATGGATGAGATGGAATAATTATTTTTACAAGTGACTAAAAACTTACATATGACATTCATTAAGGATACAAAATCTCTATGGCAGTTGCTGCCATGTCTGTAAAACCTTTTCTTTAAACCATGCTCAATGACTAATATTTCCTATGTCATTTCCCTTCAATTTTCAATGCTAGATCACCCAGATAATAGAATACCATTTCTCTTTCCATCTGATCAACACGAGAATTTATTGAAAGAAATGTAAAAAGGAACGTTTTGTTAGTACTACACTATTAAGGTTGTGTAATACTTGTCTAAAACTACGCAAAACCAATTACTTGTTTCCGCTTCATTGCTGAAGTCATGGCAAGCAGGAATGCAATTTTGTCTTCAGGCAATGAAAGCTTTGGTGTATAAAGAATTATTGTTTTCCAGTTTAAGTGAAAGGACTTTTAAGATCACCTTTCTTTAACGCAAATCACCTTTTCAGGTAAATGCCTCTGAGGTTGATAACTCTTAAATCACTATTATTAATTGATCAGGGTAAGGGATATTTTACATGGCAAATGGCAAATTATACCTTCCTCCAAGGACATCTGGAAAACAGTTTTCTTTAAAAGAAACACATGACACATGCTTGCGATTATCTTTCATAACACATTAAAGGAAACTGAAAACAATTTGAAAACATTAAAGAGTAGGAAGATTACCACATCTTCAAGTCTCTCTTCTGGAAGAAAATAAATATTCCTATTTATTTTCACAAAAATCTAACGGACGATGATGTAAATTTATTCTAGACTTAGAAAATTGATAGAAGTAGCAAAATAATATACACTGATGAAAAGAAACAGGATTACTTAGCATTTAAACGAAACACAACTTTTCAATTGGAAAGGTGAATCTGTTTAATATCTGTGTATACATATAAAGCATTTTACTGAATCAAATATTTTCTCACTGTTTTACCAAGTAGTGCAGTGTGAATATCTCTCTTAGGTGGTACTTTACTTTTCTTAGTATAAATCATTGCCATGTATGTTCATTTACGTATATTTGCTTATTTTTTTCCTAACCTACATCATCTTCCACAAAATGTTCCAGCATCTCTTTCTCACAGGGCTTATAGGAATATTTCACACATGGGTTGAATTTTGTTTTCCTTGGATTCCTTCCTTTTGAGGCCTTTGTTCTCCTCTCTCAAGATGGAATAATTCCTCTCCAGACCCTATCCATAACCATTCATCTTGGTGCTTAATTTCCTTATCTTTCCAAACTACATTGTTGCCCTCCAAGTTGTATCTCCTATTTTCCAGATCCTACATCCTTCTCTTGTTTTCCTCTATCTTTTTTTTTTCTTCTGGAGACATAGTTCATGAACTTCCTAAAAAAAGATCTCTGGGAAGTAAAACAAAATAGGGTATTTACATCTCATAATATAGTTATTCTACTATTGTAAATAAATCATTTGACTTAGATTTTAAACATAAGTTAATAAACTCCCTCCACAGCTGAAAGGGTTTATTTTTCCTCCTTTACCTTTTAGCTTTCAGTCTAGCTTTAGAAAAATTCCATGTCATTTTGGTATCCATTCTCTTTTTTCATTATGTGGTAGTAGTTTTTTCCTTCTAAAAGTTTTAATGGTCACCTGCTTGGCACTCATGTTCTGAAATTGCACCATTTTATGACTTATAGTTTATTAAGCATTAAAAAAAATTTTCAATCTGAACATTTGGTCCCTTTATTTTCTTGCATAATTTCTTTGATATTTTTTTCTACTCTTTTATGGCTGTGTTTATTGGAATAAAGATCATTTAGTTGGATATTTGACCTACCGAATCAATCCTCTGGTTTTCAGTATTCTTTTTTTTTTGTTTTTGTAACTCTACTTTCCAGGAGACTTCTCATAGCATAGCTTTTATAATTTCTACTATATTATTATATCAGCTATCCTATTTTAATTTATAAGAGCTGTTTAATTTTCTCTGACCATTTCTTTTTTTATAGCATTCTGTTCTTGTTTAATAGATACAATGACTTTCCTTATCCCTCTGATTACATTGTTGTTTTACTTTGATGTTTTCTTTTGCCAGTTCCCCATTCTGTCTCCGTTTCCTTCAGTTTTTACTTTTATATTTTAAAAATGGACATTATTTGAATATTTTATGTTTTGTTGTCTTTTATATTTTCATTTACTTCTGTTAAAGACATTCACCGTATTTAAACTTCCGATACTAAAAATTGATTGACATTTTTGTGTGTATAAAGGTAATTTTCTCATATATTTATCTGGCAGTGAGGGGGTAAAATTTTAGTGAGGCTAATTCCCAAAAGAGTATCTGTAGCACTTTACGGTGGGGCCAATCAATGTATGTACAGCAAAAAACATAAATTTGTTTATGCAACTCCCATGCTTAAAATACTTCATCAATATCCCATAATGCACAGAATGGAACTGAAACTTCATATCATGACCCTTAAAGCCCTGTATGACGTAGCTTCTGCCTATCTCTTAAATTATATTTCATATTACTCATCAACCTCTACTTTAGTTCTGCTAGCTTCCTTTGGTCCTGGGACAAGCTATGTCTGCAAGTTTTTGTCTGCAAGAACTTTGTTTTCCTATTTTTCACATCCAAAATACTATTGTAGATATTTAAGGCAAACAGTAGTCAAATATACTATTCTGAGTGAGTTTAATGATACTACGGTATGATATCAATTGCTTCGTGAACATAACCTTCTTCTTCAAGTATGTCCCACCTTTTTAAGGTAGGAAGATAACCATGAAAGCATAGCATTATGGAAGTCAAAAAATGAAGTGTTGGGCCGGCCGAGTGGTGCGTTGGTTAAGAGCTGGCTTGGGACGCCAGCTCTGTGCAGTAGGGCCCTGGTTTGGATCCCACATGAGGGCCAGTGACACTGTTCCCTCTATGGCTAAGATGGTGAACAACAGCTCGACCTGGAGCTGGGCTGCCGTGAGTCACTGGCGATGGCGTAGTCTGCAGCCTCTGCTGCAGTGGGCAGCCATAAGCTACCATGTGTGGCTGGCAGCCAGCGTGAGCGGCCAGCAGCCGGGAGCCGGTGTGAGCTGCCAAGAGCTGCCGTGAGCGGCCTTCCAGAGGCCGGCGATCGATTTGCCTCACCCAGGAAGAGCACAATACCAACATGGGCCAGTGAAGCGATGTCCTCCACAACTAGACTGAAGAACAAAAGGACAGCAATTTGTCTGTTCCCCTTCCCCAGATTCCCCAGCGCTGTTCCCCTCCCCCAATTCCCCAATGAAAATCTTTAAAAAAAAAATGAAGTGTTTTTAAGAATGCCAGATGCTACTGAAAGGGTAAAGAAATGAGGACCCAAAATTGGCCACTGGATTTATCAAAGTGTAAGTCACTAGTGTTCTTACCAAAAGAATTTTCCAGAGAGAAAGCGGAGAAAGAAAATAGAGGAAGTGAGTACACTTAGCCTCTCACCTTTTATCAGTACAACAAATTTTGAGCAAATCATTTCTTCACACCTTGAAATAATTTAAGGAGTCCTGCCAGCCACATATTTAGAATTGGTATGGTTAGCCTCTGTTTTCAAATGAAGAAATTGAAGTCTAGAATGAACTGGTGTTTACCTTTTACTTCTACTTTAAGTCATGCTACCCAAAGCAGACTGAAGCTTTCCTTAGTCTCTGTGTTACCTAAACACTTTATACACCCCTCATCTGTGAGCTTTCCTCTTGTTTGCAATCATCTTTGACTCCAATACCTAGCACCATGTCTGGGACATAGTTGTTTCATCAGAAATATTTGTTTCATTAAAATAGAGCCAGGGAGTTTAACCTGTCAGGTGTTATAGGAGTAAGAGAGTAACAAAAGCCTTTGGAAATCATATCAGGAATTTGTTATTTTCACCTTGGTTCAATAGGGCCAAGGAGACCCATTTTTGATGCCTTACACAGGATTTGGAGCCTTACATACTACAAGCCCCAACTTTGCTAAAATACCAAGCACTCCCTAATCCCACCCACATAACAGTCAACTCATAGGTAAGCTTTAGTACCTGTGGAGAAGATCTACCATAACCCCAAAGTGAGATTCAAACATGTCTTGAAGTGCCTGGAAAGCCAACACAGAGGCTCTACATGAGATGATTTACATGGACTGGCTCATTTGTTGGTCTGTTATTTTGCTGATATAATCATAAGAGGAAGGTTTGTGCCCTAGATCCTGGCAAAGGGGGTGGAGCATAGATTGGGGAGAACGGTGTGTGTTTCCCTTTCAGATCCATGAAGTGACCTGGTTCTGAACCCTCTGGAGAAATAAGGTTCAGGCAAAGCTGAAGGAGACATTTTGGTAAAGCACACTGTATAATAAGGGGCACAGAATGGTGCCCAGAGTGTAGACAGCTAGGTATTTTTTTCCAATTCTCTATGGCACACAGTTCCACTGGAGTACCCTGAATGCTCTAATGCAGTGGATTGGATGCTAAATACAGCAGTGGTGAAGCAGTAATGAAAGTCTGACTGTTTTTCAATTTTATTGGGGAACAGCCATGGTCATTGGTTACACGTTGCTTTCATGCTACAATGGCATAGTTCAATCTTTGAAGGAGGCACAGCTCACATGGCCCATGTGGGGATCGAACCGGCAACCTTGGTGTTATCAGCAGAATGCTCTAACCAACTGACCTAACCAGTCACCCCAATTGGTTTTTGAATACGCTTAATGCCCCTCTCTGTTCAGAAGCACGCCAAATATTTCATGCATATAGTGACACCTGAAGTCATGGACAACAGCAGTGCTTATCGAAGTGTGGTCTCCTGCTCAGCAACACCCGGGCACCTGCTCGAGATGCAAATGCTCAGCCCACCCACCCAGAACTCCCTGGTCAGAACCACGGAGGAAGAAGTGAGCCACTCCATGTTCACCTCAACACGCCCTCCTAGGAAGCCCGTGAGGGCCAGGGACTCAGATAATGGTTCCCGTGGTCAGTTGTTCATGACAAACTAGAAAACAGGAGTACTTGGGACATTCTCTAGAAAATCGCGTGAGGTACAGCTTGTGTGCCCCTGACCATCTGATGGTCTGACAGCTACGCAGCCTGAGCCAAAGGTGTTTTCCACTTGGACTGGTGGCTGGAAGCTGCCCTACGTTAGGGAATCAGTAGGCAAGAACAACATGGCCAAGCTTTTCCAAGTGCCAGGTGAAAGACCTTGACACCTCGAAACCTCGGGAAAGTATCTACATTGTCATCGCAGGAGGTCGTGCCCACCCCAACTCCAAGCACTCATCCTGGGGCCCAGAGGACTGAAGCATGGAGCCTTAGAACACCGCCTACAGTGTCTCTCCATGTGACCCCGTAATGCTCATATAGACTGCACAGGCCATCACGAGGCTAGGCACGTTAATACATGGTAATGCAATTCTCTTCCCCATTTATGCTTCAACCGGCACTGATTTCTTCACTTTTTCTACAACAGCTGGTAAGATGCTTGGCGTTCTATTGCTCCTGACGCTGGGCCCTAGACTCTACGATCAGGACTCCATAGGTTCCCTGTCTCTCTGCCTCGCCTCTCTTCTCCCACGTGCCCTTTCAAGTGACAGCCTAACATGGTCCATCACAGGGGATCAGAGTGAGGGGCTCAGACGAGCAGCTTCCACATCGCCTGCGCACATGTGGGAAAGACAGAAACCCCAGGCTGCACCACAGATGACCCAGGGGCTCCAACCACGCTGTTGCCACAAGCATGATGCCTGCTCACTTTGTACCACCCACCATACTCCGCACACGAGGAGACACTTAATGGGCTGGCGGGCATCCGGAGACCTTCTTGGAATCCCGGGGGTTCTGAGACTCCAAGCATCCACAGTCCCTTCTGGGAGAGCCTCCAGTGTGCGTGCAGAAACTGCCACACCGGTCATTTCCTTCTGCCCTTTCGGGCACTGTCACCTCCTGCTTGGTCGCAGAGAAAACGTTAGGAGAAGATTCTCAGCATTGTCAATGCGGGTCCTCAATGGACACAGGGACTTGGGACTGCGCAAGTTTCTTGGGGGCCTTCTGTTTCTGGATGTCCACAGGCCACCCACTGTGACTGCAGCAAGCATCCTGCTGAGCTGGCCTCACTGGGGCAAACGTTCTGAAGCCCCTGGCACCTGGCTTGACACCAGGGGAAAGCCACCTCTCCCTCTATCGTGACGTGGGAGAGAATTCCTGCTACGCAGAGCCCTCACAAGCTATCTTGTAAACTTGTTCCACCTCAACCCTTTGGCCTCTCGGGTATAGAGATGAGCTGATGCCCGCACCACCAGTCTGGGTCAAGTCCCCTGTGGGATCAGAGAGCACCTCATGTTACAATAGGTGGGCACCTGGCATTCTGCATTCTGGCCTTGGATATGTGGGGTCCGATCGCCTATGAGACGTCAATGGAGGTACTGGGTTCAAAGGGCCCCGCAAGTCTCTTCCCAAATGTGGCCTGACTTGAACTGTGACAATGGTTCGCTATTCACGTCACCAGGAGAACTCCACAAAACATGCAAATGAAGAGGTTCAAATCTTCGTGTTCAGTGTAAGAGCACTGCCCAAACTGCCCAGGCCCACGACGGTAGGCACATCCCAGAGCGACCAAGAAGCAGATGCCTGGCACCTACAGAGGCACCGTGGACCACTCCGTGGTTGCAGTGGTCGAGTTGGTGGGTGGGCTCAGGCTCAGCAGTGGGACCAGTCACCGGTTTGGCAAACCAGAAAGAGTGATGATCATTACTGCCCTCGCTTCAAAGGGCCCAGATGAAGGCCAGACCTGGGGGTTCAGATGCACATTCTCTGCTCATTGAGCACAGCCAGGTGCGCAAAGCTGCCAAGACAAGGGCCAGGAGATAAGACTTCATGGGAGGACTACCGCATACATGAGCTCTGCCTGCCACACTGAGGGGACCCGTACTGCCAAAGAGCAGACTGCTCCTAAACCAGACAGTAGTTAGCACTAAAGGAAAGATAGGCCCGAAGAAACGTGCAAAGCACCAGTTACAGCCCGAAGCAAATTCAGCATCAAGGAAATGGCAGTGAAGGGGAAAACAATAAAACAAGCACCTCATCTTAGAAGAGGAGGCCAAGTGGCATTTTTGGTTTTGGCCTTTGACGTACGAGGCCAAACTCTCCTTGAGAGAGAGAGGTATGGCTGCAGACTCTCCGTCAAAGCAGAGCAATGCATGTGTTCGGGGATGTAGCCGTCTGCCAGGCCGCACCTTCACTCCGAACACTTTTATGGCCGGCACACTTGGTGCTGGGTTCCGTCTGACCTGAGAGGCATAGAGGGAGACCTGAAAATGCCACAAAGCAGCAGTGGCTGCGTATTGCTGTGGCATCAGGTTTACTGCGGATGGAACGTTACCTGCCCCGCAGGACAAGGTGGAAGCATCTCCTTCCGGTGTGACACCTCCTCCTCATCATGTCCAAGGTCTCCATTGGGGACACTGCTTTCCTAGGGTCCCATCCATCCTTGTTCTCCCACACACCGGCCTCCTGGTCATGGAAAGTGACAAGTTTCTGGTCCTCACATGGTTGGTGGCCCAAATGGAGCTATTTCCTTACCTTCCCAATACAGCGAAGCTGAAATGAGAAAACAAAAAGAAGCCTTTGTGCAACTCCTGGTCCACAACCTAGGAGTGCTCACTCCCAGTCATGTCCCCGACGTTCAAACTCCTTCTCAAAATTTCAAAACACACTGCCTGAGCTACAAGACTCCCCAAAATGTGACCCACCTGAAACAGGTGTCACGTGAACAGGAAACACTTTGAGCTGCAAATACGTACAGGGCCCATACACACACATTCATCAGAGAGGCCACAGGTAACAGAGAATCCGGGGTCTTTATTTTTTCCTTTGGTTTTGGTGTGTTTTGATATAGATAGATAGATAGATAGATAGATAGATAGATAGATAGATAGATAGATAGATAGATACAGATTAGTGGTTCTCAACCTTCCTAATGCTGAAACCCCTTAATGCAGTTCCTCATGTTGTGGTGACCCCCCAACCATAAAATTATTTTCGTTGCTACTCTATAACTGTAATTTTGCTACTGTTGTGAATCATACTGTAAATATCTTTTTGTTTTCCGATGGTCTTAGGCAACCCCAGTGAAAGTGTTGTTCGACCCCCAAAGGTGTCGTGACCCACAGTTTCAGAACCGCTGATATAGATAGATAGATAGATATACATATGTTTTAATTTTATTGAGAACAGCCATAGTCATTGGTTACACGTTGCTTTAATGCTACAATGGCGTAGGTCAATCTTTTAAGGAGGGTGCAGCTCACATGGCCCATGTGGGTATTGAACTGGCAACCTTAGTGTTATCAGCACGATGCTCTAACCAACTGAGCTAACCAGTCAACCCGAAAGTCTGAGTTTTGTGATGTACTAAATAATTAGTATTCACAGGAGTATTTAACATATTTCGGATGAACAGGATTACCAGAAGCTGTTGTTTAATTTGTGATTGCATGTCATAAAATATTTACTGACACTCTCAAATAATTGAATTGCATTTTACTTTAAAAGAACATATGTAGGTGGGGACAACAGATATAAAAACTTGAGTCATTATTCTGACTGGTTTTATTCACATCATGGGATTATGGGTAGGTACAAGAATTTCATTATGTTTGTGTGTGATTATGTGCATGGGTGTCCACCTACGATAGTTACTTTTACCAAATTACTCCAATTTAACTGAGTTAATAACACGTTCCTCAGAAGACCCACTTAGCCTGTCCTCAAGCACAAAATGTGGCTTATTCGCTAATAAAACTGAGCGAGGGAAATTCTACAAATGTCTAGAGAACAATGAAATCATGCAAAATAAACACAGTGGAATCATTTACAGTAAATCATGCTGAGTAAATCATGTTGAGGTGGGTTTTTTTGACAGATTATAAATTTAGTGTATGGAAGGAGAACTATGGATAATAAATGTCTAAGTTGCAATAAGGTGGTTGATATAGTGTTGCAAGTAAGTGTATAAAAATTGCCAAATAACTTTTGATAAGAACACAATAAAATGGATTAAAAACAAACTAAGAGATCATAAATGTGGGGAATGATAGATGAGAGTGGAACCTTTGAAGTACCAGAAAATGATTCTTGGCTCTATTAAATGGATTTCTAAGCATAAATAGAGGGCAAATAGGGCTTGGATTAGATTGGCAGATTACATCAATTTAGAAGGTGCTGTAGAAACCAGTTTAGAGAAAGAAATGATATAACTGGTTGTAAATAAGTTATGTCTGTGGGCACAAAAGAACAAATGAGATTCAATTTGTACAAGAGCAAGCAGGAAAAATATTACTAAGCAACTGTATAACGATACCTTTTCTTGCTAATAAAAGTGATGGCATAGAATTTTACAATATATAGCATGCCTGGTAAATGTTTATTTTTATGAGCTTATTGCGTAGCAAGCCAACTGAACAGACTATTTTCTGGAATAAGCTTGATTATCCAAGGGAAGTCAATGAGTTCTCCTCGGACTGTACACTAGAGTCAGTGTGTTTGGCAGATGGGCCAGCTGCTTACCTTGTTTCCATCTCCATCTGGCTCCTTCTGATTCTTGGAGCTTTTTCTGCATGTTAGGAAACAGGCAGCAAATAGTTCTTATTAGTATAGCAGCATGTCCGTAATGCTCCCTGATGTTCAGTTAGAGGCTACATTTAAGTTGTATCCCAGTACATATCCTCTATATGGCCTCCTCAAATGCATTTTTGTTATGTGTCAAATATAATTTCACAGAGTAAGTATACAACTTCCATCTACCCTATATGGTCTAAATGAAAAAGAATAGACAAACAACTTCTTTTTGTGGTTTGATGGGCCGCACGTATTGTAGATAAGGGAATGCTGTTAGGGGTAGATGTAAAATTTCCTCCAAGTAAAACCATGTAATTTGTCTCCAATTAAAAAAAATTCAATTCAAATAAGAAAACAAAGTATTACATATGCATCAAAACAAGGGAAGTAATGAGTTACATTGGACGTTAGGTTGTTAGGCACTCAAGATATGAGTGTGTGATTCTATACACAGAAAACAAGAATGGAAATAAATAAGGAAACTTCCTTTTTCTGCATAGTTAAAATATGGTTTGTTTAAGAGCCCCAAACACTGCTGTGTTCACTTCTTTATAGCCTTAGAAATTGCTCTATAACAGCAATTAGGACTCAGCACATTTCCTCACACCTAATATGTGTGCAATAAAAATATTACCCAAATAATTAATAAAACATTGTCTCCTAATTCCTTCCTTTCTTCTCTTTGAAAGTACCAGTAACTTTCATTCAGGTCTTAGAATACCAACTGAAGTCAAAGAACAAAGGTAGTAGAAATCCTCTGAAGGACAGTAGATGCATGAAAGAGTTCCATTAGAATTGGGTGGCAAAGGAAAAGAGTAGGCGAGCAATATTTAGGGTGAAAATAACCAAGCCATTTCATCATACATATACAGCGATGGCATGGCAAGCACCCCCAGACAAAGGAAAACTTGTGAAATGAAAAGTTACTTCAAATGTGGGCCTATTGTGACTTCTCAGAGGGTCATTATGATGATAAAACTAAATGTATTTACATTTGGTTTCCTAAATAGAGCATTTTAATAACTTCAGAGCTCAGTGGGATGCTTGAGCATTCAATTGCTTTGACATTAGATTAACTGGGTAAAGGGAAAACTCTTGAAGCCTCATAACTGGGCAAATCAGTGTTGGAAAGGAATTTGGGTCAAGGTCAAGAATGCCAATGCCAGTTAAGCAAGGGGAAAAAACAGATTGACTTCTCAGTCAGAATATCATCTTTTCTAACAATGCCATATTTCTCGAGACGAAATGAGGTTAAAAATCACCCAGCATTTGCACTCAGATTCTCAGTAGGTGGTAAAATGATGAAGAATCAGAAGAATTAGGTATTGAGATTGAGATTTCACAGATTTGAACAGAAATTGTCACAACTCCAACAAGGGGGGAAAAAAAGAATGCCTGGAAAATATAACTGTTGCCTTGAACACTCAAACATTTTATTCATTTATTTATTTATTTTTATTATTTATTTTTAATTGGGGAATTGGGGAAGGGGAATAGTGTTGGGAATTGGGGAAGGGGACCAGCCAAGTTGTTCTTCAATCTTAGTTGTGGAGGGCGCCAGTCGCCATCTGGCTGCCCATCAGCAGCTCGTGGCCTCTAAGCTCAAGGTGCTTTGTTACAGTCTTAGTTGTGGGTGGGCATAGCCACCATCTCATGCGGGAGTCAAACCAGCAGCCTTGTTGTTAAGAATACACGCTCTATCCACTGAGCCATCCAGGTGGCAGCTCAGCTCAAGGTGCCGAGTTCAGTCTAGGTTCGGGCGGGCATAGCCCACCATCCAACAGGCAGTCTTGTTGTTAGGAGCACATGCTCTCACCAGCTGAGCCATCCAGGCAGCTCAGCTCAGGCGCAGCATCACTGGCCCATGTGGAAATCGAACCATTGGCCCTGTTGCTCAGAGCTCGCGCTCTTAAGCTAACTCTTAACCAGCTGAGTCACTCAGCCGGCCCTCAAACACTTTATACCATTACCAAAAGCTCAACCCCATCTTGAAAACTTTTCTGTATGTGACCAATCATAGATTTTCCCTAACCGACACAGAAAATAAGTTATATTTTACATGTGTTCTATATTTCTTGTTGAACTACGGAAAAGTTGCTTATGTTTGAAAGAATTGGGATTGTAGCTATTATGAAAATATTAAATAAAATGTAAGAATTATATTGAAATAAAAGGAAAGGTTTTAAATGCCTTACAATTGTAGCTTAACAGCTACCGCTGATCCCTTATTATATGAAAATCAGTGTGAAGCATGCTGTGAAGGATATAAAGATGAGTAAGCTGTGTCCCCAGCTGTCTGGAAGTATACGATATAATGGTAGACAATGACATGCAGGACTAACTTTAAATAAACAGAACACAATTAAATAGCAACAAAATACAGCAGCAAAACAGTAAAACAATTGGGGGGATTAAACATTTCCCAAATAATCCCAGCCTTGTATATAAAGTAGGGACTTCTTTGAATTGCAACTGATAAAAGTAAAACAATGAAGCAAAACCATCTCATCAAGGGAAGATTCCCAAACAAAAGGCTCATTTTGTCCTTATTGGTTTCTTTTAATTAGTTTTGTCTAGTTTCACTTTCGCTTTTGTAACCTGAGCTAAAAAGGGATGACAATACCCCTTCAAAGATGAATCAAGAACATATTCCTGATTTCTCTTATTTCATTTGCTGTATCATGTTTACAATGCTACTCATTGCCACCTAGAACAGAATGCTTGAAGTTCTCAATGAATGTGTGCTACAGTGCAAGGGGATTTGCCATTACTAATGTTATATGCCAAAACTGAGCTCTTCTACGAGCATCTCAGGCCTGGGAGATGTTACTGACCCCTGATTTCTAAGAGAAGCAGGTCTTTTTTCTGTTGGGTTCATTCGACTTCTACTTCATCTTTCTTGGAACCCACTTGCCGTGTCTATTTCCTTGAGATCTGATTTGGCAGGAGGCATGGACAATTCTATTGCTTACTTTTATTAAGTAATTTATCATGTCCTTTTGTTATTGATGACATGAGAATTCATTCACTCTTCATTCTACATAAGTTGTATGGTTTTAAGCACCAGATGGTGTTCTTTGACTGAGAAATACGGGAGTGAATGAAAACAACAAAGTTGCTGCCTTTCCAGAATTCATAGTCTAAGGCAGGGGATGGACATTACATGCACATACAAAAAAAATGAATAGAGAAATGAAATTCCAGATGGTGATCAGTAGCCTGAAATATAACATAGCAGAGTAAGGTTATAGAGAAGGACAACATTACTAATTTTGATAGGATGCTCAGGAAAGGCTACTTAGAGGAAACAACTTGAGATTGGAAGGAAGTGAAGGATGTAGCCCTGTGACCTTCTGGAGGGAAAGAATTGCCAGGAGAGCAAATGAAAGGCCCTATCAGCAGGAAATCTTTGGCATGTACAAGGAACAGCAAGTGACCAGGTGGTTAAAATATAGTAAGAGAGGCAGAAAGAGTAAGAGATGAGGACAGAGAGGTGGTTGCGATCCAAGGACCAAATCTCAGGAGGCCTTTCTTGTTTTCTAAGCTAAAACTATAATTTTCATAAACATTTCTAGAGTCCCATGACAATATCCCACTGCACCCACCCTCTCAGGCCTTGTCCCAGCTTTGCCTTTTTTGTGTTCGCATTCTAGCTTTTGTTATAAAGACACTTCTAGTCATCCTCCTCTTCCTCTGTGCATAGGTGTGATTTATTGTGCTTGCAAAATAATTAGCAGCAAATACATTTGTATTTGTCAAGAGATTTTACATATGGTTTATTTATAAACTTCACCTTTATAGTAGTAACTTGTTTAAGGTAAACACAGAGAAGGGTGATAGTAATAATTTGAGGGTTAGTGCAGGGGGACAAACCAGTATTTGTAATAACGAAAGCAAAATTCAAAAAGAATAGACTTCATAATAAGGGTCTTCAAATACAAAGAAGGTAGTGGGGAAGCTCCACCACAGGTTGAAAGGAACCACTCTGATCTGTTTTCCTGCAGCCATGACCCACGATTACCACTTCACACATCAGATCCCACTCACAGCCACTTCAAAATGGAGATTTAAAAATCACCTCCGGGCAGGCCGAGTGGCGCAATGGTTAAGAACTGACTTGGGACGCCAGAGGGCCCCGGTTTGGATCCCACATATGAGGGCCAGTGACACTGCCCTCTACAGCTAAGATGCTGAACAACAGCTCAACCTGGAGCTGGGCTGCCGTGAGTCACCGGCGATGGCGTAGGCTGCAGCCCTTGTGGCAGTGGGTTGCCATGGTCTACTGTGTGTAGCCAGCAGCCAGCGTGAGCGGCCAGCAGCCGCAGTGAGCGGCCGTCCAGAAGCCGGCGACTGATCTGCCTCGCCTGGGAAGAGCACAATGATGGTGCCAACTTGAGCCAGTGAAGCAGCGTCCTCCACAACTAGACTGAAGAACAAAAAACGACAGCAACTTGTCTGTTCCCCTTCCCCTAATTCCCCAGCACTGTTCCCATCCCCTCAATTCCCCAATAAAAAAATCTTTAAAAAAAAATTACCTCCATCTCATGATTTCTTGAGAATCCCCTGTCTTTTTAAGTCATGAACCTTTGAGGAAGGATAAGTAGCTCTAACATCATTTATTCTTTGATCCAAGAGCCAGAGAGAAAAAGTTGTATTTAATATCACAATCTCCCTTTATCTTTTTTTATTTGCTGTTGTCTAAGTAAATAGAGAGGGTGGGGAAGGAATACAAAGAAAAAAAGAAAAGAATAAAACTTGAAACTATTCTTTGTCCTTTTTTTTTTTGGTCCATAAATAATCACTGGGCAAAATGATATGTTATAAGGAAATACATTACAAACTAATTAGGGCTTTTAAAATTCAAGCCCAACATATTATTTTACTTAATTTATATGGGGAATAGGAAGCTCGAACTCCAAGGAAACAATTAAGATTTTAGCCTGTTCTCCAGAAGAGGGAAGCCAAGCCACATTTACCCTCAAGTTTAATCAACACTCATATTAATCTTAACTACTGTGTTTTGCTATGTATAATTTGTTCCCGTGTGTCATGCACACCCATGGTTTGGGCCCACTTTCAGGGAAAAAAATATCTTTCATTTTAATTTTTTAATTCAAATTTTTATTTGTTTACATTAAGGTACTTGTTTTTTTGTATTATAAAGGAATTTTAGCACTTATTTTTTAACATATTATGGCACAAGAAATTTTATGTAACTAATAATTACAAAACACAAGAACAAAGTACAAGAAATTTTGTGTACCAGTAACAAATTTCTGATATTTACGCATCATAGAAAGCCAAGAACTCTTTGTTGTTGCAAGTTCGTCGTAAGTTCAACAAATGGATTATCATATTCCAAGGTATTGTTTTGCATAGGGATATCGTTATTGATTTCTAGAGTTACACTTTTAACTAATAAGCATAAATACAATAATTAAAAATAGTTATGTAGATATGGAATTAGTTCTGCCCATGTATAATGCACATCCTTATTTTTCCCTCACAAATTTGGGCAACAAAGTACACCTTATACACGGCAAAATACGGTATATAGTCCATTCTAGCTCTGGCTGAAATATTCACCTAAGAATTGTCCTTCATGGCAGCCCTTTTACCTGTAGCCTTTGGGATCTAGAATTGTCTCAGCCCGAGGTTCTTAAGAGAGCACAATGACCTACCTATAAATAGTTTAGATAAGCAGAATGATCTAAACTTTAACCTCAATCTTTTATTAATTCCCTGGTAGTTCACTAAGCTCTGTTTATACTGATCTTTCTTTGTTTCTTGGTCTTAAAAAATGCTGTCCAATCTCAAGGACATCTGTCAGGATGCCCTTTCCTAAGATGTCCCAATAATGAGCTCAGTTAAATATCACTTCCTATGGGAAGGCTTCTGGTATCAGTATATATATAATAAATAACACCTGCTACCCCTAGTATTTCTACCATATTACTGTCCTACCCCATTATATTTCTTTCACAGTATCACTGTTCAAAATTAGTTTATTTATTGGTTTCCTGTTTTTATATATTTTCATCCTTTAGAATGCAAACACCATGAATTTAGCTTTGCTATTATTTTCTTGTCAATTTAGAATATTTCCTGCCACATGCACTGTTTAATAACTATTTTCATACTTTCATTTTGAGATGATTGGAAAATTACAGAAAAGTTACAAGGAAAGAACAAAGGATGCCTATATACCTTTCAACCAGATTCATCAATAGTTAACATTTTGCAACATTTGTTTAATCACCTTTTCCTAAATATTTATGTCCGTATATCTATCTATCTATCTATCTATCTATCTATCTATCTATCTATCTATCATCTATCTATCTATCTATATTTATGTATTTCCTAATATATCTATCTATCTGTACACACACATATATATGTTTCCTAAGACTATTATCATGCATAGTCTAGTGTAGGTAGCAAAGCCAGGAAATTATTATTTTAACAGTATTATTAGCTAATCCAATGTCCATATTCAAATTTATAATTGTCCCAAAATATTCTTTTAACATGTTTTTTTTCTGATATAGGATCCAATTTATAATCGTGCATTTGTCATTTGTCTTTAGTATCCTTTAATCTGGAATAGTTGCTCAGCTTTTCTTTGTCTTTCATGACCATGACATCTTTTAGGAGGACATTTATTTAGGAGTGCAATTATTTTGTAGAATGCCAGTAATTGTTTTTTGGAATTTAAATACATAAATACAAACTACCATCTAGAATTGTCCTGTCCTTATATGAAGCTACACAAGAAATGGAAATTTTATATATACAGAGGGTGCCAAAAAATGTATACACATTTTAAGACAGGAAAAACTATTAAAATTGTAATGCGTAATATATACCGATAACAAAAGATAAATACAAGTCATGTTTGACTTCTGCAATGACAAGAGGTGCTCAAGGTGGTTACCATCAGCATCCAGACACTCCTGATGAAGGCGAACTACTGCTTGAACAACGTTGACCAAAGTGTCCACTTGTATTCATTTTTTTGGCACCTCAGAAGGGCAGCATCGGCAACCTCCTGGGTTTCTTGGAGGACAGCCTTGCTGCCGCACAGTTCAGCACCCCGGTATATATAAATTTCAAAATTTCACTCCATCTATTCTGAGTTCTAAGAATAAAATGGTTACTAAGCCATACTTGGGGCGAATCCTAATTTCCTGCCTTCCAAAGTTTTCAATTTCCATAACTAAGTAAATAATCTCAACAGATTTTCTGAAATTTTATGCTAAGCCACTTAAGATACACTATGAAAACATAAGTAAGCTATTAAAATATCGTTTATGTGGGTCTCCTTTAAGGAGCATGCATCAATAAATACATCAATCTTGTTAAAAATCAGGAGTTTACTAGCTTTATTTTCTAATTTCATGTTCCACAATTCCCTTTTAGTATAAAAGCAAAGGAGACACTGCCTGGCGTTGGGTTTGTTTTCAACAAAGTTTTCAGGATGGAGTTTGCCATGTGCCAGCACATCACTCTCCAAAGGAAAGAATCCAAATATGATGTGCCAACAAAAATCAATTAACAATTTCAGATTTTAATGTTTTTGGAGCTTCAGTACAAGTATGTCATGTCCTGGCCATTATATCTACTTGTCTCCTAAGGAGAAGTTGGCTGAATACTCAGTTTAAGTAAATTCATTCAAACAACTGGGAGCTAAGAATTATCACTTTGTTTCACAGATTATTAATAGCCTCACTATCATAAGGTCCTTTTATTTTTTTTTAAGATTTTTATTGGGGAATTGGGGGAAGGGGAACAGACAAGTAGCTATCCTTTTGTTCTTCAGTCTAGTTGTGGAGGATGTTGCTTCACTGGCCCAAGTTGGCACCATCATTGCACTCTTCCTGGGCAAGGCAGATCAGTC
>NW_017731860.1:535281-595870 GCF_001890085.2 Hipposideros armiger | reverse complement strand
GGGGCAAGCACTATGGGCAGTCTATCTGAAGTGTACCTGGCGTATAAGATGACCCCCCACTTGGAGGCATATTTTTCAGGGCCAAAAAATCGTCTTATACGCCGGCAAATACGGTAGATGTAATGGATTCAGACTCTGTGCTAGAATACTAGACAATTATATTGCTTGAATTTGTGACCAAAGAAACCTGAAACAGTGCTTTATCAATGTCAATTATTATGTTAAATGTTTGATCATTTGCTTGATTCCTTTTTTAGGAATCATCATAGTCTTTTATTGCAATGATGTCTCATTTAAGGAAAAGATTTCCAAATGTATAGAAAACAAAAGCATTAGATGTATCACCAAATAATGAAAGAACATCATAGATTATAAAACTTTTCAAGAGACCATTATGTAGTTAAATCATTTGTATATAACCTTTTTATTTGGCCTCTACAAATATGGATATTATAATACAAACATTTACCACAAAAACAAAAAATCAATGTCAGGGTCATGTGAGCTCTTTCCCCCTAATATAATCTGGGCATTTAAACTGCTAATTTCTGAGCTCATCAATGGTTCTTGAAGGTCAGGTGCACCCTACTTAATCAATAACTAAGGCTTCGTTAGGCTCAATGAGCTGCTGATATGTTCCTTTACATATTCAAAATCTGTCCCTCAGTATAGATACTAACTGGATCTTTATTGAATGAAAAGGTCAAGTCAGGCTTCCCCTTGGCAACGATGCTAGCTAGCTCCCTCAGATTCTCATTAACTAAACCCTGCGATTGCTTCACAAAGAATACTTACAGAAAATAGCAAGTATTCACCTCAATGTATTACATTGGGTTCTCTAAAAATATTTAGAAATGGACATTAGTTATACAAACAAGGAAATAGACAGCTTATGGATTATGCAAATATGTTCCCCTCATTTATTCAAAATGAACCGATTAGTGCAAAGGTTAGAAGACTTTTTTTTTCTTTTTAGCTGAGCCATCCTGCCACATGTAGGCAGCTCAGCGGCAGCTCAGCTTGGGCCAGGAATCGAACCTACGTTGCTCAGCACTCACACTCTTGAGTGAGCTCTTAACCAACTGAACCACTTGGCCAACCCAAGACTTTCTTAAAGGGCCAGATAATTAAGATTTTAGGCTTTGCTGGTCATGTGGTCTGTTGCAGCTATTTAACTCTGTCATTGTAATGGAAAAACATCCATTGACAATAGACAATGTTGTGGCTGTGTTAAAAGAAAAATCTGTTTACAGAAACAGGTGGTGGGGCAGTGGGTTTACTGACCCCTTCATTAGTAAGGCAAAATATGTCCTATATCATACATACACATATGCATAGATGTACATATGTTTTTGTTTAAAAATGGAATTGAGTGTCTCTTTCAGCAAATTGAGCACTGTGAAGTAAACCTGAAAGAGGTGTGAATGAATTTTGTATATACTTGAAGGCACCACATCTATTATTTTTAAGCAGCATGTCATGTGAAATACATACTAGAGAAGCCCTTTCCATGCTTCCTTGATTACGTGAACTCTTCTCTGAAGGTGTGTGGTACAGTTTTTTCTGAAGGGCATCAATTGAAAAATTATGCTATTCATGAACTCAGCCCACTTTATCTAAATAAGTAAACACTCTCTTATTTAATTGTTTGGCTGGGTTCTTGGATGCGAGATACATCATGCTATCCTGACACAGAGTTCATCATCTCAGAGAAGACAAAAGTGGTCTGGTTTCAAGAGACATTCTAGTTGTTTCCTATGGTGAGGACAGGACTCGAGCATCAAATCTAAGTGCACTTAAGGCAGCCAGTTAGCTCAGGAGATTAGAGTGCAGGCTCTCAACACCAAGCTTGCCAGTTCAATTCCCACATGGGCCAGTGATCTGCGCCCTCCACAACTATTGGGTCGTTGGGAAAGTCATGACACATTTTTGCATTGAAAAACATAGAAAAATACATCATGACTTTCCCGACGACCCAATAGATAGAAGACAACAACTTGACTTGGAGCTGATGGGCCCTGGAAAAACACACTGTTCCCCCATGAAAGTTTTAAAAAGAAAAATCTAAGTGCACTTAATTTGGGAAGGAGGACAATTGGTTAAATGTTTGGTATCAAAGTAACAACTATATAGTGAATTGAACAGGAGGAATGTTCCTAAAGTGGTCTAGACAAATGGACTCTGAAATAAATCTCATCTTTTTAAAGACTGCAGCCCCAAAGACTTCTGGTGATTTTTCTTCATGACATCCCCTGATATCTAACAACAGACATAGGCACATGGGGATGGGGGGGGGGAACCAGCAGTGTTAGCCTTATGTAACCACAACTCCTCCTGTGCTATTTAAGCTATCATGCATTGTGACCTCTTTTATAGTCATTTGTTAACCTTTCCCCTCTTGTATTGTGAAACTTGTACTGTGCGTATCCAAAGATGACAGTTACAATAAGAGTGACCACATATCCTCCGAGATTAAGACAGAAGCATTCCATGTAACACTCAAATCTAGGATAACAGAAGAGAAATACAGCTATGCAGTGATTCTCTCACTGGTGCCTACTGCACAAAAACATAAAGCAGCATCTCATCCATTATTGAGACATCGAAGAATCTGTGCTGCAGTGTGTGTGTGCCTACAGCATAAAGTAGCTGGGCTTACATTTTTTATGTATTTAGCCATGTAGTCCATATGGGTCTAGTATCAACTCAAGACATAGCTATACATTTTAAAGTCCCCAAATCACATATATCTTTTAAAGTAAACGTGTTATTCTGGTACAACTGTTTCTTCTAAGAGTGTTGGGACCTAGCTTGTACAGCAACTACATATAGAGATCATAATACACAGTTCTATACTATTTTAAATAATAATATGTCTATTATTTAATAGTAATCATGTAAAAAGAAAATACTAACCCTGAATGAAAATATAGATCAATTATCCTGAGAAAATTAATCTGAGTACAGTGAATAAGTTTTGTGATGCACATTGGATAAAGCCTTCAAATTTGTCAGACCTTACAAATTATTTGCTTGAGCAGATTCATTGGGGTGTTTTGTTATAAAATTTGAATATTGACTCTGTAAAATAAAGTAAAAAAACCCCACAATTTTATTAGCATTTATAAAAAGCTTTTAGTTTCACTAACCATATAAAAACAAAACCAAATAGTGCTCGACACTGTTATATCACTGAGATTATTTTTTAAATCTTCTGGAAGTACTTATGATTTATTTACTATTATAAAAAGCTTTCTATAAAAAACACTTGTATTTTGTGTCCCAAATAATTCAATAATGTATTAATTTGTTTTGCAAACAAGCAATAACTATTTCCAAAACCAATATTTACTTGAACACTTAGGGAATTTCAGCAAAAACATAGAATGAAAATAAATGAAAACATTTATAATCAATTACAGATAGACTTAATTTTCACAGATTCTCCATGAAATAAACACTAATGGATACACTTTAATGAGAAGAAAAATAAACCTAGAAAGGAATTGAATGAAAGAAACAGTGACAAAAAGGGAAATGGTTAACCCTAAGCATGTTGTGTAAGATTTAAAAGGACTGATCACCGCACTGTATTTCTGAAGCTGATGTTGAATAATATTGCATGTCAACTATAATTATATATACATATAGTCACGGGATGTGGAGTAGAGTGTGGGAATGGAATCAATGGCATTGTAATAGATAAGTATGATATCGGGGATGGGAGGGAAGTGGATGGGGGGGTTGTTACTTTGTGAGGGGTGAAAAAGATAACAATTGCATTGTTCTGTACACCTGAAACTAATAAAAAAAATAAAGATTATACTAAAAGTTTGGGATGGTTTATAAGTGAAGTTTAATGAAAAGACTAGAAAACAATAGATGCATGTTAGGTAGAAGATATTTGAATAAGGTTGCTGTCTTGTAAAGGATGAGAAATAAAATATGGATCAACTCTCAATTTGTGAGTTAAATATAAAATTAAATATGAATATTAATCCATTAAAACAAAGTAATAAAATGGAAGAAAATTAATATGTAAGGTAAAGCACAATTTAAAATATTATAGTAATACATATATTAACAAAAATACATGTAAGGGGATTAAACTTATTCAGTAGAAGATAGTAAAAGATTCTGGAAAGTGAGATAGATGTACATGACTTACAAGAGAAATAGCTAAAGCAAAATGATATATAAAATTTGAATGATCAGAGATTGAAGGCAATATATACCTGACAAACTACATAAATAGAAGATGATAAGGCAATATATAATTTTAGATAAAATAGAATTTAACATGCCAAAAATCCATAGGAACTAATAATAAAAGTCAAAATTCAGGATGGCAAATACATAACAATCATAAAATTGTATAATATAAACCTAGAGCTTATCTTTGAAATATATAACATAAAATTGCATTAAAAATAAAAATTTAAATGTGTTAACCTAGAAAGAAACCTTAAAGCCTAAAGGTTTTAAGAAAATTGTCTTAGAATATATAATACATTGAGGATAAAAAGTATGAATGTAGATTAATTGGGGAATACTATTAACGTCTCTATCTACCATATTTCCCCATGTATAAGATGCACCCTTTTTCAAAAAATGTGGGGTCTAAAAACTGGGTGCATCTTATACAGTGGTTGTAGTTTTTTTACAGTGATGAGTTGTATGAGTTTTATGATGAATAAAACTTGAGTTCAATAACTTTATGTAATACTTTTTTTTTTCAAATTTTGGGCCCCAAATTAAGGTGCATCTTATACATGGGGGAATATGTATATAGCCATCAGAAGAGAACTCTACAGCCAATAAAGAGAGGAGAAGTATTCTAGTCTCATGGTACATACCACACGATTAAATATGCATGAATTCAGAAAGGAAAGCTTTAACAAATTCCAAATATTTAATTGTGGCATTCATATCAGTTGAAAAGAAGGTTAAGGAGTATATAAAACATTAACATATAAGTTCTATTCATAGTACAGAATGCTGTCAGCTGTTAAAATCATTAAACTCAATTAGTCTATATCATTATGAATAGATATCAGTGAGTCAATGTTGTGAGATACAAGCAAGTTATAGAGTGTACAATATAATTCTTTTCATTATTATTTTGAGCTCACTGATTCTAAACACACGCAAATATAAGACAGAATGAAAGGGAAGACACTAAATACATGGAGTTGTTGCCATTACAAGTTGAATATTTCTTTTATCCTTACGGCATGCTGTTCTGTATATATTTTTTTTAATTGGGGAACAGCCATGGTCATTGGTGACACACTGCTTTCATGCTGCAATGGTATAGTTGACTCTTTTAAGTAGGGTGCAGCTCACAGTGGCCCATGCGGGATTGAACCTGCAACCTTGGTGTTAGTACCATGCTCTAACCAACTGAGCTAACCGGTCACCCCTGTTCTGTATTTTAAACATTTATGGAGCCACATTTAAAAATCAAACATTTGTAAAAAATCTAAACATGTTAAATGCATGTTTTATAAATGTTTACAAGTCAAAGAACAGTGGAATTGAAGTCAAAAGACTTGATTTTCAGTGAGGTCTCTGCCACTTATAATCTTGTGCAAGTCACTATTGCTGAACCATAAATCCTTCCTCTATAAAATGTTAATAAGAATGTTTGTTCTGCTTAGTTCATGAAAGTATGTGTAAAAACATTTTATCACAGCGAAAACACTTTCCAAATATAAAGGATATATTTTTTGAGTACTAATTATTACAATTTCTGTGTAGTTAATGTCTACCACATCCCAGGCACATCTAAAATATTGTTAATACTCAGCATAATAAAAAAGAAAATTAACTATTATTATCCCCATTTTAAAGAGGAGAAAATTGAGACTCAGTGAGAAACTCATCCAAATCCACAGGGGTCTTAAAAGGCACTGGCAAGATTCTGACCTTTTCTCTCTAGCCATAAATTATACCTTTCCTTTTGGTAAAAACATCTTTTGCAGTGTATAGAATACTTGGGGGGGGGTGGGAGCAACTAAATTAAAGAGATTTTTTTTCTCATAGCTAGAGCTTATAAAATTTATTAGTGACTGTGTCACAAAATGTTTTTCTGGGTTAAACCCTTGAATCACATTTTCTAATAGAAAGCATCCCTCATATGAATGAAAAGATTACCAGATTTCTTCATCCGGGTCTCCCAGAAGGGGCTCTCCTGACTATTGAGCTGCGCGTTTCGGTACAGTAATTTTTATATTTCCACGTCCTTAATGATATGTAGCCTTCTGCTAGTCACTGAAATGGCAGTCTGCCGCCCTGCTGCTTCTGCTCACTGTCTGCCTGACAGCTAGGAGAAAAAAGAGCTGTCGGCTCTGCCACTCTTGCTCCCAGGAGGCCACAGCTATGCCACCTAATCTGAGTGTTGTGCTTCAGTAACTCCTTAAGAGGGTTCTTCTGCCCACTCAGCTTATGTTTCCTAACCACCTGGCAGCTGCTTGGGAAGCCAGCTATTATCAGTTCTCTCCACAGAGTCGCTCTGCAGCAAATACAGATTTGGCAATGGTAGGCTCCCACCTGACTGATGCTCAGGCCATCACAACATTCAAAGATAAATACATAGCACTTTCTGACACCGCTTCTTGAGTTATTCACAAAGCCATCCATGATCTGTATTACCTTCCTGAGTTTTCATGCCATCAGGAGTCACCTCTGTGACTCAGGAGAGAACAACCTCATAGTAGAATGTTCAAGAAGGAGGAAGTGCCCAACTTATTTTATGAGAGTGTGGGCAGTCCCAGGTTCTGAAGAACTTTGTTTGTCTCAGTGTCCTTGTCCTTGTCATTCATTCAGTGGCTCTCCACATATTTGTCCATAACAGTATCTATGTCATTGTAATCATAATTTGCTTTGGAACTCAGAAATCTTCATCCTATTAGTCCTGATTCTATGATGATTAGTAGCAAAAAGTTAACTAACCAAATGTAGTGATTTTAACACTATATTTTCTTTTAAAGTTTTGGTTCAGTTAAGGTTTTTGGCTGTTCTGCTTACAGATAAAGCTGAAACTCCCAATGATGTTTACATTTTGTAAAATTTGTATATCCTGTGAATAAGTACATGTATGTTTTATTGCTACTTTAAACATATTAATGGTTCAAATCTGTATGATGAGGGATTTGGAATATGCACCCCTATTCAAATTTGGCTTTGAATACCTTATTTTTGAATGACACTAATTTGAGAACATTTCAATATTTCAGAATGACTGACTATATATACTAGTAGAAAAGACTAGCTATGGTGGAATGCTGATGTTTCGGAAATTTGTTCTGTGTCTGTAAGATATATTTATATGATTACTTTAAATAGCTTCTCTTTGAATTACACTTTGAAATGGAATTTTTGTAGTCTCCAAAAATGTTTATGACTGTATCATCAGTTTATATATTCTAACTATATGTGGAATTGAAACAAAGACCTATCTTTTTTATGCATAGATAAAATAACAAAAAAATCCTCACTTTCAGGCTCATTTTAGTGATGTCTAATCCTAGGTAATTCTAAGGTGAGGTAAATGTTAATGAATTAAGAATTTAATATAGTTCACCAGAATAGAAATGATATGTGGGTAGTGATATGTTCTCAAAGTCTCGGGGATGAAAGGTTGTAAAAAAAAAATAGGGGAATAGGAAGTTGAGAGCAGAGTAAACCTGCCTAGGTCTTTTTCCATGTCAATTTGGAATTTTTTTCTCTAAGAGCTAAAGATGATATAGGAATAACTCAGTACACCATAAAAAGCGGACAGGGGATATCCACAGAGTCTCAGGCACTTCTGGTTTCATCTCTCACTCTGATTCTGATACAGTCAACTGACATCTGAGCTAGGAACATATAGAGCTCTGAGTTCCCTGGCAAGAAATTCTTCTTCATATGTGTCTCCCACTTGGATAGCCTGATGACTACAACATATGAAGGGACAATGGGTTTCAGTTCAATCATACAAAGAGACCTGAGACCCCAGTTCATCCGTCATCACTTAGACTCGCCCTCATCCTCACAGTTGACTCAGATCTCTACCAATCCTTGATGCAACAAGACATTTCATTCTTGATTCTGGAATTCTTTATCTCCTTGCTACTCGAAGTGTTGGCCTCACCTGGGAACTTGGTAGTAAAGCAGAATCCTAGGCCACACCTCAGAGTCTGCATTTAAGCAACATCTCTGGGTAATTTGCATGTACATTTAAGTTTGAGGACTACTGCTTCTTATATTTTCTTACCATTCTTATCTAAGTGAAACCTGGCTGTCTCTGTAAGCTCCTACTTCTTTTGTAGTGGCCTTTTCTGAAAAGCTAGTGTTCTCAGTCCTGCATTCCTCAGACAATTCTGAACGTTGGAAGAGTTCCCTCTTTGTTCTTCATTATTGTTTCTAAATTGTTATATCTCTCCTCCCTACAAAAACATGTCTAAGCTGAAGCGTTCGTTCTTGGGTTTCACTACTCTCCTTTACTTCTCACTGAAAACCTCTACAGATCTCTGTGTTGCTCCCCTCATTCCTTGAAGATATTCTACCCGGTTAACTGTTCCTCCTTTCCTTGTATTCCTGATACAATGCATGGTGATTTAAAAATAGAGAACCCTTCCAATGAATGGTCCTTGATCTTATAATGATCTTGTCCACCAATCCACATAAGCCACCAACACCCTGGTCTTGGCACACATTATCATTCCCAATATGTATATCTCCTCTATAATCTCACTTCAAACTTTCACCTCCTCTCCTTTCAGTTCATCCTATTTAATGTTTTCACTGTAACAATTCTTTGCCCCTGTTGGTGCCCCACATTTATTGACCTATGCTGTTTTCTCTCTCTCTCTCACCCACTTCCCTACTTGTCTGGCTAACACAGTCATCTGAAAAACCTGAAACCAGTTAAATCAAATTCTCTAACTGTCCAATTCTTAACAGTTCATCACGTGTATATGCCATCAAGTTTTATGTTCATAATACCACAAGTTTTAAGTGTGACTTTAGTATTGTCATACAATTCAGCTGGGTTTCTTTTTTTCCTAGTTAAATAAGACACCTCCTCCTTCTGTTAATTATTTCATATTTCTCCTCTTTCTCTAACCTCTACACTTCTTCCCCACTGCACACCCCTTTCCCTATCTGTCGATTATCTTTTATTATTATTATTATTATTATTATTATTATATCATCAAGAAAACAAAAGCAATCCAAAGAGATGTCTCTTATACCCGTACCTCCAAATCGAACAACACATCTGCTTGTGTAAACCATGTAAACTTCTTACCCACCCATTTCAATTGATAACCTGTCTGAAACCTTGAGGCCAATCTTCAATGTATGCACCGGGTCACATGTCTTCATGCCTTTTCAAGGGCTTTGCTACTTCAGTTGTACCTCTTTCTCCTGGATAACCACATTCTCCAGCTCAAGTGGATCATTCTAATCTTTCTTTTAAGAGTCTGTTCGACCAAGATCCTAAGTTTTTCTCTAGCTACCATCACTGTTCTTTTCATTTCTAGAGTAAAACTCCTAGAAAGAGCTGCCCACTTTTTACGATTCACTTATTTTTCTCTCATTTTTGCTTCAACCCATTGTATTAGTTTAAGTTCTCCAAAGAAACAAAACCAATAGGAGATACATATGATCATGGAGGCTGAGAAGTCCCAAGGTCTGCAGTTGGCAAGATGGAGACCCAGGAGACCCAATGGTATACTTCCAGCCGGATTCTAAAGGCCTGAAAACCGGAAGAGCCTATGGTGTAAGTTCCAGTCTCAGCGTAGGAGAAGATTGATGTCCCAACTCAGAAACAGTCAGGCAGAGAAGGCGAAGTCTCCTTTGCTCCACCTTTCTTTCTATTGAGGCTTCCAACACATTGGATGAGGCCCATCCACATTTGGGAGGGCCATCTGCTTTGCTCAGTCTACCCATTCAAATGTTAATCTCATCCAGAAACGTCCTCACAGACACACCTAGAATACTGTTGAACCAAAAACCTGGGCGCCCCATGGCCCAGCCAAGTTGACACATAAAATTAACCAACACATCACTCAGACTTTCATCCCCAACACTCCACCATGTTTCCATCCCTGTGACTCTCAGTTCTCATCTTCCTCAAACAAATAACACAATACTCCCACATTATTGAGACACTCTGAAATTCACCACCGGGATTCCAAATTCTTGGATTTTTTCCCCCCTGTCTAATCAGCTGCTCTATCTGGATCTCTTTGAAAGTTCCTCTTTATTTCCCCTATCTGTGAATTTTGGACTGTCCTGGGACTCAATCCCCATACTTCCTGTCTTCTCTATATACATCCACCCTGTTAGTAAACTCATTTAGTTTTATATAAAATCTGTACCAATGACTAATTTTTATTTATTTATTTGTTTGTTTGTTTGTTTATTTATTTATTTATTTATTTTACTACAGCCCTGGTTCTTCCCTGAACTCCAGCTTTGTAGTTGATATCATATAGCTACGTCATAGGCATTTCAATCCTAGCATGTCTAAAACCAAACTTTTGATTTACCACTGACCAAACCTAATCTATATTATTTGCCATCTGAATAAATGGTACTTCCATTCTACCAGTTGTTTGAGGGTCAAAAAAAACTTAACATGAATTTTTTTACTTCGTTCTCCCTCACACTTCACATCAAATCGAGGTGTAAATCCTGTTGACACTAACTTTGAAATATATCCATGTTTTGACCACGTATTATTCTCTTCACTGAACAAGGTCGCTGTTCTCTCTCCCTTTGACTACAGTTAGAACCTCCCAAATAATCTGCCTGCTTCCATCTTTTTAAAACAGCTTTACTGAAATACATTTTACATATCCTAAAATTCGTAAACCTTGGAGTGTACAACTCAATGATTTTAGTAATTGTGCTGAGTAGTGCAACCACCACAATACTTCAGTTTTTATACATTTTTATTCCTTCAATAAGATCCATTCTTGCCCATTCTCCATTCCCAACCCTAGCTCTAGCAGCCACTAGTCTACCTTCTGTCCATGGTCATTTCATATAAATGAAATAACACAATATATAGTCTCTTCTGTCTAGCTTCTTTCACTCAGCATAATGTACGCATATGTGAATGTCACCCCTGACATCACCTGTGTCCGTAGTTGGTTCCTTTCTATTGCTGTAGAGTATTTCATTGTGTGGATATACATTTTTGTCTATTCCTTTACAAGCTGATGAGTAATTAGGGTGTTTCCAGTCTCGGGCTATAATGAATAATTCCGTTACAAGCTTTGACATGCAGGTCTTTTTGTGTACATGTGTTTTCATTTCTCTTGGGTCGAGTTCCAGGAGTAAAATTTGTGAGTCATGTGGAAGTTACATGTTGAATTTTTTGTGAAACTGCAAAACTGCTCTTCCAAGTGGCTGCACCACTTGACATTCCCACCAGCAATGTAGGAGGGTTACTGTTTCTCCACCTTTTCTTACCTATCCTTGCTATTCTAATGCATGTGAAACGGGATCTTATTGTGGTTTTGATTTGCGTTTCCCTGATGGCTGATGATGTTGAGCATCTTTTCATGTGCTTATTAGATATTCATATATCTTCTTTGATGAAATCTTTGTTCATTCTTTTTGCCCATTGTTTCGTTGAGTTATTTGTCTTACTGTTGAGATATTAAGGGGTTTTTATATATAAATTCTGGACACAAATCTTCTACTCGATATGTGTTTGAAAGTATTTTCTCCCAGCTTGTTTTTTGTCCTTTCATTTCTTTTTTCTTTCTTTCTTTAGTTTCAGGTGTACAAAACAATGTAATAGTCACACATTTACACCCCTCCCAAAGTGATAACCTCCCTCCCCCAATCTACTACCCCTCTGACATCATATATAGCTGCTACAATTCCATTGACTCTGTCCCCTATGTCATTTCTTAATGGTGTTTTTGGAAGTGCAAAAGTTTTGAACTTCGATGAGGTCCATCCAACTTATCAATGTTTTTCTTTCATAGACCATATTTTAGTGTTATAGCTAAGAAATTTTTGCTTAGTACAAGACTGCAAATATCTTTTCCTATGTTTTATTCTGAAGGTTTTATTTATTTAGCTCTTATTTAAGTCTAAGATTCAATTTGAAGTAATTTTTGTATATGGTGTGAGGTTCCCTGCTCCATCCCCATTCACCTACATTCTGTGATTATCTCCAAGTGGAATGGTCATTTAAAATTTCAAATCACATCATATGGCTCCTCTGTTAAGACCCTTTAATGGCTTTCCATGTCAGTCTAAGTGATATTCAAAGTCCTATGATGTCCTGAATCTCCTACCTTTTGCTGTCACCTCCTACCTCTTTCTAACTGCATAGTTCATTGCAATATGACAGACCTCTTGCTGTTTCTCAAAGAGTCTAATATCTCCATTTCAACATTTCTACACACACTGCTTTATCTGCCAGGAACTTTCTGTTACCTCATAGATATTTTCGCTGACCACTCTCTATAAACTAGCACCCCATGTCATTCTCTCTCCCCTTATCCTTTTGTATTTTTCTTCATGGCCCTTAGCATATACCAACACAATATAGATATGTTTATTTATATGTTTATTTGTTTATATAGTCTCAGCTTCCCCCATTACAATGAAAGCTTTGTAAGATCAGAGACATTTTTCTTTGTTCACTATTCTATCTTTATTACCTCAGCGAGTACCTGACACATTGCAAGAATTCATTGAATGTTTGTAAATTAAAAACATAAATGACTCAGGGTTCACATCTTCACTTCCAAGATGTGTAGGACTGATATGTGCATTCAAATATGCTCATAGTCTTTAAGAAAAAAATAGTAGAGCATGCTTTGTTTCTATAGATAGACATATCATTAGCCGATGTAAAAATGTTGTAAGTGATTATATGAATGGCTTCACAAAATGAAAATCTGTTGAACTACCTAAGAATCATATTGATTCCAGTTTTGAATTATTCAATAATATAGTTAAAGTTCTTGCATAGGTATTAGCAAAAGGTTTTTAAAAATAACTTATATAGAAATAAATAGAGGGATATGGGCATATAATTTTTAAATGATGTAATCCTTTTCTGACGAACATATGTAGAAATAATGTTTTTATTTATCTTCTCACTTATAGTAATTTATTTGTGCCCACTTTTATGAGTGTTATTTGGTTATCAAGTTCTACTTACCTTAAAGCCATCTGTTCCATTTTGCTTTAAATCTACATGAATCAATTATAAACTTCTAGTGGGCAGGATCCATATCATATCTATCTTTGCATTTTCCAGAAATTCCTCTGTATCTGTGTGTGTGTATGTGTTCCAGTGTCTAGCATATTGCAATTGATATTATGATTTTTTTTTACTGTCACAGGCCTTAGTATCTTCTTTATTTCCTAAATAAATTGAGCCACCTACAGGAAAAAGGTCACCTCACAGAGAGCACTATGCCATTTTTTTTAAGTCTATGGACTCCTTTCCATCTCCTCATCATCATCAGCTCTTGATACTGCTGTCAAATTCTACACAATTCAAGATTCATCTTCACATAACACATTAGTGGGCCCTAAATTCATCTACAATGTTAAAAGAAAGGAAGACAATCTACTAGGATTAGCCATAACTGTCCATAGTTGCAATTTCAAAATACAGAAGATGCACATATGTGAAAACTTCCTTTAGTATCAAGTATAGCTTCAGGCATCAGGGAGTTGAAAGCAGGAGGAACTAGGTCCATGAGGGTGTCTTGCTTTTGTGCACTTATCTGGGGTGCTATTTCCAGAGAAGGAGCTCCTTTATAGAGTGTGCCCAAGGTGGATTTCTCTAAGTTGACCTTCAAGTTGTCCAGGTGCCCTCACCAATAAGTCAGTCTTTGTAGGTTGATAGAAACCACCAGTCAAAGCAGATGCATATGGATTGTGCGGAAGCCTTCTTTAGTATCTAACATAGGTGTAGTGCTGCAGTGTCTCAGGCTGTGCTTGCAGTACCTGAGTGGTAGCAGCCAGGGGCACTGAGGAAGCTTCGGAGCTACCCAGCCCAGGGCCCTTCGACTTGGTCCTCCATATTACCATTGTTTTATTTGAAAATAATTATAATAAATTATTTTATTATAATTTTATAATAAAAAAGAAAATTTAGCAGAAGAAAACAAAGTTGTTTTGGTTACAATAGAAGCCTTAAATAAATAAGGACATTCAAGGGGAATCGGAAAATTTAAACCTTACCTGACTCAATACCCAGGTTATGCCCAAATTAGAGGTGGAAACACAGGTAAAAAAAGGTTTGGGGCTGGTGATGCTGGATAAAGAGACACAACTGATTATAATTTTAACATTACATAATGTCACATATAACCCAGTTTTAAGTCATCTAAACTTTACGAAGGAAGGATATGGTCAAAAGAAGGAAATATATCTAATGTTTGATCCTGGATCCAGGAGGTTTAAATGGAGATTGTAGTTTTGATCAGGATCCTTAAAATATTGCCTATGCAGAGAGAGAATAGTCTAACCTTAAGCTGAATGTTTTTCTTGTTACTACTGTTGAAAATTCACAGCATTTGTAGCCCATCAGAAGTTAGGGGCAGAGAAGAACCAAATGCTAGCATACTATATTTCTTCTCCTTAAACACTGTAATAGACTATACAGATAGCAAATTATAATGTTGTATACCTGAAATTTATATAATGTTGGTATCTGAAAATTGCTATGTTGGAACATTAAGGACTAAAGAACATTAGTTGAATGATAAATAAGGAGATAATGACATACTAAAGTTCCAGGGCACAAATTCCCAGAATTGAATTCTTGCATCCCAGTTGCAAGATTGCTGCCTCTACCTTCAGAGAATGACCGTTGGGTGGTTGTGGACTCACAGCCCCTGAGTACAGCCTGATGGGTTGTGCTGTAACCCTACGGTGCCTTATCTAAAGGAGGGGGGACATTCACATAATTCATGTCATCGATTTGAATATTTTTGCAAGCCTATCCTGACAAATAAAAGCAATGTGTCTTGTTCTAAAACAATCAGTATATTGTAACAAACTTCCGATAGATGCAACATGGTGTCTTGAGATTGGGTCACTTTTCTAATTTGCACAAAGTCACTAGCCTAGCACTGTCCCCCCTTTTCAAAGGATTGCAGAGAATATACTAAGTGTCTGAGTAGTATGTCCCTGGAGGAGGAAAAGTAAATATGTTTCTGCTTTATTTTGGTGAGAGATTGTATCTATGTGACACAAGTTATCTCTTTTTGTTAAACTAGTTTTCTCTCCTGCCTTGATATCGGCAATGTGTCTGGGACCAAGGTAGTAAATTATGTGGAAATTGAAATATATTCATGAGCCTAGAAATTCATTATAGATCAAAAAAATATGGTAGATCTAGACCCCGCTTTCAAGTCCCAGAATCATTTTTTGAAATGTGGACTGCTTGGTTCTCAAGTGTTGCTGCTATGTATCAGAGTATCTCTAACAGTTAAAATATACTTTTTTTCTAGTAGAGGCTGAATAATATAATGGTTAAGAACATAGAATCTGCAGCCAGCTAATCTGGATTCAAATCCCGTTTTCTTTTTTACTAACTCTATGCCCTTGGTCAAATCATTGAAACTTTCTATGCCTCAGTTTCTTCAAATATAAAATGGGGTTGAGAGTATTATAGTACAGATCTCAAAGGACTATTGTAAAGATTAAATGATTTCATATATGAAAAGCATTTTTACCAAATCAGCTAACTAGCACAGTATAATTCTTTGCTGCTGCATCTAATACTGCTTTGCTATTAAATAACAGTAATTAAGTAGTGGTTATATTTTGTCTGTGTTCTTTATCTCATATAAGACTTGAATATGGAGATTTTTTTGCTACAGGGGAAATACCTGTGCCTATGTGGCATTTTGGCATTCTTCAAATTAATATATTACTAGCATACTGATTAATTTTTCATTTACATTATGTCAGAGTATCTTTACAATGTAATAGGTAGATGCCTATCTGTACTAACCTTTTGGGCAAAGCTTTGGATCTATGTCCATAAAAACCTTCTACATATACAAAAAAGTATTTCTTATCCTGTCTGGCACAATTCGAACAATGTTCAGTATGAGTGTATATGTAAGTCTGACAGAGATATAAATTTAATACGTAGTGTCCGCCTCTTCTCTCTCCCTCTTTTTTTAACTTTATAAAAAATTGTGGAATCAAAACTCATATTTAAATCTAAAAAATAGATTGGATATGACCAGACATTGAAAATTTGAGATATATGTAAGGTTATATATACGTTGACCCTTGAACAGCATGGGTTTGAACTGCATGGGTCCACTTATACCCAGATTTTTTTTCAATACATACTTGTATGGTTTCTGGTCCACTGTTGGGAGTCTGCGTACGTGGAGAGTCCACTGTATGCATTGATGTATGCCATTTTATGTAGAAGACTTGAGTGTCCTTGGATTTTGGTGTCTGAGGAGGTCCTGGAACCAATCCCCCATGAATACCAAGGGACAACTAAGTTTTTGGGAAGTCAAAAGTAAATACAGAGCCGGTAGCGTGGTGTGTTGGTTAGGAGTTGGCTTGGGACACCAGCTCTGAGCAGCAGGGCCCTGGTTCAGATCCCACATATGAGGGCCAGTGATGCTGCGCCCTCTACAGCTAAGAGAGGGTGAACAACAGCTCGACCTGGAGCTCGGCTGCCGTGGGTCACCAGCGACAGTGTAGGCTGCAGTGGGGCTGGCCTGCAGCGGGCGTGCACTTCAGTGAGCTGCCGTGAGCCACTGTGAGCAGCCATCCAATGGCCGGCGAGCAACTGCCTCACCCGGGAAGAGTGCAATGATAATACCAACATGGGCCAGTGAAGTGACGTCCTCCACAACTAGACTGAAGAACAAAAGGACAGCAACTTGTCTGTTCCCCTTCCAAGATTCCCCAACGCTGTTCCCCTCCCTCAATGCCCCAATAAAATCTAGAAAAAAAAGTAAATACAGTAACACCTTAGATTGCTAGTAACTTGGTTTGCGAGTGTTCTGCAAGGCAAGCAAACATTTCTATTAGGTTGGTGCAAAAGGCAAAAACCACTGTTACTTTTGCACCAGCCTAATAATACATTTTAACTTGGTAAATGAGCGATGTCTTGCAATATGAGTCGTTTGTTTCAGAACAAATTATGCTCACAAACTGAGGTATTATTATACATGAATTTCTGACTGTGCAGGGCTCAACACCCCTAATCCCATAGTTGTTCAAAGGTCAACTGTATATATATCTCCTTAATTTGTAATGTGAGTCATCTGTTACACAAGAAACTTCTTACAGGAGCAGTTTGACTTTCTAATTCAATAATGAGGGCTATAGTAACATGTTGGGGGTGGGGGTTAAAATCTCCATTTCATGGTAGGTTTACTCACTCTAGCTTTCTTTTATGAAGCAGACAAGTTATTTGAAGTGACTCTAAACCAATGAAAATTTAGATTATAATATAAAACAGCACTCTGTGATAATTTATTGATATTTAAGTTTTCTGTAAAACTACAAACTTCAGAGTATTGTAAACTGGGTACTTCTCACAGTTGGTGGTATTCACTGGAATTGCATACTGCATTTATTTACTCGAATGGCAAAAAATATGTGATGCAGCTAAGTCAGCTTACAAAGAATGCTTTGTAATTCCTGTTTGAAGGTCCTTTTTACCTTTGATGTAAACTGATATACGCCTGGAAACTAGAGCTACCTAGCACTCTATTTCTTTTTATTTCTTTCTTTTTTTCTTAAATTGGGGAATTGCGGGAGGGGAACAGTGTTCGAGAATTGGGGAAGGGGACCAGCCAAGTTGTTGTTCTTCAATCTTCGTTGTGGAGGGTGCCAGTCGCCATCTGGCTGCCCGTTGGCAGCTCGTGACCTCTAAGCTCAAGGTGCTGTGTTACACTCTTAGTTGTGAGTGGGAGTAGCCACCATCCCATGTGGGAGTCGAACCAGCAGCCTTGTTGTTAAGAGTGCACGCTCTATCCACTGAGCCATCCAGGTGGCAGCTCAGCTCAAGGTGCCAAGTTCAGTCTTAGTTGCGGGCAGGCATAACCCACCATCAAATAGGCAGTCTTGTTGTTGTTAGTAGCACGTGCTCTCACCAGCTGAGCCATCCTGCCACCTGTTGGCACCCCAGTGGCAGCTCAGCTTGGGTGCAGCATCACTGGCCCACGTGGGAATTGGACTGGCAGCCCTGTTGCTCAGAGCTCATGCTCTTAAGCTATCTTGTAACCACCTGAGCCACTCAGCTGGCCCTCTATTTCTTATTTATACCATTGTGATGTTAGTACCACATACAAATAGGCAATACAGGTGTCTGCCTGGCTGGCTGGTTGGTTCTTAAACTATTGGGTTGTCGGGAAAGTCATGATGCATTTTTGCATCGAAAAACAGAAAAATACATCATGACTTTCCCAACAATCCAATACTATGATCCCAATTCAGGTACTAAATTACTTGTTTTGAACAAATCATTTTAATCTCTTTACCCTTCTTTTTCTGGGATATAATTTTAAACTGTGGATTCAAGCTCATTGTAGTTTTGTGTGTATTCTTTCTAATAGGGCTCAAGTTAAAGGCTTTTACTTTAAAAATTATTTTAAGTTATCTTTCTGATTTCTCAATAGCTTTCCTACACAAATTTGCAATGTGTGTTTTTAGGAGACCATAAAACATGAAAACATGATTGAAAAAATGTTCTTGCTTATGAACAAGTACGAATGTAATATTTATGATATTTTTCAACAGAAATCAATTGCTAAAAACTCAAAGGCATAAAGAATAGTATTTCAATTGTTGAAATGACCTTTATTCTGCATTATGAACATGACCCACAGTGTTCTGTGACTATTCTGATGCTCCAAATTTTATTATGAGTGGTTTTAGGATCTTCACAGCTATAGTATTATACATACTAAAGTCTTACATATCATGTGAAGAAATTTAAGCTGTTGGGTAAAACTACAACTTGAAACAGGAGATTGAATTCCTTTTTGAATTTCCTTTTACGCTGGCACAATAAAGATGTTTTATCTGTCACTAAAATTTCTAACTATTTCAATGAATTAAGTTTAGTACCTTTTTGTTAATATGCCAGGTAATACTATTTTCTTTGTAACAGCAATTTTTTTAAATTTCAGAACGTTTTAAATAAAGTTAAATACCATGAAAAACATATGCAGCCCTTTCAAATAACTACACTGATAACAAATGTATTTCACTATCAATCAATATGTGTACATGTTCTTTAGTCATTTAAAGGGAAATAAAAAATACAGTAGCTCTGATAAAAGTAAAAACTCATAGAAGAAAACATAGGCTGTAAACTCTTTGACACAGATTGTAGCAGGGGTTTTTTTTTCTTGTTGTTGTTGATTTAGATATGTCTTCTCGAGAAAAGGAAACAAAAGCAAACAATAAACAAATGAGATTACATTGAAATAAAAAACAAAAAAAACACAGGAAAGGAAACTATCAACAAAATGAAAAGACAACCTGAATGGGAGAAAATATTTGCAAATGATATATGATAAGGAGTTCATATCCCAAATATATAAGGATGCATACAACTCAACATCAAAAGAACAAACAATCTAATTTAAAAATGGGCAGAGGACCTAAACAGAAATTTCTCCATAGAGGACATACAGATGGCCAACAGTAACATGAAAAAATGCTCAATGTCACAGTCATTAGGGAAGTGCAAATCAAAACCACAATGAGATGTCATCTCACACCTGTCAGAATGGCTATTATCAAACAGACCACAAACAAGTGTTGGCGAGCATGTGGAGAAAAGGGAACACTCATGCACTGTTGGTGGGATTGCAGATTGGTGCAGCTATTATGGAAAACAGTATGGAAGTTCCTCAAAAAATTAAAAATGGAACTACCTATGACCCAATAAGTCAACTTCTGTGTATTTATCCAAAGAAATCCAAAACACTAATTCAAAAAGATATGTGCACCCCTATGTTCACTGCAGCATTATTTATAATAACCAAGATGTGGAAGCAACCTAGGTGTCCATTGATAGATGAATGGGTAAAGAAACTGATATATATATATATATATATATATATATATATATATATATATCCAAATGGAATATTACTTAGCTGTAAATAGGAATGAAATCTCGCCTTTTACAATAATATGGATGGAACTACAGGGTATTTTGCTAAGTGAAATAAGTCAGACAGAGAAAGACAAATACAACGTGATTTCACTTTTAAGTGGAATCAAGAAAAAAAACAGAAATAAACTGATAGATACAGAGAACAAACTGTTGGTTGCCACAGGGGAGTCAGGTAGGGGGATGAATGAAAAAAGTGAAGGGAATTAAGAGCTACACACTTGCAGTTATAAAATAAGTCACAGGGATGAAAGGTACAGCATAGGAAATTGAGTCAATAATATAACTTTGTACTGGGACAGATGGCTACTAGACTTATGGTGATCACTTTGTAAAGCATGTAAATCTCAGATCACTATGTTGTACACCTGAAACTAATCAGTAGGTCAACTCTAATTTTAAAATAAGTAATTTTTTATAAAGTTGCCATCTCTAGTCCATCTGTCAACTGAGCCATGCAAATTCACACACTATAAAATTTTTCTAACACTTGACACCATCAACATATCAATTATGAATATTATTAAAGAGAGTTGCGTGCATTGCAATCCAAGTTGTTAATTGAGGACAGTTTGAACTTTGAAAAAAGAAACTTGTTAGATGTTGGTAAAATAAAGCATGAAGACATGGCTTCAAGGATGAAGGAGGTAAGGAAATTAATGCAGTGTACACATGACCACTGGCAATAATTCTAAGAAGACATTTCTTTGTTGGCTGATTGGCTGGTTTTGATGATTATAATATTTGTAGTATACTTAAAAACTTAATTAGAGAGAAATTAATAAAGATAAATGCAGGACTTATGTGATGGAACCCACTTAATCTTCTGGCCCCTGAGAAAGCAAATATTAGTGAAGTCAAGAGTAAATGAAGTAGACATATGATTGGAATCAAATAGCAATTCCTTTTTCTCTGTGAAAAAAAAGGAAGGGCATATTAAAATAAAAATAAACTTTAATAGAGTAGGAAGGAAAACTGAAGGAATTCACATCTTATGACCTCTATCTTCCCAAGAAGTAGAAGGCAAATTCATTTATTAACTGGGATCTAGTGGTGGAGAATGGCATACGTAGGGACTTTGGAAGCTCAGAAATAAGGTGAATATTTTATGTAGCATTTAGAACATAAGTGGCCTATTCACATAATCAGACATTATGTCCTTGCAATTTGCCTTCAGCCTGGGCTTCTGATTCTCCATGGATATAAATTTGACGTTTAGACTGAATTGGTCTACATTCATGTAGACATAGCTTCAGTTCTCTAAATCTTGTATTTCTTTTAATGTTGCCATATAGTTCCTATTTCTGCCCCAAATTTTAAGCATCTTTCTAATTCACACACGGATTTCTATAAAACATCCAGTTTCTTTACTAGAATAATATCTGTAAGTCTGGAATTGCACTGTCCAATATGGTCGCCACTAGCTACATGTGGCTATTTAAATTCAATGTTAAAGAATATTAAAAATTTAGTTTCTCAGGTGTACTAGTCACATTTAAAATGCTCTGCAGCCATAGGGGCCAGTGGCTGACTATTTTAATAGTATGGATATATTTTCATAATTTTAGGGCATTATATTGGATAATGGTGGCCTAGATCCAAGCCATTCCTACTTAGGTAATTTTTATTTAAATAAAATAAAGATGATCTGTTAAAAGCATGTTTATTGGTGATTTTTAATTGAGTACATTCCTGACAAAGTGGTTTCCTATCCCCACATAATTCCCAAGCCCATAGATGAAGTAAGTACATGCCCAAATGGGAGATTCAGCTTCAGGATTCTGAATATTTAAAAAGCTGTGGGTCTTTGACTTCTTGTCTTCTACTGGCAATTCAACCCCCAGCCTAACTTTATGCTGGAGAAATTTAAGTAATTTATCATGAACATCCCTTTTTGACTCATTTCTGATCATGTACCCCAGCTAGAATAAATGAGCTTCCAAAGTATTCTCAAGGCTTCAGCCATACCTTTTAAATACCATTCTGCTTAACAAACTCAGGAAATTTTAGTATTCTATTTTCTTACCCAGGAAGTGTCATGATGTTTCAGGAAAAGAGCACAAGTTTTTATTAGCTAAAGACTTGGGTTTGTTCCAACGCTGTCACAAACAAGTTATTTGAGTCTTCTGATATTCAGTTTCCAGATTTATTGAGATCAGATAAAAATTCCATCTTTAAGTCTAAAATGGAAAAATACATTTAAAGTAAAGCTACAAAATTATCATCATCACTATAGGAATTCCAAACATATATGATGACACCTATGTGTAAACCTATAGTTTTTACAAGTCTGTTAACTAAGTTCTCACAACAACCCCTCAAAGCAGGTAGTCATTCAACATCTTTTCTTTTTTTAAGAATGTCTCACAGCCCAGAAAGGAGTGGCAGGAAATATTCAAAGTGATGAAAAGCAAGAACCTACAACCTAGACTACTCTACCCAGCAAAGCTGTCATTTAGAATCGAAGGACAGATGAAGACCAGACAAGAAAAAGCTAAAGGAGTTCATCACCACCAAACCAGTATTACAAGGAATCTTAGAGGGACTTCTTTAAGAAGAAGAAAACAAAGAAGATAAAAGATATGAATAATAAAATGGCAATAGCTACATATATATCAACAATTACTTTAAATATAAATGGATTAAATGCTCCAATCAAAAGATAGGGTGTCTGAGGGCCGGCCGAGTGGCTCAGTTGGTTAAGAGCTCGCTCAAGAGTTTGAGCTCTGAGCAACAGCGGTTCGAGTCCAGCCCGAGCTGAGCAGCCACTGAGCTGCCAACAGGTAGCAGGAGGGCTCAGCTAAAAAAAAAAAAAAAGATAGGGTGTCTGAATGGATAAGAAAATGAGACCCTTACATATGCTGCCTACAAAAGACTCACTTCAGATAGGAAGACACACACAGACAAAGTAAAGGGATGGAAAAAGATATTTCATGAAAATGGAAATAGCTGGAGTAGCAATATTTATACCAGATAAAATAGACTTTAAAACAAAGGCTAGAGCAAGCGACAAAGAAGAACCCAGTAATCCCATTTCTGGGTATTTATTTGAAGAAACCCAAAATGCTACTTCGAGGGAACGTGTGCATCCATATATTCATTGCAGCATTGTTTACAATAGCCGTGATGTGAGATGTGGAGGCAGCCTGGGTGTCTGTCAATGGATGAATGGATAAAGGGGAGGTAGTGCATAGATATGAGTATTACTCGGCAAGGAAAAGGGAATTGGTTCTTGCCCATCTGCAGTTGCATGGATGAACCTGGAGGGTGTTGTGCTGGGTTGAGTGTCAGACAGAGAAAGACAGATGCAATGTGATTTCACTTATATGTGGAATCTAAAGAAAAAAATATGCAAAACAGAAACAAACTCATAGATATGGAGAACATATTGATGGTTCCCAGGTAGGAGGGGGTTGGAGGGTGGGTGAAAAAGGGAGAAGGGATTAAGAAGTACTAATTTGTTGTTACACAGTAGTCATGGGGATGTAGGGTATAGCATAAGGAATATAGTCAGTAATACTGTAATAACTTTGTATAGTGTCAGATGGGTACTAGGTTTATCAGGATGATAGATGGGAGGGGGTTGGGGGCAGGGTGAAAAAGCTAAAGGGATTAATAAGTACAAATTGGTAGTTATAAAATAGTCATGGAGATATAAAGTAAAGCACAGGGAATATAGTCAATGATATGGTAATAACTATGTATAGTGCCAGGTGGGTACTAGACTAGTCAGGGGATCACTTCTTTAAATAAATGTCTAACCACTATGCTGTACACCTTAATATAAAATAATATTGAATGTCTAAATAAATTGTAAAAAAAAAAGAATGTCTCAGTGATTAAGAGGACTGTAATAGTGTATATTAATAAAATGCCATAACTGGGCCAGCCGACTGGCTCAGTTGGTTAAGAGTTGGCTTAAGAGCAAGAGCTCTGAGCAACAGGGCCACTGGTTTGATTCCCACATGGACCAGTGACGCTGCGCCTGAGCTGAGCTGCCGCTGAGCTGCCAACGGGTGGCAGGATGGCTCAGCTGGTGAGAGCACGTGCTCCTAACAACAAGGTTGCCTGTTCGATGGTGGGCTACGCCCACCTGCAACTAAGACTGAACTCGGCACCTTGAGCTAAGCTGCCACCCAGATGGCTCAGTGGATAGAGCATGCACTCTTAACAACAAGGCTGCTGGTTCGACTCCCGCATGGGGAGGTGGCTACGCCCACTCACAACTAAGAGTGTAACACAGCACTTTGAGCTTAGAGGCCATGAACTGCCAATGGGCAGCCAGATGGTGACTGGTGCCCTCCACAACGAAGATTGAAGAACAACAACTTGGCTGGTCTCCCTCCCCATTTCCCCAACACTGTTCCCCTCCCCCCAATTCCCCAATTAAAAAAAAAAAGAAAGAAAATGCCATAACTTATAAACCCCAAACTCAATGATTAATACAATAAAGATTTCTCATACAGTGATTAAATATGAATATTCAAACCTGGTGAGGCCCAAAGCCAGATTTCTTCAATCTGGTGGCTCCACCACAAGTCAGAGCCTTGGAGATAATTGCTTGCAGCCAGAAAATGAAAAAAAGAAAGAAGAGAAACAGGTAACTTTCAGTCACATGCCACTGGTGACAACTAGTCACTCAGCTAGACACAGAGGATGCTGGGAAAGATAGCCTCTGCCACGGCAATCACTTCTCAATAATTAGCTCTTCACTATGGAAGAAGCGTGTGAATCTAATATCTCCTTACCATGCAACTGTAACTTTAACTTATGTAAACTTTGTTTTCCTACTTTCTGTGATGAATTAAATAACCTTCTTTCAAGTATTAAATGAATTTAAACTATTAAGTTCAGGGCTCAAATGTAATAAGCACTCGATAAATAGTAGCTCATTAATTCATTGCCATCCTCTTTAATAAGCTACGGAATATTCAGGTCCCTGAAAGATTGGGGCTTCATTTGATTCTGGCAATTTCTTTATCTACTCCAACAACCGGCCTAATTAGAGGACTCTATCATGGCTGCTAGACTTCCATAATGCCAAGCACCTGCCTGCTTATGGTCCCTGAATATTACTTTGCTTTTAATTACACAACACTGTGCTTTGCTTATTTATTGGAATTTCCCTGTTTTTTATTTTGTTTATTTTCTTTTTATCTTGAGTTTCTGATGCCAAATGCACATGTTTTTTTCACTTACTCATTGAACATTGTGCTTTTCCCATAAATGGAGGCTTTCTCTGTGACTGAAATAGAGGATGTGTCTCTGTCCACAACCTCATCCAAATTGCAGATTTAATTTCAGGCTTTTGTGAGACTGGTCCATGCTGTCTGTGGACCATAAAAGTCAGGCTATTGAGTAGTGAATAACCAAACAGGCTAAATGAAACCAGACAATATGTACAGAAGAAATGATATGCATAGAAATCTTTTTTGTTTTTTGTATTCCTTTTTAGTTTATCATCCTTGGACATGAGTGTGTGTGTGTGTGTGTGTGTGTGTGTGTGTGTGTGTGTGTTTGACCATGTTGTATCAGGAGTGAGTGTGTGTATGTATTGGGTTGGATGGTGAAAAGGAAGAAATTTATATAATGTGAGCAAATTTTTGCCATTGGGAGGTCTGTAATAAGGAAGAGAAATTAGTGAGGAGGAGTTCAGTGGCAACGGTCAAGGTGAATATTACTTTTATTGTCCCAATGGTTTTCGCTGAAAACAAGCAAAATTTACACTTAACTTCCAGAGTCTGAAATATTGTATGTGTTCAAGACACATAGTATAATAATATTTCACAGCAGAAGTGTCAATTAAAACACGTCACAAAATAATGTATTAGGCCAAGATGTGAAAATGTTCAAAGTAACAGAGAAGCATCAAAGGAATTTTGTCTTCTTCACCCTAAAAGGAATATTAAATGGTGGATCTGATTAGAAAAAGATTAGGAAGAGCATACTATCCTACAACAACTGTGCTTTAGGGACCCAAAGTGGAAAAGATGGAATGATACAATCTAACCTCAAATAGAGTCATAGTAGCTTCGCAGAGTTTATTTGAGAATATTTTTTAGCAGGTTTATCTGGAGGGACTAGTGTTGTGAATTCCTTTCCTCCCAAAGGAGAAGGGTGTGATATTACTTCCAAATCGCAAGTAAAAAAGAGGGGCTTTAATGAGATGCCACAATGTGCTTACTGTGTGTCTCCCTAAATTTCATGGACACTGGGAAATGGTGTTTAACTCATACCAGCAGCAAGAGAGAGCTGCCAGCGTAGCAATTAGATTTCACTCCAAATGTTGATTTGGGTAAAAATTGTATGACTGTTTCCTGTGGCCCAGATGTGGACCACGGGGAAGAGAAAGTAAGAATATGGTTTTCTTGGACTTTGTTCAGTGAAGCCCCCGGAAATGTTAGTTAGGCCATAGAAAAAAATAATCTGGAAGTTTTTCCAGATGTCTTGGGCTTGGAGAATGAAAGGGCAACTCAGGAGCATAAAAATATCTATGATTTTCTTCATCGATGGAAAAGCATGAGAAATATTTCCTCATAATTAGGGGAGCCCCAAAGGAGCTCATGAGAGCGCCTGTATCATATTCCTATTGTCAGAGTAATACTACATAACAACCAAACCAAACCAAACCAGAACAAAACCTCATCCGTATACAATACTAACTTTATGTTTTTATGTTTCATGCATCTTGGGTTTTCATCTAGATGTCTCCACTGATCCTGGCTTAGCTCATTTACACATTTAGGGATTGGTTGACTCAGCTTTATCTAGGATGCCTTGGGCTAGAACAACTGAGGTGACATGTGCCTCTTATCCTCTGGCAACCTAGCACAAGCATGTTCTCATGACAATGTCAGAGGCACAGAAGTGGGCAAGCACCTTTATACACACATGTTTCAAGCCTCTACTTACATCATGATTGTTCACATTCCCTTGGCCAAAACATGTCACGTGGCCATCCCAGAGTTAGAGCAAAGAAGCATTATCAAATTTCAGGGAAAGGGTGATGGCTAAGGGCAAGGTGAGGATTTGGGGTCATTTTTTCAACTAGTCCATCACAGTGCCCATGAAAAAAACAAAGACCTTAATCACTCCAGGTCCGAAGAGTCCTGGAGTGAAGTCACCATGCCATTACCCAGCAAACAAGAACTTTCCTGCTCAATCTACCTTTTCTCTTTTCCTGATATCCAGCCATGTTGTCATCATACCCTAGGATCGGTGAGGTGGGGGAAGAGTATTAAAAAACCTAGATGATAATAAAGTTGACTTCTATCTGAAGTGGAACCAAACTCATGTGGGTGAGAAGACTAAATTTTAGAGCAATTGAGACATTTAAAAATCATTTTATGAGACTGTGTTTTGGAACTGAAACCAACAGCTGAGCATTTATTACTTTAATGTGACTAGAGAATTTTCATCCTTAGGCCTGGTGAAGAACTATCCCTACTGGGTAAATATAGAGAGACAAAACTGAAGTTACTTAATGATTAAATTCTAGCAGTCATTCTTATTTAAGTTATTCTATTACCTCAAAAATTGTTTTTGATAATGGTTGAGAATTAGAAATCAAGAGCCAAACTACAGTCCTTGGGTTCAAACCTCAGCTCTGCTTCTTGTTAACTTGAGCATTTTTTTTAAGTTCACTTAATTTTTTTACAACTATGCTTCAGTTTTCTTGCCTAGAAAATTGGGACAGTATTTTTGCCAACCTCACATCATTGTTGCAAGGATTGATTGAGTTAATACGTTGAAAGCGTTTCAAACAGTGCCCAGTGTACAGTAAACACTAGGTAACCGCTACTACAATGTACTGTTTCTGTTTAACAATAAACTTTTTCTACACTGATATGTGAAATGGAATCATCTGATTGGACACCACACTGGCACATACATGATGCATAGCCTGTCAAAGGTGCATCAATTACACAGCATTTGAGAAGAAAAATGTTCAGTTACTCTTTTGCAGAAGCGCTATAGGCAATCCATTGTTTCCAAGCCCAAGTCCTCCTTTTACCAAGCTTGTCTTGGCATGATTTTCCCATGGAAATTTTCTTGGAACTTTTACCACTAGTGACATTTCTCTGGGTTGCCATGTGTGACTCCTTTATTCAGTTAGTCTGTATTTATTGTCTATTAGTGAGCTTTTAGCATACAAAGTGATGGCTCTAATCCCCACAAGGCGACTACTAAAAAATACTTTCATATATTTGACTTTGAAGACAGATCATTTTATTCGTTTCTTTTGAAAACAGGATCTAGATCTCAATATAAGCTGTAGAGTCATAGGTTTAGGGCTAGAAGGAAGCTTCGAGATAATTTATTCAACTCCCTTACTTTATAGATGAGAAAATCACGGCCAAAAATCATACAATTGTGTGCCCAGAGTTACAGACTATTTTCAGAGTCAGGACTATCAGTAATGTCTTCAGGCCCACAAGCCCGCTGCGTCTTCCATACCTCATGGCTTCCCACATGAGCACAATCTCCACATGGAAAATAATTTGGACCAGATGGGTAGGCAGGGATTAATGTCAAAAAGTGGAGTGCAGATCCACAGCAGGTAATAGTAACGAATTTTGTTTATTGTTAATTTATTTTTATTTTCTATTGTGAATAATAGTGTTGTGAACATGGGTATACAAATATCTCTTTGAATCCCTGCTTTAAATTCTCTTAGATATATAACCAGAAGTAAAATTAGTAGATTATATGGTAATTCATTTTTTAATTGATTTTATTAAATTTATAGAGGTGACAATGGTTAGTAAAGTTACATAGGTTTCAGGTGTACAATTCTGTAATACATCATCTATATATTGCATTGTGTGCTCACCACCCAGAGTCAGTTCTCCTTCCGTCACCATATATTTGACCCCCTTTACCCTCATCTACCACCCCCTCCCCCCTTACCCTCTGGTAACCACTAAGCTGTTGTCTGTGTCTATGAGTTTTTGTTTCTTCGTATGTTTGTCTTGTTCTATGTTATTTTATAGCCCACATACAAGTGAAATCATATGGTTCTTGACTTTTTCTGTCTGACTTATTTGGCTTAGCATAATAATCTCAAGATGCATTCATGTTGTCACAAATGGCAATATTAATTTTATCAGAGGAAACCAATTTTTAAATTGAAGACAGATTATGGTGATGGAATCTTAAATGGCCTTTTGCACAAAAATTCAGTTGGCAACGCTTAATAGGAGACATGAGTGAGAGGCATGAAACACCTTTGTTTCTTGGTTAAAATGACTATTGAGAATTTATTTCGTTTTTTCCATCGCACTCCCCTTTTCACATGATAAAATACCGCCCTGAATAGTACAATTGTCTTTGTCAGTGTCACGTGTCAGTCACCTGAAGGGCTTGTTAAAACACAATTTTTTGGATCTTTCCACCAAAGTTTGTGATAAGCAGACTTCAGAGCGAGGGTGGTGAGAATGGTGCTGGGGCTGAGACTACAGTTCTGACAAGTTCTCAGGTGTTTCTGATGCTGTCGGTCTGTGGATCAAACTGAAAATTACTGACCTATGTAAACAGCAGTAAATAGTAATACAACAAATATGGCTGAGGCTGTGTGTATGGTAGAACTCCACACATTGCATGTGTATGTACTCCATTTAGCATAAAAGAATATCTTCCTGATAGAAGTGAAGAGAACCAAATGGCTTCTAATATGTGACATAAGGTTTGTGCATGTATTTCATCTTGACTGTGTATGTGACTGATGGCTTTAGAGATGTTGCTGCAGCATTTTGATATCTCAAGAGATGTATTTCAGGACCATCTTGGCTCTAGATTCACAGCTACTATAAATTAAGATCTTCAACCTAAGGAACTCTTCATTTATTTGATTTCAGTAAGAACTGCTCAGTAAACCCTTTCTTGAGCAATCTCTTCTCTCTTTACATGTCTTTTTCTTTCGTCACAATCTGTCTGCATATTGGTACAATCTTATAATCCTTACACAAGCATATGGATTCTGGCAGCTGTGTATATAGGTCACGTGGTTCTGCACTGATTTCCAACTTTCAAATGACATCATCATATTTCTGGAAATCTTTTGGGTAATTTAAGATACCTTATGCTCTTCCGAAAAAAAACAAAAAAAAATTTTCCCATGGTGTCCTGTGATTTTAAATTGGAGGCATTTAATTAAGCACAAGTATAGACATATGACAGGAACAGACAATGGCAAGAGTATAGGCAAAGTGAAATGGGCTACACTGTCACCACATCCAGATATGTTTCTCTTCCTTCACCCTCTCTCTTCAACTCTTCTTTAATCCTGGGCCCTTGGAAGGTCCGTAGCCCACCTTCCAGCCATGAGTGTCCAGTAGTACCCACCTGTCCCTAACTTTCTCCCTCCCTTCCCTGTGCCTCACTTTCTTTGTTACACCTTCTGAGACCCCCCCCCCCATTAGTTGGAGTTCAGGAGATAACCAATGAATCATCAAAACAACCTTCTCACCTGCCAACCCCTGAAAGCCATTTTTTATGTTTTCTTAAGAGTCTTATGGATATAAATCACCCCGATATGAAATTGAAAGTTTCAGGTAACCTGGAGAAAAACGAAATATTAATGCAAATGAGAAATTTAGTTTTCCTTAATTACACAGCATATACAGTTGCTTCTTGCCCATGCAGATGCATAGTTCTGAAGAGAAAAAAAAGAGAAAGGAATAAAAAAGCAAAACAAAACCAGGTGGTGATGTTTGCTGATTTCTGTTATTTTTATATTGGAAAATTATCAGTATGATGAAAATGATGGAGATAAACATGTTGACTGCTGGCAATATAATTATCTACCTTAGATTATAATTATTTGAAATTAGATTGTCTCTCCATTTCTATAGTATAAGTTCTAAAGGACAAAGGCCATGACATTTTCAACTCCCATAGCACCTGTCATGGTATAAACATCACTAATAAGAAATAATAATGCTATAATAATAATAACTACCATAGCTGTTGAAGAGAAAAAAACAAAATGAAATACAAATAACCATAAAAAGAGAGAGGTTCTAGAGGAAATAAATTTCCATTTCAAAGAGAAAGAGTATTCTGAGAACAGCCTGATAGTTCTCAAGAGTATCTGTAAATCATCCCCAAAGATCCTGAATTTCAAGGAGAAATGCAGTTTTCAGAGGGAACCCTGAAAAGAATGCTGTTCCTATGACTTTGTGAGTTGTTGACAAGATACCCGGATGCTCCTGCAATCACTGTGACAGAGGGATGCCTAGTGATGAGCACTGGAGACAGGATTTGCATCAGCACCTAAAGGGCAGCCTCGTCCCATGCTGGTCTGGCATGATGAGACTTCCAGGAACCTCATCAAGGGCAGGAGGCAAAGGAAGCCTTAGCAGGGACCTCTCCCCCGTGTCATGAATCTCACTCTCTATTACCAAAAGGGGAAACAAAGACAAGAAAAACTAAGATACCTCGAAGTATCGGACAAAACTTTTAGGACCATAATTGAGATAGCTTCTGTGGATGCCAGAATAATTTAGGAAGTTATTTGGGTGGGAAAATGAATGCCTGAAAATTGTGATGGAATTGAGTGGGGAAAAAACACATGACACACTATCATTTATTGAATAGCAATTTAAGAGTGTTGGTGTGGTTTAAATGATTCATAATCACACAGCACTGTCCAATAACATGTCATTCTTTTAGCAATTGAGATACGGCTAGTGTAACTGAGCAACTTGGTTTTAAATTAAATTTAACTTAATTTAAATAATTTACATTAAATTTAACTTAATTTAAATAATTTACATTACATTTAAGTTGCCACATGTGGCTAGTGGCTACTGTAGTGGACAGCACAGATTCTAACCCTCGAGAGAAGTCAGAGATTATGTTTTTAATAGCCTATGCTTTAGCAATGTGGAAACCAAGTAAAGAAGATGAAGTAACTTGATCAAGTTCACACCTAGAATCTAACTGTAAACAACATAAATCTAGGGTATCTGACTAAAAATACATATTCTTTTCTCACTATTACATCTCTTTATTCAGACTTCTGGAATGACTGATAATTTGACTTCTCTTAGGTTAAAATGAAATACCATGCATACCAAAAGACATATGCTAGAATGCATCACTTTGTAATAGCCCTGCACTGGAAACTACCCATATGACCAACAAGTCAAATGAATAAGTAAATTGTGGTCTGTGCACACAATAGAATATTATACACCGATGAGAATGAAATAACTACAACTACAAGTAACAATTTAGATAAACCTTACCGACAGTATTGTTGAGTTAAAGAAGCCACAGCCAAAAGAGCATATAAAGGATGATTCCATTTATATAAAGTACTTAAACAGACTAAGATAATCTACACTGTTAAAACTCCAGTCAATCATTTCTCCTGGTGGCGCAAGTGGAGGAATGGTGAGTGGTGGGCGGTCAGCAATTGGAAAGGAGCATGAGGGCGACTTCTGGGAATGTTGTGCTATTTCTTGTTCTGGATACTGGTTCTACTTTGTGAAAATTCATTGAGCTGTATACGTATGATACATGCATTATATTGGTTTTCTATTGCTCCATAATACATTTTCTCAAACTTAGTGGCGAAACACAACACAAATTGATCATCTCGGTTTCTGTAGAGGGAACTCTGGGCATAGTATGGATGGAGTCTCTGCTCACACTCACCAGGCTTACATCAAGGTGTTGTCTGGGGCTGGAGTGCTCATCTGGGGCTCAAGGTCTTCTTTTGAGCTCACTGGTTGTGTTTAGGCTTAATTGCCTTATGGTTGTAGGACTAAGGTCCCCCTTTTCCTGCTAGCTGTAGGCTGCTCTTAGAATCTAGAGGTTATCCAGAGTTCCTTGCCCATAGCAATTCACAACATTATATTTGCTTTTTAGGCCAACTGGACCATGGCTCTCTAACTTCCTCTTCTTTGTTCAACTGGAGGAAACAGTCTGCTTTTAAAGGAATCAAGCCCATCCAGATAATCACCAAATCTTAAAGGTCAACTGATAGGGGATCTTAATTATATTAGCATAATCCCTTCTCTGCCTACCTAGATTAGTGTTTGAGTGAATATCTGAGGGAAGGTGTACATACAGCAGGGGTTGGGAATCTTATGGTGCCATCTATGCATCTGGCCTATGGCAGGTACCAATTTTTTTTTAATTTTTTTAGGCACCAATTTTTTATGTCTAGATTGTAATTGAATACAAATTTTAACATATTTCTTAATATCACCTACAAAATAAGAGGGGTAAGCTTCTCCATCTAGATACTATTGTCATTCACTAGCACTGCTTTAGAGCAAAGATTAGCATGAGAAAGGAAGTTCTGCAGATGGCATTATGGTAACAGGTGATGGGAAATGACACAGCTAATCATTATTTTTGTTTTTGTATTCTTGATCTTTTCCTTTGCCCAAATGTTGATGAGAGGGAATACAAGCTGCCAGCTTTACTGTGCTCCAAAATATAAATTCAAGTGTCCTGGTTCAGACAGATTATCTCTGAGCATAGTGAGAAATTTATGGAAATGGTTGTTGACCTTGACAGTCTTTGCAAATGCTGGGTTGGTATAGCAGGGATAGTTTCGTTCATTAAAAAAGAGATAGGACTGAGGTACCCATGGAACTGCACAGTCTGTTAGGCTGGAGCGGCCTGTGTTTTATGACAAAACATGTTCCCTTGACACCCCCAGGCCATGCAGGACTTGATAGATTGTTAAGGTCTCCAGCTCTAGATTACTCCAGGGAAGTAATATACTCAAGAGAGAAAATCCCAGTTCCAAAAGAAGCCTTTATCAAAAGTTCATAAGAACAAGACATGTCAAGCTAAGCTACCTTCATTTCATGACAGCTCATTAGGATAGCAGACCAGGGAACTGTGCATAGCTGGACATCAGCAAAGCTTGTGACATTTTCTCCTATGATATTTCCATGAAAAGCTATAGACACAAGCCCTGGATATGAGTTAAATGAGGCAGAATTATATGTGGTTGACTACACACAGAAAAGGAGGCTCTGTCTCACCTAATATTGTCAATCACTGAAGCCAAGTTCTGGGAAACATGATTATCAAAATTACAGGTGACAAAAAACTGGAAAGAATAAATTTGCTTGATAACAGAATCTGTATTCAAAAAGATGTCAATAGACTGGAATGGTGAGCCAGATCTGAAGAGGGTAAATTTGATAGGAAACATGTAAAAGCCTTGCAGATGTGCTCCCAAATTAAAATGTCCATGACTATCTAATTTAGAAGATCACATTATTGTGCATAATTAATTTGTGCCTTTTATATATTCTAGGCATAACAATGAGAATTTAATTTATGTTGTCTAATTTTTGTTTTTAACCACCCTGTTAGAGTGGGTATATTTTCCTTAATTATGCAATAGTGGAAGTTCGGAGAAGTTCACTTATTTTGAACAGGCCAGAGTTGGTATACTTACTTACTCTGCAACACTGGAAATACCCACATACAGTATTGGAGGAGTTTGTGGTTTAGGAATTGTACTTTTAGAGCGGATTAGAATTTTAGACTTATTCAGCTTAATATGTGAATGGTAAGAGGAGGGCAAAAAATAGTTACTATGTAGGTCATAATTCCTTATAAATAGTGTCTAGAATGCCAATGATAAGAATTTAGGACTTGGGACATTGGTTCCAGATCTTAACACGATAATTTTCCATGAATGTAGACAAACCAGAGCCAATTCAAAATACAGCAATTACTGTTTTGAGAATGCTCAATATTATGTATACAACAGAGGAAAACAGAAATAAGATTTATTTTCTACTTCTGAAGAAAAGATTTATTAAGGTCTTTACATCTACAAATATTAGAGGGATTTTCTAATAAAAATCCTAGTGAAAGATAAATCAGGCTTTCAAAGGGGGAAAGTAGGACACTGGGTAATTTATTCTAAGAAAGAGTTTATTTCTGTACAAGGAAATATATTTACTAATATTTATAGTATAATTTAATAATATTTTATAGTGTGATAATTAATTATCTTATTTAGCAAAATAAATTATAGTTATTAGTGGCTTGCTTAATAGTAATACATAGAATTTATATAGAATATATATATTCTTAATATATATATATATCCTTAACAGAATAATATATATATAGTCTGTATATATATATATATATATATATATATATATATATATATATATATGCACCGGTAGAAACAAAACCTGCTTTCTTCTATGTAACATTGAACTTGAACTCTTTTGCAAAGTGAACAACTTTCCTTATTAGAGACAGAGCTAAATTTTCTAGCATTTGGTGATTTTAAAAGTCTCTCTAATCTGTCTATCATCTATCTATCTATCATGGTTAGATTTCTTGAGACATTTAAACTTTTTTTTTAAATTAACTTCTTTGGAAAACAGTATGTCTTTTCCAGGACCCATCAGCTCCAAGCCAAGTTGTTGTCCTTCAATCTTAATTGTGGAGGGCGCAAGCTCAGCTCCAAGTCCAGTCACCGTTTTTCAACCTAGGTGCGGGGTGGGGGGGTCGGGGGGGCAGTAGGGGAGGGCAGACCACCATCCCATGTGGGAGTCGAACAAGCAATCTTGTTGTTAAGAGCACACACTCTAACCAACTGAGTCATCCGGCCGCCCACAGGCAGCTTAGTGGCAACTCAGCTCAAATCGTTGTCTTCAATCTAGTTGCGGAGGGCGCAGCTCACTGACCCATGTGGGAATAGAGCCGGCAACCCTGTTGCTCAGAGCTCACGCTCTAACCAATTGAATCACCTGGCTGCCCCTGAACTTTCTTATACAGTAATACCTTGGTTTGCGAGCATAATTCGTTCCAGAAACAAACTACTCGTATTGCAAGACACTGCTCGTTTACCACGTTAAAATGTATTAGAAATGTTTGCTTGTCTTGCGGAACACTTGCAAACCACATTACTCACAATTCAAGGTTTTACTGTATTGAGTATGTTATCAATAACCTGGATCAACCTCTAAGTGGGTTTTATTTTTAAAGTTTTAGACTTAAAATTGAAAGATAAAAAATATATATAGTAGCAAAATAAAGTTTCAAAGATTGTGCACATTAACGTCATATTTTGGTATAGAAATTCATTTCAGTATTTCATGGGTTACCCTCAATATTTACAAAAATGATTTCCTTTCCCACAGAATTATACTTCCAAATTTCTTTTTCTTTACCATAAGGAAAACTTTCTTTTATCCTCTTTATAAACATGCTCTGCAGTAAAAAGTTTTAGGTTGCTTCCTTCTCTTAGACATTGTAATTGTGGCTGTTCATGAAAGGGGGAATAAAAAAAGACATGAAGTGAATTCACTTTCTATAGTTCCCAATTAGAGACTTTGTCATGACAACCCTTCTCCCTCGCTCATTTTTTTCTTCACAGTTTTCTGTAATACTTAAGAAGTTACTGTAGGATAATCGTAATATTATATGTCAGTATGCTCATTAAGTTGAAGTAGTTGTGCTCTTTGTAGAATAACTCTACGACAATTAAACTCCATCTATTTGCATTTCAATTTTGTCCTGGAACTGCAGAAGTATAGATTATGAAAGGTAAATCAAACAATTCAGATATAATACTTCTTTTCCTCTAGGTTGGTATGACTAGTAACCAATATCGTCATTTATATGTTGGCTTATGTAACCAAGGTTACCTGTAGTACAGAAAACTAAAAGACTTGGATCAGAACTAAGAAAATTATAAAATATTGGCTTAATTAAACAAAACATCTAAGAGGGTTAAAATATAATGGAAATGAAAATCACATACATAATCTTTCAAATCAAAAGACATAGGGTTATAGTTATCTGCTGTAATCTGTAGATAGTGATATATTGATGAAACCAAAAAGAATGAAATTCAATAGGTATTAATAAAAACTATCAAATTATACAATATCATCCACACATATACAATCTTTCAGATATCTAGTTTAACAGGAATTCATATGAAAAAAGGACTTCAATGAGTCATTACACTGGACTTTTCTTTTTTAAAGAATTACATAGTCTTTTTTTTTTTAATTTTTGAATTGGGGAATTGGGGGGATGGGAACAGACAAGTTGCTGTCCTTTTGTTCTTCAGTCTAGTTGTGGAGGACATTGCTTCACTGGCCCAAGTTGGCACCATATCAGTCTCTGGCTTCTGGATGGCCACTCACACTGGCTGCTGGCTACACATGGTAGCCCATGGCAACCCACCTGCCATCGCCGACGACTCAGGGCAACCCAGCTCCAGGTCGAGCTGTTGCTCAGCATCTTAGCTGTAGAGGGCAGTGTCACTGGCCCTCATATGTGGGATCCGAACTGGGATCCTGTGGCGTCCCAAGCCAGTTCTTAACCATCGCGCCACTAGGCCAGCCCACACTGGATGGTTTTTAATGTCCCTTTCAATTGTGTGTGTCTAAGATTTCATGATTTATGGCTTCTATTTAAATTAAAGGTTAATACAACAAGCTTATTTCATAGAATGTCATGTCAAAACAAATGAGGCAATCTTCTATGACTGAAACTCTATACCCATAAACAGCAAGATAAAAAACAAATTCTAGCGATCTGCTGTACAACACTGTGCTTATAATTAATAGTGCTGTATGTACACTTAAAAATGTGTTGAGGGTACATCTCATGTTATGTGTTTTTTACATTCCCCCCCTCCCTTGAAAAAAAAAAACCAAGGCAAGAGTTTTAATCTGCTTTGTCTGGCCAAACATATTCTATATCAGGTCTGTGTTTATTTAAGCAATCTGCATTTTTAGAGAGAAGTTGAAAAACCATGCTGAATCTGGTGGAGTGACCAGAATGAAAAGAGAACTTTGAAATAATTTCGTTTGCAGAAAGTTTGAGGACGTAGAGATGTTTCAGCTCACAAAGAGAAAACCTGATCCTGTGTTTGTGCATGTGTGTGTGCAGTTGTGTGCGTGTGTATGTTTATGTGGTGGGCAAGTGTGCAATGCATTACGTATTTTCAATTATTATGAAAGGAGCATTAAATACATTCAAGGGTTTTTCCTGAGGGTTGATTTGAGGAAACAGCTGGGAAGAATAGGGGTCACAGCAATTCAATTATTAAAATTCTTTTTGCATAGCATAAGGAAGAATTTTGCAGAAATTAGAGATGTCTTTAATGAAATTGACTTCCTTGTGAAGACATGTTGGGGATTCACCCATTTTTCTTACCAAAGGGTTTTAATAGCCATATAGATAAGAGAGATAAAGCAGCTGAAACTGAGGTCTGTGCATCAAACCAGGATCCTAAAATGTTATATTTCAGAGAAAATAAACTGAAAAAATCCACCCATCAACAAAAGAAAACCAGGAAGCTCACCTGCCTCTGATTAGCCTTGGACAGAATAAAAACAATAGCCTGAAAAATCCAAAATACGAGTATACCTCACATACGAGTATGTGTCTGGTTCAATTTTACTATTTCTCCAGACTCTAGTAAATTCCAGTTTGAGAAATTCACACAGAAAGCAATTCCTGGTTGCAAATAAACCATGTTACATCTGGGAGGAGCCGACTCAATATTACTACTACCATCATTCAGGAATAAGTACAGTATAGCATAGGGAACGTAGTCAGTAATATGGTAATAACTATGGATGGTGTCAGATGGATACTACACTAGTAGGGGGATCACTTCTTAAATTATATAAATGTCTAACCATATGCTGTAACCTGAAATGAATATAAAACAATATTGAATGTCAACTGTAACTAAAAAATTAAAAAGGGGGCGGAAAGGTGAATGGCAATAAGTAGTCCAGATTTCCAGGTATAAGACAAATAAGTCATGGGGATGCAACATACAGCGTAGGGAATATAGTCGATAAGATTGTGATAGCTATATATGGTGTCAGATGGGTACTAGACTTATCGGGGTGCTCACTTTGTAAGGTATTTAAATATCTAATCACTATGTTGTACACCTGAAACTAATAAAATATTGTATGTCCACTATAATTTAAAAATAAATTTTAAAAAAGAATAAGTACAGTTAGAGACATTTCCAGACAGACAGAAAGAAAGAGAGAAGGAGAGATTATCACTGAAACAGAATTTCCATATATACATATGAAGATGAAAATTAAACCAGATAGAAAAAAACAGCTAAGTCAGAAGGACGAATGAACAGACATCAGTAAACATGTTGGTAAATTTAAACAAATAATGAACATATAAGACAAGCACAAATAATGGATGATACTTTGTACTATGAAATAAGAGTTACTAAAGTAAATTTTTTAAGGTCATTGTTTTGTTTCAGCGAGAGACAGGGAAAGAGATACCTTTAAAATTTGTGAAGTCAAATATCAATGTTAAAATTGCATGAGCCTGCAGTGAAATAATACAGTACAGTAAAGAGAATAATATATCTTAAAAGTCAAGCAATAACTGAAGGTAAGGAAAGAGAAAACCCCAGTAAAATTAGAACAGATGAAAAATGAATGAGTTAAAATTATTTAATAGATCAATAACTATAAATGCAAATAGTCTGAGGTCTTCATATAAAAATAGATATAGAGATAAAGATGTAGATATAGATATGCAGATATAGATGATATAGGTCACTCTGTCATATATATGAATATATAGCCATTTTTTAAATTTCTAGCAATTTGATTCCTTATTTTTTAAGTGTGCCTCTTAAATGGTCCCTCAGTCATTACAAAATAAACATTAAGAGAAAAATATTTCTGACCGGGGTGAGGTGGTATCTCATTGTGGATTTTATGTGTAGAGGCCTGACCACCGCACTGTATATCTGAAGCTGATGTTGAATAATAATGTATGTCAACCTAATTATATATACATATGGTCACGGGACATGGAGTAGAGAGTGGGAGTGGAATAAATGGAATTGTAATAGATAAGCATGATATCAGGGGTGGGAGGACAGTAGATGGGGGAGGGGGATTGTGACTTTGTGAGGGTGAAAAGGATAACTATTGCATTGTTCTGTACACCTGAAACAAACAATAAAATTTTTAAAAAAGAGAGAAAAATATTTCTGGATTGTATCATAATATAATGATAACAATTTCAGTTTATTAGTAATGAAAAATACTCAACCAGTATACACTTAATAACTTTCTGTTGTAATGTCTCACCATATGTAAAGCAAAAGTTAGTATTTCAAGGAGAGAGAGTGGGAGTGTTTTCAAATGCTTCTCCAATTTAAAAAGTGAAGCAGATTTTTAAAGGTATGGATTTAGAGAATGTTGAGACAAAAATAACAAACTTAATAAACTTATTGACAGTTATCTTATGCTTGTGTCCACACAGGAAAGCATACATTTTAATATCAAGCACACAAAGAATGTTTGTAAAATTTGCTCAAAATCTGGGTTATAAATCAAGACTCAGGAAATTCAAAAATTGTATCACACAGACTACATTCTCTAACAAAAGTACAAATCAAATCATCCTTGGGGGACACTGACTTTAATTCATAAGAAAAGTTAATTTAATATAGTGGATGATGCTCAGGTTTTGGATTCAGACTAAACAATTTTATATTCAAATGATTTATTTCTAAAGCAATTTGCATTTCATTTTAGAGGTACATTATTATTATATTTGTTCCAAATAGGGTATTAATTACTGAGGATTGCCTAGACGAGAATATTTGTCAATTAATTCAGGAACCATGGGGTATGTATAGGTGTCATCTAATGTCAGAAATTTGGGCTAATTTTGGAGAATGTGGCTTGTATTAGTGAAATGACATGTAATTTTGCTTCAATGTTGATATTTTTAACACAGTTTTAGATTCTTTTTTGGAACTGTGCCTGAGGACATTTGACAAGCTGCACAAGATAATCAGTCAACCATCTATATAGTCATCCTTCATTTTTGGTCCAAAGTAGAATTATCCACCTTGATAACCTTTCTCGTTCAGTTAATATGCAGAATCAATAATTATTGCTGATTTTAATTCTCTTTCCTGATTTTGAAAGGGTAACTTTACATAGTCATTTATTTTCCCCAATCTTTATGTAATAAATAATTATTGACAACTTCATATTTTGTCCATGCATAATATATTGAATTAAATATTGAGGTTGTTTTTAATATCATTAAAGACAAACTGACATCTGTATATAGAGTGCTCTAGTTAAATTACTTTAGTAATCTCTTCATGATTTTTTCTTTGACTCCCTCTCTTCCTCCCTTCTTCCCTCCCTTCTCCCTCCTCCCTCCTTTCCTTCCTTCCTGTTTTTTTTTCACTAAAACTACTTCAATTTGGGATATTCCTGCATTAATTATACATATCAATAAAGGTGTTCCTACAAAGGCAAATGCCTGTCTTTTAATATAAGTGGTGACATGATGATCCCTTGATTAAAAATTTTCTTCTGTTTACGATAAATACAGTGGTTTGGATAGGATTGAAATTGAGACAAATTTAAACCAGTACATATTCTTACTCCTTCTCTAATTCAATCTCAGCTTACTATGTGTGATATTTCATGATACACACGGCCCCAGAGCACTGAAAGAGAACACAATTTGTAGGACACATGTAATGTCATATAGTGTAATAGAGTGTACATAGGGTAACAAGCCAGACTGGAGCTTGCAGTCATACTTGACACTTGTTATCCATATGTCCTTGGGTCATTTCTATAAACTCTGTGGGAATGAATTTGCTAAATTGGCTAGGAATTGTGTTTGTCTCGCATGAAAGAGATCTTACTAGACAGGCTTAAATATCTAAGATGTGCTATCCTCATGTAATACTAAGCATGGAAGTAGGAGATTGATGGTGTGGGTTCAGCTGCTCAGCGATGGCAGGGCCTACTCTGTGACATGCTCTTGACCTTTGTGTCATAATCCCCAAATGGTCTTGACCTTTGTGTCATAATCCCCAGAGCTCCATCTAGTCCGCAGCATGAAGGAGAATGTTCAGAGTCAAAAGGTACTTTTCACAAACTTCTGCTTCATCTTATTATCCACCTCTATCTTTAAAAGGATGAAAATGTGAAAGCACATTGCCTGTGGTTTTGTTAACAAAGAATAAATAAATGGATAGAGAAAATAAGATGTCTCTGATACAGATACCTCATAGAACTGTGCTAAAAGTTAAATGAGAAATGTATGTGACTCTTGTTCTTATTACTAGAGGAAGTAGGTATTTATAGATGTTAAGAGAATAAATTAAATAGAGAACATTATTCTCTGTATCAGTAAAAAAATAGTAAAGTATTGATTTAGTAAACTCTCTCAGGCTGAATTGTGCCTAATTTGGGGTTGTTCCAAGTAGAATAGAAAAAACAAGAGGATGAACATATCATATAATCTTAGGTCATCTATTACAGTGTAATATTTAGATGGGAAAACCATATATAAAAACAATGCCTTCCCCCTACTATACCCATCACTCACTATATATATATAGTTTAGTTATAGTTATATACATATCTATGTATACAGAGGTCTGACAATTAAATTTGTGAACTTGTTGCAATGATGTTGCTAACCTTTTTTGATATCAGAGGGATTATTCATTATGAATTTGTACCAACTGGACAAACAGTTAACTAAGTTTACTATTTGGAAGTGCTGAAAAGGCTGCGTGAAAAAGTTAGACGACCTGAACTTTTCGCCAACAATTCATGGCTCTTGCATCACGACAATGCACCAGCTCACACAGCACTGTCTGTGAGGGAGTTTTTAGCCAGTAAACAAATAACTGTATTGGAACACCCTCCCTACTCACCTGATCTGGCCCCCAGTGACTTCTTTTTTACCCGAAGATAACAGAAATATTGAAGACAGTTTGATGATATGCAGGACATTAAAAGCAATATGACGACAGCACTGATGGCCATTCCAGAAAAAGAGTTCCAAAATTGCTTTGAAGGGTGGACTAGGCGCTGGCGTCAGTGACTAGGGTCCCAAGGGGAGGACTTTGAAGGTGACCATAGTGATATTCAGCAATGAGGGATATAGCACTTTTTCTAGGATGAGTTCGTGAACTTAATTGTCTGACCTCATGTATATGTATATGTATATGTATATGTATATGTATATGTATATCTATATATAGTTATTAGTATAAACTTCCATCTAGGTAAAGTAAACTTTGGTACAAGATATTTAAGAAAAACAAAACTGATAATAGAATTTTATTTTTTAACAAAATCTGAATTCTGAAAGGGGACATTGAAGTAAGTATTAGAATATGAATTTCTGAGATGATAATATATATTTATGAACTCATTATGATCTACCAATTTTGTCTTTAGGCAATAATTTCTGAAAACATATGTTCCACGTAGATGTTCTCTATTTATGAGCACAGATTTTAAATGTCCTAGTATTGACATCTAAGAGATGAATCAATGATCTTTTATTCCATATACAGTAATATCTTGGTTTATGAGCATAATTCGTTCTGGAAACAAACTACTCGTATTGCAAGACATCGCTCGTTTACCATGTTAAAAAGTATTAGAAATGTTTGCTTGTCTTGCAGAACACTCGCAAACCAAGTTACTTGCAATCCAATGTTTTACTGTATATTTATTAAGCATCTACTAGTGCTAGGCACCTAGGGGACTAAAGAAAACGCAACACTCCTGGATTCTAGGTGCTCATTTTGGTGAGTGAGGCACAAAGTAAACAGAGTAAGGTGGCATATACCAGGTAGAGGTGGGGTAGGAAATGTCCTTTGAATGATCCATGGAGGTGGTGACATGGAAGCTAAACCTTTATGGGTGAGAAAGAATTCACTGGGCACACAAGTGAAATTAAGGGATCCCGGGCAAGGACGACAATTTGGGCAAAGACAGATAGTTTGCAGAGAATATGTCATATTTTAGGGACTGCCCAAGTGAGGAAGGATAAAAAATGTTCCCAGAAATATAGTCATGGGAAATATTATGAATTTTTTATGACATGCTAAGTCATAAATAATTTACTGTGTAGGCAAAAGGAAGTCATGCGCAATAGTCAACAAATGCCCTTATCATAGTTGTATTCTATCAGGATCAATCTGACAGCTGTATGGTAGACTGAATGCAAGAGATAAGATTTTACACAGAGAGTTCAGTTCTTGCATCATATCAGAGATAAGAAATTATGAGGATGTAAATCTATGAAGGTAAACTGGAAGTAGATATGTGTGACTGCATTGGTAAGATAATTACAAAGAAGAAATGACTACAGTTTTTAAATAATTAGATATAGCTCTTTAGGAAGAAGTCCAGAATTATTTGGTGTTATCAGGTGAAATATTTAATATAAGAAGGATTTTTGTGCAAGAAGAGGATGACTTAGGTTTTAGCGGGCTGATTTTGAGATTTCTATGATGCATTCAGAGGTTATCCAATAAATATTTAAAACCCAATCCTCCTGCTAAGAGAGATTATAGCTGATATTATATACCGGGAGTGCCAAAAAAAATGTATATGATGGTAACCACTTTGAGCACCTCTTGTAATTGCAGAAGTCAAATGTGACTTGTATTCATCTTTTGTTATCGGTATATATTGAGAATTACAATTAATACAGTTTTTTCCTTTAAATGTGTATACATTTTTTTAGCACCCGTTGTATTCAGGGATCATTGGTGTTAAGTTGGAAGGTAAGGCTGTAATTGTGGGTGCACTAGCCAAATAGAGTATGGGAAATGAAAAAGTAGGTTGAAAATTAGAACCCTAGTAGAAGCAATATTTGAAGTAAATATAGGAGCAGTATGTAGAGTGTATCAGGCATCAGTTACTCTGAGAAGCCTTCACAGAAAAACATACTCCCCCAGGCTGATTAAATGTCCAAATGCAAAATATCCATAACCTCCTGTATTTATAACACAAATAATATCAATATAATCATCAATTTACTTCTCTGTCACTTCCATTAATTGGTACACCTTTCTGTGTTAATTTCTAATTGACACTTTATTCCTAATGCCTAACAGTATGAGGTACATGATAATCACTGAGGGTTTTTTTTTAAATGAAAAGAAGAATGATTTTATTGCATCAATTGTCAGAGGAGCATAGTGCCTTAGAAACCAAAGCAGAATATTTTCAATAAAGAGAGATTAAAAACATCAAATCCCATGAAGAACATAAATCAGATATGAATAGTAAAGTGTCTACTGAATGTTTTAGAAGTTGTTATTATATTATTTTGGAGTATGTCATTCTTATTCTTGAAAATGAAAGCATCGAATTTGAAGTAGGCATTTTTCTTCTTCAACATGTAATTGTATATGTTATCAAGCTATTTAGAGTTTGGCTTTTGTAGTAAACATTCATCTTTCTTTTTGTCCACCTGACAACCGAGTCTCCATCTTGTGTGTGAGGTGTAACTATCCCCATGAGGCAAAGTCTGCCTTTCACCAGAGAAGAGAAACATAAATAATTTCAGACTCCCTTACAGCTGAGCAGTGGGCACATGCAGCTGCTCGCCCCCTTGATATGTCAGATGCCCTGGATGAGGATTTGGGTCAGTGAATACCATTCAACTATTAATCAGCTAAATGGCCATGACAGGCAGTTCTTAATTATCTCAAAAACAATGATCTCGTCTGTGTATTTAATCATCCTTCTTCTTATTTTCCTTTTTCCATTTACCTTTAGGACCAAAAAAAGGAGAACCTTGCAATGTTCCTTCTTATTCAATTTAGTAAGTGGGAGCTTAAAATAATGATTAAAATGAGATATTTGGATCAATGGTGTATTTGACATCTCTATAATTTTCCTATCTCTTGTTGCTATAGATTACTAAAAGAGTTAACTCTATTTTTACATAGATAGGTTATCTGTGTATAGATCTATTTTAGTCCACAAATCACATTGATTATGAAATTTGTCCCTAGATATTGATAATGGGAATTATTTTATATTTTCATTGGCCTTGATCTTTCAAAGTGCCACTTAGGATTGATTGTGATAGCATAGCTCACTTTCTTAATGCTAATTAAGTAGACTCATGTAACAATTGGCATCTCACCCATTCCAAAGTGTTGGCATTAAAAAAAAAATCTGAATCATGCACTACACTGAGCTTCTGAGAATGCTACTTATGTTAAGCAAATTAAACACAACTGGCTTGAGTACTTTAAGAATCAATCCCTATCATTACTTTTGACAGATTTACAGGTAAACCTAAACCCAAACTATTTAAAAGCAAATAAGCCAAAAGATAACAAGGTCTAAAGAGCTTGGAACATTCACAAAGGAGCAAGAAATCAGGCTAGTGGCAACACTGGAATCAGATTTGGCAAGGAGATAAGTAGATATCCCCTGAGCTTACCAAACAAATAAAACACTATTTGACACATATGAGTAATTAATAAAATGGATGAATAATTATTTTGCCGTATTTTTATAAAATAAAGTTAAACCATAGTGAGGAAGAGGAATGCAGTATTATATTTTGCAAAAGGTATTAAATACAAGTAATTAAGTTCTACCAGAGAAGAAGTACATCATCTAATGATAGTAAGCCCATGAATTTCTTATCAATTCCTTTGAAAATTGATCAGCAAGCACCTTACTTACCTAGTTCAGAGGTATATTGTGAGATTAAGTCAATTATATTATTGGATGAATTTTTTCCTGCTTTGGAGATATCAATCTTTTTTTCTGTCTATTCACACTTTGTTTTATGATTTTTTTTGAAATGCACATTGTTGCAAACCAAATATAATGAATAACACTTTACACCATGCACTTTGTGTCACAAAACAAATGTAGAAATACTTCTAGGTTTTGATATGGTTGATAAGGCAACATAAGAAAATTTAATGTAGCTGGATTTTAAAAATAAAAGTAAAAAGAAATAATAAAGAAAGAAAGTGCCAAGACCTTGCCTGGCTCTTCTAGTAATTCCTTCCTCTCTGTGACAGTTTTTAAGTCTGTTTTAATCTTATTCAAGTGAGTGTGTTTTGATCTGCGCTGCTCCATCGTTCAGGTGTAATTGTGGTCTATTGGCTTTAGCTGCTAGAAAGCAATTATTACTGATCATTTCTGGTAGTTATTGCTGCTATTATCACTTGCCTGCTAGGATCTGCCAAGATTATCCCAAATGCCATGAAATTATAATTTTGTTCAAGAAAAAAATGATAACAGAGGGCCACTTCATTTCCATATTTGCATCTATCTTAGGAGCCACATCTGTGATATTTGTTTTTCTGCAACATTTTCTTTTAGCTGATTTTCCTGCTAAACTTCATGGGTGTAATGTCAGTCAGAACTGGGCGTCAAGCCCCTCAAATTCTGTTTTCTCTGTTTTTTTCTAGGATTCTGTTCTCTAGCATACAGTACAGCCAACCCAGTCGTTATTTCTCGGGATAAGGTTTACTCTTGCCCACTTCCCATCTAAAACCAAACTTTTATAATGCAAGTTTTAAAATGTACAAATATGAATGGACATAGCAAATTTTAAAAAGTCATTGGAATATGTTGTCAGTTGCACTTTGTTTCCTGTGTTTGCTCGTATTCCAGAGTATTATTTTGCATACGGATATCACTATTGATTTCTAGAGTTGCCCTTTTAACTCATAAGCATAAATAAAAGAATTTAAAACATTTATATAGATACAGAATTTGTACCATCCATGTATAATGTGCATCCTTATTTTTCCCTCACAAATTTGGGGGGAAAATGCATACTATACACAGCAAAATACAGTAAGTTTTGCTATTTAAAAAACATAGATTCAAATGTATCAGTCAGTCAAGCTCACTTAGAGTCAGTTTGCTCAAAATCCTATTGGTGCTGTGGGTATAAAACATAAAAACTAAAGCTTGCCTTCCAGGAACTTGAAGTCAATTTGTGGGAAAATATTGTTATAGTTTTAGCTATAAACACAAATGTAAAAGAACTAACGGTCAAAGCAGGTTGTGATCATTGTTAGGACCCGTTTGGTCTCATCTCCATAACACGTGTCCACAATCATCTCTAGGTTTGCCCAGCCCCCAGAGCCAGCAGGAGCTCTGTTAAGTCATATAAAACAGCTTCTCTTTGCACCAGCAATGTGAGAATTTGGAAGTAATTTTCTGAGTCTGTATGCTATCCCTCTACCTTTCTCTCTACTTGACCTCATCTCTGCCTGTCCCATCCATCACCTGGGGTTATTTCTAACTTTTGTCCTTGGAGTTGGCTTCTTCCCACTTGCTTTGTTCTTACCAGTTCAGCCCCTCCTTACTCTCAGCATGCCATATGGCCAGTGTTGCACAAGAGCCCATGCTTATCCTTTTGTGACTGTGAGTGACAAATCAGAACTGTAGCTGATAAACTCTACGTGAATTTAAATAAGTGAGAGAGATTACTCTGGACTAGGTTATCAGGATCTTGGTCTGCCTAGAAATCAGAAAGTATAGAGGAAAAGGAAAGGCTCTCCAGGTGGAGAAAATAATGAATAAAATCAAAGATAAGAAAAAGTTTAAGTGCAGAATGATGATATGAATTTGTTTAGACGAGGTCTTGTGGAAACATAGATAAAAATATAATTTGGGGCTAAACTGGGAATGTTCTTAAGGCTAAGGTGTTTGGAGTTATATTGTATGGAGTGGGAAATTATTGAAGGTATTTTTTATCACAGGTATGTCATATGTAAATCAACATTTTAAGAATTTGGTTATGTATACATGTTTCACGTTGTTCACTTGCCTTGAAGAGAGGCTGTGATCATCAAAATGATGTGATATAACTGGGGCTCATATAACTAGCATATATAATCAACTTTCACAATTTGGATTATAAAGGAAATCCAAGAAGTGACATATAACTGGCTGTTTACCCCTCCCTGTATTTACCTGCTTTGTCATGTGCCTTTGCATCCCCTCATCCTAAAGGCAGAGTACAGTTTCCATTCATTGATGTTGGCCTTGGTCATGTGACTTGCCTTGAGCATGACATGTACGAGTATGTAGAGGTGATGGTGTGCCAGTCCCGAGCCTAGACCATTACTGGCCTTGGGTAGTTTTATACTCACTCTCCTTGAGCATCCTCCATCTCTCAAACTAGTTCTCTGGTCAATGGAAAATGAAAACTCTGTGGAGCAAATCCAAACCTAACGTGCCACTTGGGCTGAGCTCACCTTATATAGACTAACAGCCAGCTCACAAGCAGACACGTGGACAAGAATAAACTAAGTGTGTCGTAAGTCACTACCTGTTTGGTATAGTGTTAAACAGCATCATTGTGGAAATAGCTGACCCATATCTTTTTTTTTTCTTTAACTAATAGAGGAATATAATCCAAACATAAAAGTGAATAGTTTACTATGTGCTGGAAATGCTAGACCTAAATATTGTAATTATTTCTAGGAATAATTATATGAGAGATCATACCAACAAACAGGATCATAGAGGAACTTAACATGATGCCAAATCAGGGAAGAGCAAAGGAATGGAGGAGACGTAGATTACAGAAGAAAAAAAAAATGAGGGCAGGAAAAGGGGAATACAAATTCAAATATTTAGACATATATCAGTAAATAAGTAATTACAATCTGTCTCAAATTGACTCGACAACAAACAATTCATTTACCTGGAAGCTCTGAGTTGCTAAGAGTTTTAGGCGAAACTCAAAAAAGGTCTCCAGCCCCATTTCTCTGATTTCCTATGTGCTAGATTTGCTTTGGTAGGTTTTTTTTTTCCCAAAGCATAGGCAACAATGTAATGAACTATGTAACTATGCAACTAAGACCTTATTTATTTTTCACTGTAGTCTGACCTTGATCTGCTTTAATGATATACATGCATTAGTAACACATATTTTATTTAAGTCAGATTGCATCCAAATTAGGTGTATATATCAAAAAATAATGCAAAAGTTTGGCTGTTTTAGATGCAGTGATCATTCACTAATAAAACCTGTTGTTTCAGTAATTGGGTGCTGATCTGCAAAACGAAGAACATGCTCATTGTTTGTTTTCTTAACTCAGTGAAGAAAAGAGTAATCTGAAATTATATAAACACAGGGTTTATGCATCCGTAATCAGGTGAAAGAAATGTGTTTCTTTTTTACCTCTCTTTAGAGGAAGAAAACACTTTCAGAATTCTCCAGCAAACCTTTCTTTGCATCTCACTGGTTGGTATTGGGATAATATGCAGTGCCGTGGTCTGATGGTAAACTAATTGAAAGAAAGCTGCTTCTGCCAAGTTCTGTCATGTAAATGTGCCCATGATGCCTATTTTAAGCTACCAATGTTACATCACTGAACACAGAATAAGGAAAAGATGTGCACTATAATCTCTTGTGAGCCTGTTCCAGTGCACACCAGTGGACGTATGTCCATTCTTTTTTTTTTTTTTAAAGGTTTTTTATTGGGGCACTGGGGGGATGGGAACAGTGCTGGGGAATTGGGGGAAGGGGAACAGACAAGTTGCTGTCCTTTTGTTCTTCAGTCTAGTTGTGGAGGACGTTGCTTCACTGGCCCAAGTTGGCACCATCATTGCGCTCTTCCCGGGCGAGGCAGATCAGTCACCAGCTTCTGGACGGCCGATCACGCTGGCTGCTGGCTACACACGGTAGCCCATGGCAACCCACTGCCGCAGGGGCTGCAGCCTACGCCGTCGCCGGTGACTCACGGCAGCCCAGCTCCAGGTTGAGCTGTTGTTCAGCATCTTAGCTGTAGAGGGCAGTGTCACTGGCCCTCATATGTGGGATCCGAACCAGGCCCTCTGGCGTCCCAAGCCAGTTCTTAACCATTGCGCCACTCGGCCGGCCCCGTATGTCCATTCTTGAAGCAATCGTTGGACTAATATAAAAGGTTGCCCTTCTTATTGATAATCACTCATTGAAAAAAATCCTGAGTTTCTTAATTTTCTACAATACATCTGTATTGCTTTTGAAAATAGAAAAAATATTACTTTAAAGGAAAGACTAAGCCAATGGAAAAATATTTACCAAAAGGTCAGTGAGCATTAGTTGTATTCATCTTGCTATAGAATTTGTACAGAGTACTTCAGAATCATTCTCACCACTCTTCTAATATAATGATTCACAGTAGTCATAAACAACATTTAGAGTAATTCATTCTCATAAGAAATTAATTTTCTGTTCAACATTTATTGCATATCTACTATGTTCTGGAAATAAAAATATAAAACTGAAATGATGTCTGCTATTAAGTAAAGCTAACGGAGGAGAGAGACAGATGTGCCAGAAATTAACATAGAGCAGTAGATGGCAAACTATAGTCCGTGGGCCGTATTTGGACTGCTACCTGATTGTGTAAATAAAGTTTTATTGGAATACAGTTACGCCTATTTGTTTATGTATTTTCGATGGTGGCTATCACGCTATAAGGACAGACTGGGATAGTGGCAACAGAGATCATATTGCCCATAAAACTGAAAATATTTACTGTCTGGTACTTTATGTGTAAAGTTTGCAGACCCCTCACATAAAGCATGACAATCACTGAGATGGAGGTATACATAAGATGAACTGGGAGCACAAATAAGGACGTCTCCATCAATTTCATTCACTGAGAGAGCTTTTTTAGCAGAAGATAGTGGAAATTCAGTATCAGTGCACTAATTACCCCAAGTTGGAATGACTTGAAGGCTAGCTGAACCAGTGAGACATTTTAGTTTCTTTTTGACACAGCATGACAAAACGTGCTAAGCACAGCTGTGTTTATTATGGTTTATGAACTATGATTTGACTCTGTCAAACATAAAATGATTTAATTAGGGATTGTTTCATTTAAAACAGTCATATTTAAAGTAAAACTCTCTAAGTGTGATTTTTTTATATAAGGGCCACTGCTCGTTGGCTGCATTCCAGTGGTATGTCATATAAAATCAATCTTTCTGAAATCTCCCTCTTTCCTCACACGAAACTTCTTATGTATCTTGAATTATTTTCTTTCTTTAAGCTTTTTATTGGGGAATTGGGGAGATGGGAACAGCGCTTGGGGAATTGGAAGAAGGGGAACAGACAAGTTGCTGTCCTTTTTGTTCTTCAGTCTAGTTGTGGAGGACGTTGCTTCACTGGCCCAAGTTGGCACCATCATTGCGCTCTTCCCGGGCGAGGCAGATCAGTCACCAGCTTCTGGACGGCCGATCACGCTGGCTGCTGGCTACACACGGTAGCCCATGGCAACCCACTGCAGCAGGGGCTGCAGCCTACGCTGTGTCTGGCGACTCACGGCAGCCCAGCTCCAGGTTGAGCTGTTGTTCAGCATCTTAGCTGTAGATGGCAGTGTCACTGGCCCTCATATGTGGGATCCGAACCGGGGCCCTCTGGCGTCCCAAGCCACCTCTTAACCAAAGCGCCACTTGGCTGGCCCTCATTGTTTGTTTTTTTTTAACTCAGTGAAGAAAAGAGTAATCTGAAATTCTCCATCTGCTGAAGGAAGAGGGGAGTCCAGAACCCCTAATGGTCCCAGTTTCATGCCCCCCCCATCCAAGTTTCTACTCTTGCAACAGCAGGATAAGGAATAGGCCTCTGTAGGGAATGGTGGTGTGCCTCATCCCGCTCTTGCCCCGGATGCAACCTAGAAAGCTATGTGTTCAGAAGGCCTTGCTTCAAGATGAAGGAGAGCTACCTGGATAGCTCCATAAAAGGCTGCATCAAGGAGAAGTAAATTTTCATTCTGTTAAGCCGCGGCACAACTTAGCATTAACCTTAATAATATATTCACTTAGCCATCAGGAAAACTCATAGCCTTACTCCCCAAAATTATGGGGATCAATTTGCCTAATGGTAGTTCCCATCACAGGTAGTATTACAGTCCCTCTTGCCTTCACACTTTTTCAAGCATCTTCATGGAACCTTCTGGAGATTCTTGAGGAAATGTCAGGTTTGTCCAAGATCTCATTAGTGCTATGCTCCAGCAGTGTTATATGGGGAACTTACCAAATTCTGCAATGCAGTAAGAATCCAGAGTGGGTCTCTTGGGACCCTAACCCTTGAATTTGGGGGAAATGTCATAGTACTCTCTACTTCTGTGAAATTCTTCTTACAAAAAATATCATTAAGGAATTTGCAGCTCTGTCTTATATACAGTAGACAGGGATGGCGATCATGAAACCAGTTTGGTCACTGTTTTGTCCCTTCTGCCTTGATGTGTCCAGGATTCTATATCCTTTTAGAATATCTGAGCTCTTACCCTCCACTGCTTTCAGCTTTTGCGTCTCAGTCAGAAACCTAAAGAAAATTTTCATCGTTCTGTTACAAGTATTTGAGTAGAAAGTCAAACAGGATTTATTTTCTTAGAATTTTTATTATATAACCCTGTGTTTAGAGCAGATGCAATACATTCAGAAGTATGCCTTTCAGTTTTTCTTTCTCGTTTTCTTTCTAATTCCCTGCCATAACCCCCCCCCCCAAAAAAAAACCCTCAAACTGATATATGAATGGTAGTTAACTACTTTGGGATGTGTGGTTATGGGAACAGGTCCAGATCTATTTCCCATATGTCAAACTATGATCATTACTCAGTGGCAGCTAAGAAACCACTTTCGAGGTCTGTTCAAAAAGAAAATCAGTTACAGACCCTGATTCTAATCTAAAGTCAACAAGAAAACAAGTTTTACACATAAATAAAGGATAGGACTATATTCATAGAAGGAAAAAAAAAAGACTTAATAGGTAATAAGTGTAATGCTTTTTCCAAAGCAGTCCTGCTACCTCAATTCTGAATGTCAGGTTATATTTTAAGAACAAATGATAATCATGTAACATGATGGAGGTGTTAATTATCGCTACAATGACAATCATATTACAATAGATAACTATCAAATTAATAGGTTGCAGACCTTAAATTACACAATGTTATATGTCAAATATATTTAAATTTACACAATGTTATATGTCAAATATATTTCAATTAAAAAAAGAACTTACTAGTTAGAATTTAAGAGATCACTGAAAAGCCATCTAGATTCCTTTGTAAGGAATTTATTAAAAGACCAACAATCTCTATGCCTATCAAAGGTTGAGAGAACTACATACCAATGTGGTCACTGCAGTTGCCAGAGTAATGACCCCCTAAAGATGTAGATGCCCTAATTCTCAAAACCTGTGACCATGTTACTTTAAGGATAAAAGGGTCTCTTCGGATGTGATTAAGGTTAAGGACCTTGAGATGCAGAGATTATCCTGGGCAGTCCAAATTTAATGACATAAATCGTAAAAAGTTTAAGAGAAAGGCAAAAGAGGAGGTCAGAGAGATGGCAGCATGAGGACACAAGCCCCCATTGCTGGCTGTGAGAGAAAGCTTCTAGACGCTAAGGGCAGCCCTCAGCTTGAAAACGAGCAAGAAATGGAGACCTCCTCATGGAACTGAATTCTGCCGACACGTGAATGAGCTAGGAAACAGATTTTCTCTTAGAGCTTCCAGAAAGTAATACAGCCCTGCCATTACCTTACTTTTAATCCAGGGAGACTGCATTGGACTTCTGGCCTAAAGGACTGTAAGATAATAAATTAGTGTTCTATTAAGCCACTGTGTTTGTGAGTAATATGTTATAGCAGCAATAGAAAACGAATACAGTGACCAAGTAATAACAGTTTCTCTAACACAGCAATGTAAAGTTTTCTCTAAACATTGTACCCGTCTCAATGCTGTATTTTAGTGGTGGCTCCCAAAAGTGACTCCGGGAAGTTGATTAAATCTGTGGTATCCTCCAGCCACAATAATTAATCTTCGTTGCTCCTTCAATCATGGGTTCTCCAGGGTGGGGGCACCCATGGACAACTGCAATAATCAACTGTTACTTTTTCTGGTATGTTTCGTAAGTAGTCTGATACTGTTGCTAGTTGATTGCCAGAGCAAGTGGTTACCAACTGTGAAATCTTGGTTAATTAAACTCACCATTCTGAGCTCAAATTTTGTGTTAAAAAGAAAAGAAGGGCTGGCCAAGTGGTTCAGTTGGTTAAGAGCTTACTCAAGAGTGTGAACTCTGAGCAACAGGGTTGCTGGTTCGATTCCTGGCCCAAGCTGAGCTGCTAACAGGTGGCAGGATGGCTCAGCTAAAAAAAAAATGTCATATTCATATTTCCTCCATAAAGACTGTATAAGAATGTAGATTCTATAAATATATCCATCCTATCCCTTCCCCCCCCACCCTCCCCCCTTTCAGTCATTTGACAAATATTTAGTGAACATTTACTATATGCTAAATATTTTCCTAGGCACTTGGGGTACTTCAGTGTCCCAAAGACAGAAATCTCTCTTCTCTTGAATACATTCTAGTGTAAGCTCCCTTGCTTGCTATATGGCATCTTGTATGGGTTAACAGAAGTAATATATTGATGCACTGCACAGTGCCATGCATTTATTTATCATTTCCAGTTAATCTTGTTTCTCTGGAACCCAAGAACGCTTTGCTGATTCAGGGTGTTTATCCTCTATAGAGTTCCCTCATGCATTGTGTTGAAGAATTCCTTGCTCTCTCCATTTAGTAATTTAAGGTAGAAATACTTAAATGTAAAGAGAACAAAGTAATGTGTATTCTGGGTGAGCCGCCACACAGACATAGAGACCTGGCCTTTAAAGATAGGAAATAGTTTAAAAACAGGAAAAATTTGTAATGAGTGATTTTGAAAAAAAAAAATCAAAGAAATAAAAACCAAACCAGGAAACCCTCTGCAAAACTTCAGAGAAATGTCTTAACCATAAAAATAATTCATGAATATTCTTAAAGGAGAACCAATTTGGGATAATGGGCTATCCAGGACTATTGTAAGCTATACTTAGTAACAATTGCAAAATGAAGTTTTCAAGTTGAACAGATGGCTCTATTTCAGCACTGTTACTATTAGCTATGCAGTATAAATGTTTTGTTTCTTTGCTTATGTTTAAGTGCCAATTATATTTTTATTTACCTTATTCATTTTTAATGGATTATTTTTCAGGCATGAATTTTCTAAGGCTAAAAAGGATAAGCTAATTTTAAGTTGTAAAATTAACATTTTGTCTAAAAATATGCAATTTATCTCTTAGGCAAATATTGGTTTGCATTGAGTTTTCCTTTTTTGTCATTCAAAGTCATCTTTGCACACAGAAAAATATTTCCTGTTGAGTAATTCTTATTTTTGCATTTTGTATGTAAAAATTTCTCTTGGGACAATTGAAAAATCTTACTCTGTGAATTTCTGGAGACACTGGTAAAACTGAAAGTTGTCTTTCATATAATCAGCCTTTTCTCTATGCAAAGCACTTCATATACAATTAAGCACAGATCAGAGTAAACAGAAGTCTATTTTAGAGGAGAGGCCAACAGTTATATTTGGGAACAAATCCATACAAATTTTAATCAATGCTAATAGCTGCCCAAATTCCTTGTAGTGGCAAGTGGTTTATGAATGAAATTTCAGTCTAATTTGGGCTGCCAATAGAAAAAGACAAAGAGAGTTCTTGTTTTCAGCTGCAAATAAAAGAAATGAGTTTGGCCAAGCAGAAAGCTCTTAGACAGGGAGTTAGGAACTGGGAAAAGGGTGGGCTGGTAAAAGACTGAGAGATTTGTTTGGGGTGGGTAAATGTTTTTTCCAGAAGTGGGAGAACTTTACAAAAGAATATAAGGTGAATGCCCCAGTAAAGTAGAAGAAAGTCACAGCTATGGCAAAAGACTTCTACAGAATGCCTTTTGGTCACCCAGCCAAGTTTCCCTTCAGAACTTGGCCCAGTTAAGTTGCCCCCCCACACACACTGATACAGATAGTCACTCTGCCTCTTTCTCCTAGCATCTCCAGAACAGATGGCTTCCCACAGAATCTCCTTCAACTTGGGCAATGGACCACGATCTTTATGTATCCTCTCTCTGGACCTCCTCCCCCTCCCCCTTTTTCCATCTATTACTCACTCATCCTTCAGATCTTAACATCAATGTCTCTTCCTCCAGAGAGATGTTGGCCATTTCCCCAATTTATGTAAAGCACTGTTCCTCTGCCATGTTTCCTTAGTATCTGTGACCGCAGTCACAGCACATATCATACTAAAATTTTTGGTTTAATTGTATGTGCTCTTTTGTGGACTCTAAGGTCTTTGGGAAGGATTCTACCATGATTACCAGTGAATCCTAAGCACTTAGCTTGTAATTCTGTACATACTGTATTTGTGGAATGACTGAACTGAAACCTGGCAACAAATTAGACTATTTAGATCAATGTGTGACTATAGTCAGTGCTTCCTCCAGGTCCCTTCTGATCTCCTTTATTATTTTATGTGTATACACAGTTTCATAGTTCCTTCAGTCAACTCAAATGATTTTATATTCTATCATTACTGTGTAGATTGTGTGGCAACAAGAATAATAACGAGTCTGTGACTGGGTCAAACTGAAACGAGCCATCATCAGCACCTTTTAAATGGTTTTATAGCTACCTGAAAGTCAGAATTATATCAGAGAAGGGCTTAAAAAATAATGCTGCCCAACTACATAAATTGGAAATATAAATCCCAACATATGGAGAATTTTGGAATCGAGATTTAGAATATAAAAATCACTGAAGCATTTTATAACTTTACTCATCTCTTCGAGCATCAAGTTGGCATAATAAGTGCATAAATCAGAAACATAAATAATAATATAAAATTAAGTATCTCTTAACAGCCATAGACTTAACCTTAAATTTCATTTCCAGATGAATAGGAGTTCACAGAATCTTTTTCTTTTTTTCTAATCAAAATAACTCCTCTTGATTCTAAAGCAAGAAATAAAATGGCTGAAATCATGTTATTTTATGATAACAATTTTACAGCTGCTAAGAGAGAGACATTTTTAAACCTCCCATACCTATTATAAATGACATTGAAATTATTATCTTTAGATTGAAGAAGAGGGTGAAATATTTGTCACAATATAGTCTCTCCACCCCACCATCCTAAGAAGAATGCTACGACTAAAATTAGAGAGTGCATGTAGCTTTACTTTAATTTCAGTCTTTTGCAGAAGGAGGAGAGAACTGGGTCTGAGACGATAAATAGAGATCAGAACAAAGAGAAGCTAGTCAGTTCATATGAGTTTCTCAGCACCCTGGGTGGTAAGCCCACAGTCACCCAAGAAACAGATATTGTTTTTCTTGTGAAGAAAAAGGAAAAACATGTTTCACTTATCAAACACAAACATGCTTTTTTCAGAGATTTTCTGCTGATGTTCTGCTCTAATGTCACATTCTCTAATGTGTTCAAGTAGCCCTTAAAAATGATGTCAACCCAATTTTACAGTAATAAATTAATTTACTATCATGGTGAAGAGTCTCAGCAGGTTAGTCAATGTGGCTTATCACAGAATGTTTGACTTATATTTAACATAATAGAGCATGAGTCATACATTTAAAGCTTCAATGTTTCTCTTTTGTTTTAAGTACTGATCTTGGATTAGAGAAGAATATATAGGTAGCAGAGAAAGCAAATTACATTAATGGCAAAACTACAAGGAAATATTTACTTGTAAAAAGAATATCCTAGGATGCTTACATATTCTACAGCCACCTCTCACATTTATTATGCGGCTTTGAAAAAAGAGATCAACACACTGATTAGGTATTACAGCTATGAAGAGAACAAAAGTTACTCTCTATCAAGTGTTTCAAAAGGAAGCATTCCTGTCATTTGGAGGCTTTTGTAAACCAAAATTTATTGTAGACTGTAATAAAAAATAAAAAGCATAGATGCAGCCCGGGGAGACACAGATTCAGGTAGCAACCTAAATTGTGTTCCACCAAGACAAATGGAAGTCATCTTTTATAGCAAAAGTTCCCAGCCAGGTTCTTAATTAGGTCTGTTTTATGTAAATTAAGTACCCAAATTGTGCAGTTCTGGTTGGACAGGGCAAGTCTCAGTCTGTCGGTAGAAAGACAAAAACGGGGTTTCCCTGCAGTGGTTGACTCAGACGGTGTACACAAGTGGGGCATAGTGCAGAAGCCCAGAGTTCAGCCTGAGGTTCTTCGCAGTGTACAGAATACACGAGAAGCCCCTGTCAGCAAATGGACCCTAGGTTCTTATTATTCATAAAATTTGGGCCCTCGGTTGACTGTGGGGGATCCATCTCAGCATAAAAATTCCTTCTCGGGGTTCACATCAAATGAATCTTTTCTTCTCACGCTCCACACTTTCACTTTTTACACAACTGGGAATTCTTGATCATGCTAAGAAAATGTAACAACCTAACAGTATTGTTATATTTAAGTACATATTTATATACTTAAATACTTTTAAATACAGATTGATACTGTGAATGAAAATACAGCTCTATGAATATTACAATGCAAAGAATTAGGATTTATATTGTCATGGGTATTATAAGCCTAAATTTATAAACCAGTCTTGTTTCTTTGTCACCATTTGAATTCCCCCCTTTCTCTCCTAGGCAGAGATAGTGTATATTGCATATAATAGTTTTTATTTTCTTTTATTTCTTTTTATTACTAGCTTCAGGTGTACAAAACAACATAACAATTAGACATTTACACACCTCACAAACTAATAACCCCAACTTGTCTACTACCCATCTGACAACGTACATAGCTATTACAATACCATTGACTTTACTCCCTATGCTGTGCTTTACATCCCACGACCATATATATATATTTTTAATTGTAGTTGACATTCAAGCATGTGATGTTTTATTTTCGGGTGCTTTCTACCTTCGTTTGAATGACTTGTGAACTCCTGGATGTGCCTTTTTCACTAATGACTTTTTAACTCAGAGTTTTATTAAACATTAGCAGGGTGTTTTATAATCATTAGATATTTTGGGGGAGGAAAAAATAATTTTCCCTCTACCCTTCCAGGTTCTTGGCTAAGACACTCTTGTAATAAAAAGACAGATTAACAGGAGAAAAACAAACAGAAGTTTAATAATATGTATCCTTTAGAGACCCTGAGGAATACTGAGCAACTCCCTGAAATGGCCCAAGCCTCCACCTTAAATATCATCTGCAGCTAAAGACACAGGAAGATGTTGGGGAAGGGGTAGCAGTTGTGTGTGTGTGTGTGTGTGTGTGTGTGTGTGTGTGTGTGTGTGGTGGGGGAGGGAGCATTATCAGGCAAAGCACAGTAAACAAGGCTAAGGCTGTTATGCAGATTTAAGGCCTTGCCTTCTCCATTGCTAGTATTTTTTTAGACATTTAGTCATCCTTCTCTTTCTGATACAGAGAGGAAGGCACCCTTACAAATGGAGATTTCCCTTATAAATATGTTAAAGAACAAAAATTCAACCAAGGAAATGTAAATATCTAATTGGCTTTATTGTAGATCATGAATCATGAATGGGGCAATAGCCCATCTGGTAAACAGAGAGGTGCTTTGAGAAATGCAAAATGGAAGGTTTTTATAGGCAGAAACTGGGCAGGATAAGAAAGTTACTAGCAGGGCCGGCCGAGTGGCGCGATGCTTGGGAGCTCGCTTGGGATGCCAGAGGGCCCCGGTTCGGATCCCACGTGTGAGGGCCGGTGACACTGCCCTCTACAGCTAAGATGCTGAACAACAGCTCAACCTGGAGCTGGGCTGCCCTGAGTCGC
>NW_017731860.1:509916-535161 GCF_001890085.2 Hipposideros armiger | reverse complement strand
CCAACTTGGGCCAGTGAAGCAACATCCTCCACAACTAGATTGAAGAACAAAACGACAGCAACTTGTCTGTTCCCCTTCCCCAATTCCCCAATAAAAATCTTTAAAAAAAAAAAAAAGAAAGTTACTAGCAAAAGAAAAGAAGGGCATCTTTCAATAGGGGAAGGGAGGCAGGGGCCTTTGAAGCAGATTATCTCTCTGTGTTAATCAGGAAATTCCAGACTGATTGGTTTAAGGTCACATTTCTGAGAGTCTAAAACTGCAATTAAGTCTTGTGTGGTTTTTTTTTTTGTCCAGGAGGTAAACCACTCCACCTTGGGCCTGTTTCTTTTTTCCTTAACAAATGTCTTACAAAAGGATAACTTCTACTCAGTTTTCAGAACTTTTCCTGTGTCTGCAGTTTCTTAAAAATAATCAGCCTAAAATAATCATTACTCCAAAGAGCCATATTTTGGGATGAGAAGCTCTTCCCTTCAACAGCAATTAACAAGAGCAAGTACTATACCTCCAGTCATAAGCCTACAATCAGAGGCGGTTAGAACACAAGAGCAAACCAACAAAAGGACCCCTAATAGTGCACCGTGATGGGCAGTGTGACAATTTATACTAGCAATTTCATTTCTTATAACCAAGACATAATGAATCTGGAAAATAAATACAGCAAATCAAACTACTCCAAATTCAAGTAGAGGAAATTTTATATTATCAGATAATAAGTTGTTGACAGTAATGTGAATGGCAATCAATTAATATCTAATATTCATGAAGATGGGAAATGAATGTACTTTTCCCATTTGTGTGTTATTCGTAGCTTCAGATCATTTTTTAAATGCCTATGCTGAGTTTAAACAATTTAGTAGAAACCTTGTGGAATGATAAATTAAAATTTGAAAACAATTTAATAATACTGTTCGGATATATATTAAACTATGATATTAAATACCTAGTAACTATTTTTTGTCAAGGAGGAAAATGTTTTCCTCCATCCTAGGTTCGTCTAGCTGGCTTAAGAATTAAGTTGACATGAGACAGATTGCCAGGAGAAAAGCAAGTTTAATGTTATATATGGGGGGTGGGGCTCAGTAAGAAGATGAGACCCAAAGACAATCCGGCCATTGGGATTTACATGCCATCCAGAACTAAGGCGAAGGGGGTAGGAGTCTGGGACTCCAGCAGGGAGGAAGACAATTTACAGGGAGATGGAAAGAGCAAGTGTTTGGTAAACCAATGTTTGCCATGCCCTGCAGAGACAATGGAAACAGAGAGGACTGTGCACTATATGGAGCCCTGTCAGCTCCCCACACCTAGCGCGTACTCTTTGGAGTGATCTCTGGTGATAGCTCTCTTTCTGGAACAGGCCCTCTATCTAGATTCTTTCAGTCAGTTAAAGGGGAAAAGGGGGGCGGGGGTGAAAAAACTTCCTGAGCCTGTTTGTTTGTTTGTTTGTTTTTCATTTTTTTAAAGAAATTTTATTGGGGAGCAGTGTGTTTTTCCAGGATCCATCAACTCCAAGTCAAGTAGTTGTTTCAATCTAGTTGTGGAGGGTGCAGCTCCTTGACCCATATGGGAATCGAACTGGTGTTATGAGCCCGCACTCTAACCATCTGAGCTAACCTGCCACCTGCTTCCTGAGCCTAACGGTAGTCTTCGAATAAATTTTCCAAAGACACTAGTGAAAATCACTTTCAAAACATGAGGTCTAGGGCCGGCCGAATGGCTCAGTTGGTTAAGAGCTCGCTCAAGAGTTTGAGCTCTGAGCAACAGCGGTTCGAGGCCAGCCCGAGCTGAGCAGCCGCTAAGCTGCCAATAGGTAGCAGGATGGCTCAGCTAAAAAACAAAAAAAAAAAAACAAAAAAAAAACATGAGGTCTAAGTGGGAAAAATAATAGGAGGGCTCGAGTTGGTGGAAAAAACTGGGAGTCATTGTTCTAATATAAAATTTGTCAATGTATATTACTCTGAAAATTGTTTCTGTAGGTTAGTGGGCATTACTAGAAACAAATAATTCAGTGGTCCCAAATGGTTAGGAAATGCTCTGTTTAAAATATGTGACTTGTCTTTCTATGAATCTCCAAAAGGGGAATAGGGGAAATTTTCCCAAATTTATTTTTTGGTCTTAGGGTGTGTGTGTGTGTGTGTGTGTGTGTGTGTGTGTGTGTGTGTGTATTCTTTCAGGGAATCTATCTGGCAGGACTAAAGTTCCAGCACAACTTGGGTAATACTTACTGAGATGATAGACCCAACAAAACAGGAATGGGTGCCTGAAGTCAAAATAACCCGCTACCCTTTGGTTCTGTTAGAGCGTTTTCACTCTGGTGGAATAATCTGGATGCCATAAGGTTTTTTTCTGGAGGTCTCTTCTGACCCAGTGATTCAGAATCCTCTATCTTGGCACTCGTCACTTTGACGTGTCCTTTCTTACTATTTCTACAAATTGTCTGCCTTTTAGACAAAGGGTTATGCTTCGTCTGACTTTTCACAACACAGGTCTGGGAAAGTAAGAGCCTGCTTCTTTTCTTAACTTTCAGAGAGGTTATGTCCTGATTCAACTGAACTGTGTGCTAGACATGCCAGCAAGGAAAACATAATCTAGGCTGGCTATGGAATTAGGGGTCCTCGGAGCAGATGGGATGAATGAGTTAAACCAGGAAGGTGATCCCAGCAGATGACCATGTACTCCTGCTAAATTGGTATATTAGAAAACCATAGTTTTTGCAAAAAGATAGGAGGTGTGAATCCCACCTTTGGCCATTGTTAGCACTGTGAGTTCAGGCAATTTGTATAACTTTATATAACTTGTCTCAGCCTGCACCTCCTCATTTGTACCCAAGCCTAAATTTGTCTTGTCAGTCCTTCACAAATTTATTGTGCTTTTTGTTTTGATTTGTTTTGTCTAAAAGGTGTATCAACAGCCTGCTTTAGTCACTTCTTAGATCCCAATCTATGAGACCTCAGTATATGCAAAATTTGTTTTTCTCTTTTTAATCTGTCTTGTGTTAATTTAATTATTAGACCAGCCAATTAAACCAAGAGGGGTAGGGGGAAATTTCCTCCTCCCTGACAGCACTATTTGTGAACAGCAGAAATATGTGTGAAATTCAGGTGTGTCACTAAACTCACACAGTGATTGCTTACATTGAAATTTTATATACATATATTGTAAATTTTTAAAAATGAGATCACTTAGTGCCACTTACATATGTTTTCATATTGTAAAATTGCTAATATTCAGTGCCCTCTGCTGTTTGAAGTTATTTATTTGCTATGAAATATTTTAATTATTTTTCTCTATTATTTGCCAAGCCTTAAGTCATATGGAATTTTACTAACAGCTCCACCAAGAGACAACCTCACTCATCTGTGATCTTATTTTTTTCAAACAATGGAAATTTATTTCTCACAGTTCTAGGAGCAGAAAGTATGAGATCACAGTGTCATCATGGTGGGTTTCTAGTGAGAACCCTCTTCCTGGCTTGCAGACAGGCAACTTCTCATCACATCCTCACATGGCAGAGGGACGAGGGTCTCTGGTGTCTCTCCTTATAAGGACACTAATCCCATCAGACTAGGGCCAACCAGATGACCTAATTACTTCCCAAAGACCACATCTCCAAAAGCTATCGCAATGTGAGCTAGGGCTTCAATATATGAATTTTAAGGTGACACATACACTCAGTCTATAACATTCCACCCCAGTCTCCCAAATTCATGTTCTTCTTATATGCAAAATACATTAATTCCATCCTAACAGCCCCAAAAGTCTTAACTCATTCCAGCATCAATTCTAAAGTCCAAAGTTTTATCTAAATCAGATATAGGTAAGACTCAAGGTACCATTCATCCTGAGGCAAAATTCCTCTCCAGCTGCGAACCTGTGAAACTAGACAAGTTATTTGTTTCCAAAATACAGTGATATAGGATAGACAGTCCTATTCCCAAAGGAAAAGCAGGAAAGAAGGAAGGGATGACAGGGCCAAATCCCATTAGATCTTAAGGCTGGAGAATAATCCTCTTTGGTTCCATCCTCTGCCCTCCAGGCCCCCAGGGTGGCAATGTCACCCAAACAGCTCTAGCTGGGGGTCGTACCCCCATGGCTCTGGAGGGCTGCACCAGCCCAAGGTTTCCAACAGTGGCCTTCTAGCTTTTTGAAACCGAGGCATTTGTCCTGATAATCGAAGAATTACTTTTGGGGTCATCTTCCCCTCTTCTTAAAGAACAGTGCATGTTCACAGCCAGATAGATCTATCATCCCCATCCTGTCAAATCTAAGAAGTCCAACAACCTTCATTCACTTCATCTTGTCTCTATTCCCTTTAGTTCAAACTCAAGGTGTTTCTGCTCATATAACCCCATAAGCTCCTTATTTAGTGATAGTCCAGGCCTGTACTTGATGTTCTCTTCAGAATGTGCTTTCTCTAATTTTTTTGCAATATGAATAGGCCAAAAATTTTCCAAATCTTCACGTTCTGGTTCCTTTTCGCTTAGCAACTCTTTCTTCAATTCATCTCGGTCTTTCCATATTTTGCTATAAGCAGTCAAGAGAAATCAAGCTGTTTCATCAACACTTGCTTAGAAATCTGCTCAGATATATGTCCAGTTTCACCATTCACAAGCTCTACCCTCCACAAAACATTAGAAAATGATTCATCCAAGTCCTTTGCTGCTTTATGACAAGAATTGCCTTTCTTCCAGTTTCTAATAACGTTCTCATTTCTGTCTGAGACCTCACCAGAATTGCCTTAATGTCCATATTTCTAGCATACACCTCAAAGCTCTTCCAGCTTCCACCCATTACCCAGTTCCAAAGCTGCTTCTACACTTTTAGGTTATTTGTTACAGGACAGCCTCACCTCTTGATATGAAAATCTGTCTTCATCAGCTTGGGCTGTCATAACAAAATACTGCAGACTGGGGTGACTTAAATAACAGAAATTCATTCCTCACAGTGCTGGAGGCTGGAAGCCTGAGATCAGAGTAGCATTATGGTTAGGTTCTGGGAGAGCTCTCTTCCTGCTTGAAGACAGCCAACTTCTCAGTGTATTCTCATATGGTGCAAGAGAGAGAGCTCAAACTCTCTGGTATTTTTTCTTATAAGGACATTAACCCCATAAGACCAGAGCCCCACCTCCATTAGCCTAATCACCTCCCAAAGGCCCCGTGTCCAAATACTATCATATGGTGGGGGGGGCTTTAAACATATGAATTTGGGGCAACACAAGCATTCAGTCCATAACATGACGTACAGTTCTACCTAGACACTAACCTGTGAAAAAGAAAGCTGCAATCTACAAAAGCAGAGAAAGGTCAGATTTAGAAAAGGCAAGCAAAAGGGGTTATCAAACAATTTTGATTAAAAAACAATCTTCTTTTTTCTTCTGTAGCAATCCGTATTTCTTCTATATAGTTACCATAACAAAATTAGAAATAAATTATTCTATTCATCTTAAATTCACTCAATCTGTATATAATATTTATGTATATAAATTTTAAATTCTTCATTGTCCCTCACATGAAAGCTCCATCTCTTCTCATAGGTTTCAGCCAGGCTATCTTATAGAGTCATGGCTCCTTATTTAAGTGAAATGCAGGATTGAAATCTTGCTTATTTCTCTTAACTCATAAAATGTTTTCTTTTTACTCTTCAATAAGATTTAATTACTGCTTCAGTGTGTATGTTTAACAGAGACTAGTCCTAAGAGATTAATCATCAAAACAACGTATCACCCAACAGTTTGGTCTTGATGACTTCCAATTCACAGATTCATTTTTTTAAATACTAAGGAAAGTGCTCTTATGCTTACAAACAAAGCAAGTTGTAAAGTATTTGATAGCTTATCACCAGTGTGCAAGATCTACAGAAGCAAAGAAAAAAATATAAGGAGGTATCATAAGAGGTGTGATTTCATAAGCATCCTGGGTTTGGAAAGTTTCAGTCTTTATAGCTGTGTTTACAGCTAATAAATATTCACCTGTACATAATGTCATCCATCCAAAAACACCATCATTAGAACCGTGCCTCCTGCAGTGCCACACAGCAAGGTTATTGTGTTCCGGAGCAGATACCATGTTCCATGACCAAGCATTAACCCAGCAAGAACAGAATGAAAAACCTTATTGACTATGTATTTCTTGCCAGGAATCAGAAATGTGATAGTCTCAGCACCAGCACAACTTGTAAGTTCATGCTCATCTTCCTCTGCTAAGATATCTGTGGTTAGCATTCTTTCATCACAGGATTTGTTTGTGGCATATAAAATTGTGAACTGGAATGCAGTGAAAAGCATTTATCCACCTGAGAGTGGTGCTGTGTAATAATCTTCCAGGATGCCTAACTTTTGTAATAGGTACAAAAGTGTTCCTATTCCACCCAAAACGCATGGCATGAGAAAAAGGATAATTTGATTAACATAGATGTAGGGAGGGGCGTAGTAGCCTAATTTGAGTTGTGGGCCTCCAAGAACAGTCTATAGAAAGTGCTTGAGAAAGTAGTCCTCTTTGTAACCATTCAGCAGAGGCACATCTGGACTCATCCTTCTCACTCAGGATTATTCTGAGAGCACATCCTTTTCTGTTCTCACTGCAGTCCCAGTCTCCAGGTGGCTTCTTCTGTATGTCCTTAGTTGTAGGACTTCGGTTCAGCTAGACTTCAGGCGATTCTCAGTAATGGTTGTTCCATAGTCTAGTTGTTATTTTGATGTGGTCCCTGAGTCACCCAAGGCAAGAGGCAATGCGAAGGCATCCTGAGGACTGGATTTCTTCAGGTGAACCTGGGATGGGCGCTCCCACAAGGAGGCTGCCTGAGGTTGGGATGCCGAGGCAGAGAAGCTGGGGCTGCCTGGCAACCAGCTCACCTGGGTTGTGCCAGGCACTCTGCTGGTTTCTATGGCTAATGTCAACTCCCTCATCTACATTTGTTTCATAGCTTGACTCGTGTTCTGTCCATGAGCAATGTAGTTTTGTTTGTTGCATTTTCCCAAATGGATTGTGCAGTCTTACATATGGGGCTTCTATTCAGGCTGCTCTCTCTAGCTGGTCTGTTTTTTCTCCAGCTTCTTTTTCTGTTGGGCTAAGTTAACTATTGGGTTGTCGGAAAAGTCATGACATATTTTGTCTATGTTTTTCACAGGTCATTTATTTATATAAGGAACAAAGATCAATCAAGGATATAGTGCCTGTTTTGTTCGATAACCTTTGCCATCTTTCACTGAGCTTCATAATTCCTCGTTCATGGAAGGACCTCTCTTGATCGGCAAAAAACTGAACAAGGTGCTGATTTACAGCCTCATCTGAATTGAATGTTATACCACACAAGGAGTTTTGAAAAGAGTGAAACAAGTGGAAGTCTGATGGCATACGGTCAGGCGAGTATGGTGGGTGTGGCAACACATACCATCCAAGCTCCAATCATTTTTGATGGGTGATCAGACTTGTGTGTGGTCTCGTGTTGTCACAATGGAATACAACTCCTTTACAATTAACAAGCTCTGGACGTTTCTGGATGATGGATTCATTCAAACTGTCCAATTGCTTACAGTACACATTCAAATTGATTGTTTGGTTCCTTGGTAGGAGCTCAAAAAACACAACACCTTTAAAATCCTACAACACTGAGAGCATAACCTTCTTCTGATGAATGTCCGCTTTCGATGTCATTTGAGGCGAATCATCACGTCGGGACCAAGATCATTTGCACACCACATTGTTGTAAACAATCTACTTCTCATCACCATTATCAGTCGCTTCAAAAAAGGATCATTTTCCTCACGTTTAATGAGCATATTGCAGATGTTTATATGTGCCATCAAATGAACTTCTTTGAGTTCATGTGGAACCCAAATATCAAGCTTGCTTACGTATCCCAGCTTCTTCAGGTGGTCGTGAATGCTTGAATGATGGATGTTCAATGTTTCTGCAATCTCTCATGTTGTGTAACGTGTGTTTGACTCAATCAATGCCTTTATTTTGTCGTCATCAACCTCAGTGGACCTCCCTGACCGAGGAGCGTCATTGAGATCAAAATCACCCACATGGAATTTCTTGAACCATCATTGGCACTGATGTTCTTGTAGAGCATTGTCACCATAAACTTGATGCAACTTTTCACAAGCTTGATGCGCGTGCTTCCCTTTATGGAAGTAAAACAGTAAAATATGACAAAAATGCACAGTTTGGTCTTCCATCTTTAACTTGTTGTAAAATCTCCAAAACTCAACCAAATCGCTCAATTTTTTTTAGAATGAAGCTAGAACTGTCAGCTGTCAAATGACATAGCAATAACATAGATGCAAATGACTCTAGTACTTCCAAAAATGAACTTAGTGCCATGTGTTGCAAACATGTGTCATGACTTTTCCGACAACCCAATATTACTTGGACCATCATTACCTCTTCCAGGAAACTTTCCCTGATCCATTCAAACTGGGTTGAATATCTTCTCATGTGCTTTCCTACTATTTAGTACTTACTTGAACCATGGTTCTCACACTCTTCTGGGATTCTCTCTTTACTTATCTGTCTCCCCAGACCTAAGCATTTGCAAAGCAGGAACTATGTACTATCCACTACCTTCTCCTCAAGGCCTATCACAGCATCTGACCCACCTGAAATGCATAAGAAATGTTTGTTCCATGAATGAATGTATGAGTGCATGTCATCGCAGAATCCTAATTGTGGATGAGTTCATGTTCCATTTCCAAACAGAAATCACATGTCTAGTACTTCTTGTGGTGGTGGGATATATAATTGCCAGTAGGATAATTCTAGTAATTTCAAACTTATTATAGAGCTCATCTCATTTCTAAATGTTCAGATTATTAAGAAATGTTTTTGGTTATACTGATTCAAAAGCTAACTGATTGATATCTTGAAAATACCATTCTCTCTTCTGTCTTCTTCCTACAGTAAAAAGTAAATATATTTTTATATCCACTGGCATTTTGTTATAGCTGCACAGAGTAATTAATTCCTGATATTTTATCTTGTTTTAGATTAAATCTCATCAGATAGTTTAATAGTCTTTGTGTTATGTTATAAGGTTCTCCATTAACATTTTCTGTGGCTTGAACTCTAGCCCTTTTATTCAGAAAAGACCTAGATAGGTGAAAATCTCAGAAACTATAAGAATCCGCTTCTATCCAGAATCTGCTCAAATGCCCTGTCTCTGTTTTCACAGGAAAAAAAGAAGAATGGTAAAAACAAGAAGACTAAGCCTTATTGTCATTTAACAGCTTGTTTCTGAAGCTGCCGGACTACAGAATACATGCAAACATTACCAGGTAAGAAATCTGAGCACTGTGATTAAAATCTGGCTTAAAAATTAGGATATAGGAAATAAGGTTACAGGTCTTGAAAAAGACTAATTTGCTACTTTTGAAGGCCTGTAAGCTATATTCTCTCTTGAGGATTTATTCTTCTTATAACATAACATTTGTAAGATCTCATCTGCACCATTACCCAGTGAAAAAAATATGCATGTGATAAAGTAAGTTTTGGCTTCAGCTTGTATCAGTATAATCTAGTCTGTTTCATTGCACATCGAGTGTATATCACATTTATATTATACCCCCCTCAGCTTAACTGAATTCATTTCCTTTTATAATCAAATTGCAAAATGATGTACATATACATGAAATTTCTTTCACCATAAACTTGGATGAGAAATTATCTTATATACATTAAAAATTCAAATCCTAGTGAAATGCATCCCTGCTGTTTTTACTACTATCCATGAAATATGGACGTTTCTCCAATGATTGAGAAGTATAAAATATTAAACTGGTAAGGTTTACAAATAAGCCCCCAAACATAAATGAAATGTATAGCACTCAATAAATGTGTAATAAGCAGAAGCAAGCAGTTACACTATAACACAGTGGATAGAGCTTTTGGTAATATTATGTCAACTTGATGAACTACAACTTCATGGACTCTTACTTTGTTTTTTAGATAATTTTATTTTGACAGATTTAATCTATGTATAAAATTCATGAAAACAATTTGGAAAGACTGTTGAGTTAATCTATTCAGTGAGTCATACTGTATTCATTTTACTTCTCTGGCAAGTATTTTCATTGATCTTTGAAGGCTATAAACGCATTAACATTTACAATGTGTTATGTTTTGTTTTGTTTTACTGGACAAAACAGTTCCATAGCTAATGATGTTTACATTTTAAACTTCAACAGGTTTTCACATTAAAAAGGCTAATGTTTTAGCAGATGATAAAGACGACATATGGGACGAAAAACATGTACTCTTCCTTGCCTCTCAAAAATCTTTTTTACGTATTTTGGAAACGGAAGTTGAAGTTACTCATTTTGCTTCTTAGTGAGCTAGATCCAGGATGGCCAATGAAAATTAAAATGCTTTAAATGAAAATGCTCTTTAAGGCATCCAAGTGAGCAAACTAGAATTACTTCTTATATCTTCAGAATTAAATAGTAGAAGGAGTTTTCAAATCACAAAATAGTAGTTGGCTTAGATTCAAAACATGTATCAAAAGTTTACTCATATTTAGGACATAATTAAAGCAGTTGCTTATTTAGTGAAGAAATAAACTAAGAAAAATAACCCATGGAGCACAGGGAGATCATGCTTTGGGTATGCATCTCTTTTTATATCCCTGACACATTACTGGTAAATGTTCCTTACTTAGTTCAACCTGACTTCCTACCAACAAACAACATGTAATTGGGATGTTTATAGATTGATACTGGATGAGCTTAATAAAGGGTTCTACTTCAGCCATCTCTAGAATTAAAACAAAAGGCACCAAACCTACAATTAACAGCTGGAGATAATATCTAATTTTCCAGAGCCCAAGAGCAGTTTTTATGTTACTCCATTGTGCTTCATATATTGGCCTGTTTCCTGTGGATTCTGCTCTGGGAAGGCTGAGAGTTTTGTTTGTACGTGCTCAATTGGGATGTCATTTTCTGTGACCTCTGAGTGTTAGCAATAAAAGCTCTACTGTTGGAGAAACAGAGGCACCATGTTGCTTTTTACTGTTAGAGATGTTGTCATTTGCTTCTCACAACAGAAATGCCTGTGGGCTGCACCATAGCAGAGACACAATTTGTCAAACATCCTTAATCAGTAAATACATCAGCGAATGTAGTCCCGCTTGGAGCATCCATTCCATCACTGTGAATCACACGTTGTTTAGTAAAACGCTCTAACGAAGATGTCATTGAAATCATTTGAAGTGATAAAAAGAACAATACCATATAGCTCAAGAAAGGGAGTAGTGAAACGTTTAGATTTTTCTTGGCAATCTACTGCATATAGTAAGTAATTTGTATAAGCATTTGTCTTTAAAAATAAGTAAGTATCCGGTAATTGGGATGATTTCATTGAATTGCATACACTCAAGTTTAATAGTATAAAAACAGGGAAATTTAGAGCCAAAAGCCTAAGCCATATGTCATATGACTATAAAAAATGCTCTCTCTCGTGTGTGGAAATAGCTTATATAATAATGCACAGATGCAGAAACATACACACATGTATAATGTCTATGCAGAATTTTTGCTACTTATGCTTTTAAAATTTAGACAAAAATCACAGAAAAACACATTCATTATTTCATACTAATGGTTGAGCAATGGATTATAAAAAATATTTTTAGAAAAGTAAAGAAAATAATTTTGAAAAATTTGGTTAATAAAAATAATGGCAGGTGATGTACTAAATTCCTGGGCTTAGTAGGTTAAAATTTCAGTCTAAAAAGGTTTTTTTTCTACACATAAGGGCTTACTTTTGAACTTCTTGCTTTCTAAGTTTCTACAGAGTCACATTTCTGAGTTTTGGACTTCATTTTACACTTACTTCTCTTTTTTTTCCCAAATGTTCTATGTGGTGGCTTGCAACAAGAAAAATGATCTATAAAAAGTATAAATATAAATACATAAATATATATTAATGAAACATGGGGAGGAATTACATATATGGGGAAATACTATGAAAGAGCGGATATGAAGTTACCATAGAAAAATACACATCCTAATATCCTTGGAATACTCAAGTTGAACTGCAAATTTGATTCTGAAATCCCAGCAGATTAAAACAAACAATGAAATGTGCTAGGTTAAAAATTTACATTATATATTGTCTAAATCTTATACCACAAGTACATAGCAAGGAAGCATAAAAATAATATGAGAAAAGGAATCCCAACTATAGCAGATAACATAATATATGTAAATATAGTAAACCCATTGTGTCAAACAGACAAAATAAAATATGATGGGTTTTCTTTTGCATTTGATGAACAAAAATTAATGTGTTTGTATGCAGTCCATGAAATGATATACATATATAGAAGAGCCCAAGCTGGAAATACAGGCATGACCATATGACCTTACACATAGCAAAATGTTTGACTTATTGAGATTGCACACTAATAATTTTTTTTTACACTTAAAACAATCCTGTATGATTCTCTGGGACAGTGGACTTGAAGGTGTTCCAGGGCTGGGAACTATATTTTAAATTAATGGTAAAATGTATTTAATTTTTATAACTGATCAAGTTTTCTACTTTTTCTCTTGAATCGCAATTGGGTCAGTAAATGTGTATTTTCTAAAATACTTTTTTATTTTTCCTAAGTTTACCTGTCTACTAGCATATTATTCATTATATTCTCTCATTCATTATAAAATATGTGCTATATCTATAGTTACAGCTCTTTTTATGTTTTCTTCTCTCTTATGTTCTTTACTTTTTATTTGTTTTCCTCTCTCTTTTACATTGTTAGGTTTTTGCTCTTTTTGACATAATCTTTCCAGAGGAGCATCTATATTATTATTCTTTTTGAAGATTTGTATTTTGTCTCTGTCAAGTCACACAATTGATTGTTTATTTTCTCTGTCATTGTTGTTTTTATCTTTATTATTTCACTTTCTTTTTCTTTGGGTAACTTCTCTGCTTTTGATTTTTTCACTTCTTGAGGTGATCTATTAGATTACTGATTTTTAATCTTCATTTATAAAATAAGGATTTAAGGTATATGAAAAATATATGGCATCATATTTTATAAGATGTATGATATATAGATATTAAACATAAATGTGCATATACGAGTATAGATATATATGTAAATGCGTATAGTGATAGTGAAAATATTAAAAGTGGCAGAGAAATGCAGAAAAAAGAGGCAAAGAAAAATCTGTAAAAATATCCGCTTGGCTATTCAAGTAGGATTTGCTACCTCAGAAGGAGGATGACCTACTTAGCAAAATCCCTGAGATCCTTTGGTCTTGGAGAACACGGATATGGTGGAAGATCATAGTAAGAATGAGGATTTTAGTGGAGATAAAGGTCATTCTTCACTATGGAAATTGTTAATTCATTTCTAAATATGAACCTACCTGAATTTTACACTTAGTCATATGAATCCATGTAACTACTCTCAAAATCTTAAGGAAAACTTTGCAATTCAAAGAAGGGGCTCAAGAGAGCCAAAGCAGCACCCCAGTGTAATGCCCCTTCTCAATCTGTTGTTTAGAAATCCTCAGTTATAACGACTAGGATCAGATTGCTCATTCTAAAGCAAAGCATACTGGTCCTATAGACCCACCCAAAACTCACTGACTATCTCATTCTTAAATATAGATAGACCCCCCCCACCCACAGGACTTTTAGACATTAAGGGAAGATTACAATAAAAGAGAGATTAACCTATAGAAACTAAGAAAACATGGAAAAGGGGTGGAAAAAATGATTAAAGGAACAAAGATTATTTAAAACAACAACAAAGGAAATGAATTACATTGTATTTTCTGAAAAAATTTTTAAAAAATCAATGAATAATACAAAAATCTTAAACAACTAAAAATAAGAAATATGGAATCAAAAGTAAGATTCAATTTAAATCAAAATGATTCAAAACCTAAAAATCATTAGTAAGTGATAAAATTCAACAAAATGTATCAAAACAGAAACTAGAAAAGGAGAAAGAAAAAAAAAGGCCAGGGCAGTGGGGCGATCAGTCCAGTGGGACAAACATCAAATTCATAGTAATTCTAAAAAGATAAAATGTGAGAAAAATATAAAAGACACTCTTTAAAAAAGTTATATAAGAAAACGCCTATGACCCGAAGTAGGAATATTCAAATTGAGAAAACAGAACATTTAAAGTCTAGTCTCTTAGCAAGTCTGAAGTGTATAACATAGTATTGTTATCACCCCACTGTGCATTAGATTTCCAGAACTTATTCACCTTCTAATTGCAAGTCTGTGCCCTTTGACGAACATCACCCCAATTCCCCCTGCCCCCACCCCCTGGCAACCACCATTCAATGCTCTGTTTCTAAGAATTTGTCTAAAAACAAAAACAAAACAAACAAACAAACAAAAAACAGCAATTACCTAGAATACTGAAATAAAAAGACAAACAATAAGATGGAACAATGTATCTTAGAAAGCCAGCATAAAATTGATAACAAAGCATGGCTTGGTCAGATAGTAGATCACACAGTGTTTCACCCTGAGACCAATCTATTCTCCTGGAGGAGACATTAAGGAAGGGCTGTATGCTGACTTAGGCTGAGGGTGGGCCAAAATTCAGGGACTTGAAGAAAGGAGAAAAAGCCTTGTTCCTATTGATCGTGGAGGTAGTAGTTCAGCTAATTAATTACGAGACAAAAAAAAAAAGAGAATTTGAGGGCTCTGTGTTTGGCCTTGTCATAGGTAAACAGGAGGACTAAGGACTGTTTTGGGCATTGTTGCTCCAAAATCAATTGAACTGTCTGTTGAGGGGTGGTAACAGTTGGATTCGTGTCAGGCATCTTAAAAAAGGGATACCTAAAACTAAAAAAAATGTTAATATAAAATGGTGTATTAAACATTAATACGTTAAACCATCCAAGAAGCCAGTGGATGGAAATATTTGATTATTAAGCACTGCTCATTGAGTTTCTTGAAGCTAAGATGACAGTGATCTTGGTGATGTTGCCCAGTCTTGGTTGCCTTTCGTATAAGAGCTTACATGATCTGAGCATCTTACCAGACTTGCTTAGTGACTCAGACAGCAGCTTGTCCAGGAAGAAATCCAGCCCACATGTGGTCAGCTGTGGGGACGAGTCCTCTCACATACATATCAAGTCATCAGGCTTTAACTCTCAGGGCTTCTTCTGCTCCTGGGAGAAAGGACCAACCTCAAGGCAACCTAGAGTCTCAGTACGGATCTGGGCAATCAGGTTTTAGTTCTCAGTGATGCCACATCAGGGGGGTGGAAGAAAAATTGGGAACATTAGTTTGGAGAGTTGTAGCCAGATATTGAAGGAAACTGTTAAGAATTGAAAATTTGCGGGCCGGCGGAGTGGCGCGATGGTTAAGAACTGGCTTGGGACGCCAGAGGGCCCCGGTTCGGATCCCACATATGAGGGCCAGTGACACTGCCCTCTACAGCTAAGATGCTGAACAACAGCTCAACCTGGAGCTGGGCTGCTGTGAGTCACCGGCGATGGCGCAGGCTGCAGTCCCTGTGGCAGTGGGTTGCCATGGGCTACCATGTGTAGCCAGCAGCCAGCGTGAGCGGCCAGCAGCTGCAGTGAGCGGCCATCCAGAAGCCGGTGACTGATCTACCTCTTCCGGGAGGGGTGCAATGATGGTGCCAACTTGGGCCAGTGAAGCAATGTCCTCCACAACTAGACTGAAGAACAAAATAACAGCAACTTGTCTGTTCCCCTTCCCCCAATTCCCCAGCGCTGTTCCCATCCCCCAATTCCCCAATAAAAATCTTTAACAAAAAAAAAAGAATTGAAAATTTGCTAAGGGTTGACAATGTAAGCAAGATGACAGGCTCTAGTCAAATTTTCAGGTAGATAATAATATAATGCAGATTACAAAGTGGTGCAAAATAGCTCAAAGAAAACAAATGGGACCAGAATATGATAACCCACTATAAGGTGCTACAGTTTACAAGTGGAACATAAAATTTCTTTCTAAGATCATGCCCCTTTTCATCAAAGATAATCTCAAAGAAATATTATTCTTGATCACAAAATAATTCTGTCTCATTATATTTGGACTGATTATTTACATAGGTGGAACAAGAATGGTAATTTACTAAATAGGCCTGTAAAATTTTGCTTTGCTGGAAATTTTTATAAGGAATTTTAGATTGGACTTTTAAAACCCTCTTGAAGTTAGTGAGCCAAGTCAAGAACTCACCACCAGATTTTACCTGCAGTACCAATTAATTTGGGTAAACTCTCTTCTCTAAGACCCCCAAATATCTTAAGGTTCCTGGACCTGCCATGAAATGACCTGAAAATCGGGGGATCCTATAAGACATTTGCCAGGCTGGCTTTACCAAGAGGGCTTTGTAAGCATTGGTTTCAAAAAGTCAACTTTAGTTCTTTAAAAGTATCTGATCATATCTGACTCTATGTAAATTGTTCTCAAATATGACATTCCAGCCAAAGCCTTAGTTATATAACCAATATTTCCAATTATGTTCTGTTAACAAGGAGGACAGATTCTTACTAAACCCATGCAAACAATTATTTTGCCATGGAAATAAGAATACTCAGTAGGAGTTTCTGAATTCCAGAGGGATCAAGCCAGGAGAAGAATAAATGTTTCATCTCTATTTATAAAGTTATAATCTACCAAATTATTATAAATTATAGATAGCTTAAGGAAAAAGGAAAAAAACTTTTCCTTATATCCAGAAAATAGTACATTAAAGTATTCATCAGTACTCCAACAAAACTTATAATCATCCTTCATAAGTTCATGCATCCTATGCAATTAATTCTTATTTGGCTCAATTCTGAATCAGCAGCCTCACGAACTCACCTTCTACAAATCCAGACTCAGTCTAGTGGTTCAGCCTCATAGTGATTTAAGCAAAAAGCTATCAAAAGTCTGTGCTCCAGGGGCAGCCGGTTAGCTCAGTTGGTTAGCATGCAGTGCACACAACACCAAGGTTGCCAGTTTGATTCCCACATGGGCCACTGAGCTGCGCCCTCCACAACTAGATTGAAACAACTACTTGACTTGGAGCTGATGGGTCCTAGAAAAACACGCTGTTCCCCAATGAAAAGTCTGTGCTCCAGAGTACTTGGTTTTCCATGGGTCTCATACAGTCATTTTTGTTGAAGACAAGCGTTCTGGCCTGATTGCAAGCACTTGCAGGGAACCTCAGATTAAAAAAGAAAACTATCTGTGGATGACAAAAGACTTAAAATAGCCCAAGATAAATATCTGGTGAAACCTATTTACAAAAAGAAATACCATTGAAAAGGAAATTTGGTTGTTTCTGTATCATACAACATTTTAAAAAATAACTGAACTTCTGATCAAAATACCTCATTTTGTGATTTAAAAAAAGACCTATAACACTATGCCATTGTCTAATATTAGGCAAAGCAGCGACAGTACATATCAAGGACAGCAAGAACATTGACAAATCTCTAAGAACTTCATACAATTTCTGAAATATTTATATTAGCAACATTTTTTGTTGTGGCTGCTCACTTGTGGGCCATGAAGTAATCCACAAGGCAGGTAGAAATAGAGAAAACATTTATTCAAGTAAGAGGAGGGTTGGCTGAACAGAGTCTGCTGGAAACTACTGCAAACTACTGCATCAAGTCTGTTTGTCTCAAGCTTTATATTTTCTAACCAGAATGTAAATTGCTTCAGCCTGTAGTGGAATCTTCTATTCTGTTCAGCTTTGTCCACTGGGGTGGGGGAAGCAGTTAAGCTGGTTATCGGCAACCTTTGCATATGTTATGTAGATCTAAGTTGGAGCCAGGAGTGGATCCCATACAGATGCAAAACCTCTCACAAGTCACAGGGCCAGCACTGGGCTGAAGTAAATAGAACCATTGAAACTGGTATGCATAGTAAATGTACAGGAAGTAGAATCATTAAGGCCTGGCAGAAAGAAAGCAGAGAAAGAAAAGCTTTCAAAAAGTCCTGAACTAAATTACACTTGTTTAATCAAATAATTCCAGAGATCCAAATCTCAAAATAGAAGATGTACAGTGCCACCATTACAATCCCATCTCTTACCATTTTTCCCATACAGATTTCAGCTAGCCAAGGTTAAGGATCTCTTCTGAGTTGATAACACTTCCCACACAACTCATAATGTATGAGTAAACTTATTAATTTCTATCCCCTCTTTTTACAAGATAAATGATCCTTTGTGATTTTCCAAGGATTCTCTGGGAAATCTCCAACACAGTTTAAGATCAGGAAGATATCGTTTAGGATTTGTTTTCCGGAATGCAAAATGCCCAAAGTTGTCAGGTGCTCTGAACACTTGATTAAATAGGGTCATGGGGCACCAAAACAACATTTGGCTCTATTTAACCTAAGTGACTATAACAGATTTCACAAGTAAATATAGGAGGCAACATGATTTTATGAAGCCTTAGCTCTTGTTTCTTAAATAATCCAGGGCATGATAAAGTCATCATAAAGCACAGAATCTTGGCCTTCTGGGCAGATTATTCAGAGGGCTCAGAAAAACTTTTTATAACCTCTTATTAAGCGAAGACCACTAATCCTACAAAAACAATTGTCATTTTAACACAGAGGACACCCAGTTCTCTCTTTTTTTTTAAAGATTTTATTGGGGAATCGGGGAAGGGGAACAGACAAGTTGCTGTCGTTTTGTTCTTCAGTCTAGTTGTGGAGGACATCGCTTCACTGGCCCATGTTGGTATTATTGTGCTCTTCCTGGGTGAGGCAGATCAGTCGCCGGCCATTAGGCGGCCACTCACGGTGGCTCACGGCAGCTCATGAAAGCTCATGCCCACTGCTAGCCACTCACACTGGCTGCCAGCCACTCATGGTAGCCCACTGCAGCCCCACTACAGCAAGAGCTGCAGCCTACGCCATCACCGGTGACTCACGACAGCCCAGCTCCAGGTCGAGCTGTTGTTTACCATCTTAGCTGTAGAGGGCACAGCATCACTGGCCCATGTGGGATCTGAACTGGTGGCCCTGCCGCTCAGAGCTCACGCTCCCAAGCCAACTCTTAACCAACAAGCCACTCGGCCAGCTCCCGGTTCTCATTTTGTAGCAGTATATGTAACACTAAAGTTATTATTTTTTAAAAATCTTATAAATAAATCCATCAAATTTTAGCTAGCTTCAACCATGACAAAAACAATTCCGTTCCCGCAAACTTTATAGAACTTTCCCCTTCCCTTCAGTTTGTTTTACACTTCCTCTTTCTCATTTTTGAAAAGCAGTCATTTTATTTTAGGACAAAGTTACTTTTTGCTTAACAAAAAGACATCTTACATGACTTGCATGCTTAATTTTAGCATAAATCTAAGTAAGGTTTTAAGGTATGCATGGTTAGCAAATTCATTTTTTAATCAAGAAGAAAATATCGAAGAACATACTGCCTTTATTTGAAAGAAAAAAAGGCAAACATTTAATTTCTTTTAGAAACTACATAGTGACGTGTCCCAGAAAGGGAGAAAAAGAGAAAGATATGTTATGGGGAAATCATTACTAAATTTAGATGAACCCACAAAATCCAGGCAAAGCTATTATCAACTGATTTTGCATTTTACTTACTTGTTTTCCAAAACTTAATTCAAACATAATGATCTCTTCTTACAATACAGCAGATTACTTTTTATTTTGGTGCATAATTCATTGAAAAAAATGAAAACATTCTTAAATAAATTGAAATGCCTTTCACCGCTTATTAAATATAATAGATATTTATCTGTATGTTATGAAAACAAATCTAAATACACTTCATGAAATCTCTGTACCAAATTTATTGTTACCAATGGTATTTTTCAACATATTGTATTGCATATTCTATAAATAGGTTGAGTTAACCGTGCCACTTCTTTATTTTAAAATGTATTTTATCCTTTGTTCTTTTAAAATTAAACACATTTATTTTTCTAGTTGGTTATTTCTATTAATGGGGACTTTTGTAACTAAATTTGTGTTCATGATGGATGGTTCTTTTAAGGGCATAAGCAAAACCACACGTTTTTCTTTCAGGTACTGATTTTCATTTCCTCATTCTTTAGTATACTTTGATCAGATTTTCTGTACTACTTTCTCCTTCAAATTAATTACAAATTCAATTGTGACAAAGATTACAGTAAATGTTGGGAAATATCTTAGAGTACAGAACAAATAAACCTCTTATTCTGGTTCTGTTTTATCTTAACATAGTTTTTCAAATATTTCAGGAAAACATAAGCTTTTTCCTGTAAGAAAAACATTCCTTTGTGAATTTTTAAAACATGAGTAATAACCAGACTCTGTGGTGCAGTTAATTTGAATTATTACAGATATTTCTCTGCATACCTGGTTATTGTATTCCTTGGTTTTTCAGGCAAAAAAAAATCTAACAAATACTATTCTCAAGCGATCCAAATGTGAAGGATAAACGAAGGGTGGATAACAAAAAGTATATAGCAGAAATTGTTTTTGCCCTTTCAAACTCAAAGGTTAGACTGACACACTTTTATTGGAATGATGGCTGTCCTGTGTGTGATGTGCTGCAGGGTGAAATCCAGCTTTTAGTATAAAAAGGGCAAAAGGAGCTTGTATCCCTTCATAGTTGTAAATTAAAAACAGAAAATTAACATTGAATGAACTAAATATAGAAAATATTCGGCCGAGTGGTTCAGTTGGTTAGAGCATGGGCTCTAAGCAACAGGGTTGCCGGTTCAATTCCCACATGAGCCAGTGAGCTGAGCCCAAGATGAGCTGCCACTGAGCTGCCAACTGGTGGCAGGATGGCTCAGTTGATTAGAGCACGAGCTCTTAATAACAAGGTTGCCGGTTCGACTCCCCCATGGGATGGTGGGCTGCCTACCTCCCCCCCTCCATCCCCACTCCCCACAACTAGATTGAAAATGGCAATGGGACTTGGAGCTGAGCTGTGTCCTCCACAACTAAGACTGACGGACAACAACTTGACTGGGAGCTGATGGGTCCTGGAAAAAAACACATTGTTCCCCAATAAAGTTTTTTTTTAAAGGATTAAAAAAAATAAAGAAAATATTCTTAATCTTAAAGTATCTTGAAGCTGTTGACTGATCGCCTCAATCAAATCCACAGAATTACGGAGCCATCATTACCAAGGAAATGGATCCTTCCACCTGTTGTTTTGACTGCTGATCCCTCTCTTCCCCACCAGAACATGAAGGAGATATTAGAGGCAAGTGATGCCGGGTCAGATAAAACAAATCAAATCTTATTCAACATAGAATTGCTTTTCCCCAAAAATTAATGAGGTAGAGACTGAAAAAAATAATTTGAAACAATTATAGCCTAAGCTGTTTCTGCTTAACATTCTCTTCTCTATTGATTTGCCAAGAATTACAGGGGTGTAAGGAAAAGTTACAGATTTTCCTATTTCTTTGACATTAGATTCATGAAATGGCATTCATGTGTCCTAATGATCAAATTCAGTTACAGCAATCTTCCTTAATAAAAATAATCAACTAAAAATGAATTCATTTAATTTTTAAAAGACTTATAAAAGCCTATGATATATATGAAAACAACCATCTAACTCAAAATACTACTGAGAACACACTCATCTTAATACTCAAGATTTTTTCCTCTTTATTATTGAGGAAGACAAACTCTTCCTGGGCCTCTGTAAGCTTCAGTGATAGTTCTGTCTGCTTCTTTCCCATGGTTCTTTCCTCAGCCTTTGGGAGTTTCCTCCCATTCATGCACTTACCTGTCCACAGTGGAACCCTCTGCAATTCTCTTCAGCTCTCTCTCTCTCCAATTCTTTTTGTTGTTGTTGTCGTCGAGGTTTTCTTTTCTGTGCAGCTCTCTCTCCTCTGATACACTCACTTGCAAATTCTAACCTTTCTAGCTTATCTGGTTCTCCTGAAGGTATGATGATTTCAGGGCTCAACATCAGTTGTATCTCCCCGAACTGCAGCCTGGATACTCACTCTAGGCAGTCACAGGGCTCACCTAATTTGTTTCCTGTCTCTCAGGGATCACTGCCCTGAGCTGTGAGTTGCCCAATTTCTGAAAACTTTTGTTTTGCCTATTTCATCCATCTTTTTTAGATGTTTAAGGTAGAATCATTGTTTTGGTCCTTATTACACCATCATGGCTAGAAGCCATCTGATATTCATCCATGTTGATGCATGCATTATTGTATAGTATTCCATTTTATGAATATGCACAGTAGATCTGTCCATTTATCTATTAATGAACATAATTTTTTTTTTAGCTGAGCCATCCTGCCACCTGTTGGCAGCTCAGCCACAGCTCAGATTGGGCCAGACTCGAACCGCTGTTGCTCAGAGCTCAAACCCTTGAGTGAGCTTTTAACCAAGTGAGCTACTCAGCCGGCCCTCATACTTTTTTGTAAATCAGTTTTCAGTTGTCACAAATATTGCTATGAACAAGCTTGTTATATTCTAGCTCAGGTTTGCAAGATTTTACCTAGAGCAGGGTTCCATACTTCATTTTTTTAAAGGAAAACTTTTCTATTTATTTAGACATTCTCTCTCTCTCTCTCTCTCTCTCTCTCTCTCTCTCTCTCCCTCCCTCCCTCTCTCTCTCAGTTGTATTGGGGAACAGCCATGGTCATCGGTTACACATTGCTTTCATGCTACAATGGCATAGTTGACTCTTTTAAGGAGGTTGCAGCTCACGGTTGCCCATGCAGGGATCAAACCGGCAACCTTGGCGTTATCAGCACCGCTGTCTAACCAACTGAGCTAATTGGTCACCATACATTTTTTTTTAAAGATTTTTATTGGGGAATTAGGGGACGGGAAACAGACAATTTGCTGTCCTTTTGTTCTTCAGTCTAGTTGTGGAGGACGTTGCTTCACTGGCCCAAGTTGGCACCATCATTGCGCTCTTCCCAGGCAAGGCAGATGTCACCGGCTTCTGGACAGCCGCTCACAGTGGCTGCTGGCCGCTCATGCTGGCTGCTGGCTACACACGGTAGCCCATGGCAACCCACTGCAGCAGTGGCTGCAGCCTACGCTGTTGCCGGCGACTCACGGCAGCCCAGCTCCAGGTTGAGCTGTTGTTCAGCATCTTAGCTGTAGAGGGCAATGTCACTGGCCCCTTATATGTGGGATCCAAACCGGGGTCCCCTGGCATCCCAAGCCAGCTTTTAACCAACGCACCACTCGGCTGGCCCTGTTCCATACATTTTAATGTGACTACAACTCATATTAGATGTGTTGGCCAGTGCAGGTTCTCATTCAGGAAGTCTTGCATGGGGACTGATACTCTGCATTTCTGTCAACTCCCAGGTGATTTCATTGCTGCGGGTCCTTGGACCACTCTGAGTAGAAAGTGGTACATGAGCCACCTCCAGCCTGCTGCCTGTTTAAGTACCATCCAAGAGCTAAGAATTATTTTTCTATTTTTAAATTTAAAAAAAGGAAGAATGATATTTTTTGATACATGAAAATTATGTGAAAGTCACATTTTAGTGTCCATAAATGAAATGTTATTGGAATACTGCTATTTTCAATTGTTTACATATTCTCTAGGGCTGCTTTCATGCTACAATGAAAAAGTTGAGTTGAGTAGTTATGCAAGAGACTCTATGACCCACAAAACTTACTATCTAGACTGTTAGAAACAGAAAAGTCAGCCCCTAGAGCATATAGATAGATGTAGCATTGCTATTGTAGTTTTGGTATGTGCACATGTTCAACTTTCTTATGTCGTGCCATTCAAGCTGTGTCCTATTGACATGGCTATTAATTTTTTTAGTGCTTTCTTGTGTATTTGCACAATAAGATGTTCCAGGTTTACCTTGTGAGTTCCCTTTCACAGATCTAAAATGAAGGTTTCTCCCAAGAGCCCTCTGTAGCCTTTGCTACTTCAGTGTCATTTCCTCTAGGTCCTTTCAGGGGACAAACTAGAAATTATTTACATATGTTTCAAAATTATGTGTTTGTGTGGATATTTCCCATTCAAATTTATTATTACAGGGTTTCTTTAAAATATTACAATTTATATTTATCTCTTTTTCCCTGCAGTGAAAATCTTGGTTTCTAATATATTCATTTTCTTGTTATATACTGTGATATTTATAAAATTGTTTCAAAATTGCTTATGACTACTTACATAAACTGCAGTTTTTACAATTGGACTACTGTGCTAAAATTTATAGGAAATAATTGTTTTCTCTGTGTGGTTATGTTATCAATTTGATATACACTCAATTTTATTTGTTTCTTTTCTATTCAACTTTTTATTTACTTTTGTATTTCAACGTGTTACATGATTCAACAATCTAAAGAACATTAAGAGATACATTCATATATCACACTCCCATTCTATCACCTGAAACCTGTGATAATGATTCTATTAAGTCTTGATTTACCCTTCCTGTATTTCTTTCTGCAAAAATGAATATGTAATATTAGTATTTCCCTTATATCTTAAATGAAAGGGAGATGATTATATACACTGCTCTGTACCTAGCTCCCCCCCAACTCAGCGTAATCCTATAAACCATTACCTATCTGTTAATTGAAATGCAAATCATTTAATTTAGTATTATATACTGTTTCATTGTGTGGATGTAACATAGTTTATCCCGGTAGTATTCTTTATATGGCCATTTAAGTTGTTCTCAATACTTTATCATTAGACATAATACCATAATAAATTATTTTGTGTGTATGTTACTTATACATTAGTGGAGTTATATCTTCACAATAGGTTCCTTGAAGTAGGATTTCTGGGTCAAATGCATGTTTAATTTTATTATCAAATTACCTTCAATATGGGGTTCTACAGTTTGCACTCCCATTAGAAATGTAAAAAAAAAAGGCTAGTTGCTTTGGGGTGTTTTTACAGGTTACAAATTGGATTTTGGTGTAGCTTTAACTTGTATTTTTCTTAGGGGTAAAACTTAGTTTTCCATACATTTAAGGGCCAACTATTATATATTGAAAACTATGTATTTATGTCTTTTTCCAATTTTCTTTGTTTGGGGGGTCTTTTTCTTCTCCAATTTTAACAGATCCTGGAAATTAGCCCTTTGCCTAAGATATAGGTTGTAAATATTTTCTCCTTGTTTGTCATTTGTGTTTTAATTTTTTCATGGTGTTTTGTCCTGCATTTTAACTTTTATTATTATCATTATGTGATTGACTTTTTCAAGCTTTTATTTATTAGTCTTGGATTTAAAATGTGGTTCAAAAGGCATTTGGCATATTTGTGGTTATAAAAAAATGAACACGTTTTATTCCAGTATTTTTATGGTCTCTGTCTTTTCTTTTTTTTTTTTTTTTAG
>NW_017731860.1:485569-508711 GCF_001890085.2 Hipposideros armiger | reverse complement strand
AACTAGACTGAAGAACAAAACGACAGCAACTTGTCTGTTCCCCTTCCCCCAATTCCCCAGCGCTGTTCCCATCCCCCCAATTCCCCAATAAAAAATCTTTAAAAAAAACCCAAACAATTGGAACCGTCTTTTTTTTTAAGAGGGCAGTTCTTTGATAACCTCCTCTATTTCTTCCATGGAAATGGGTTTGGTAATTTGTTCTTTCTACAGGAGTACATTTTGGTAAATTATATTTCCTAATAAATCATTCATTTCCTAGAGGTGTTCAAGTTTACAAGCAAAAAGTTTTGCAAATGAGTTCCTCTGTTTCAATGGTTATTTCAGACTTACAGTGAATTGTACTTTTTTTCTTGGCTTGCTTTGCTGAGGATATCTATTTCATTAATTTTTCACAGAAATAAGACTTGCATTTATTTGTAATTATAGTATTTCCCTGTTTTCTAATGCATTAATTTCTGCTGTAATCCCTATTGTTTCTTTCCTTTTGCTCTCTTTCACTTTATTTTATTGGTTGTTTTTTGGCTTTCTGAGTAGGATATTTAATTCATGTATTTCATCTTTTTATGTTGATATGAATATTTAAGGGTGTGACTATTCTATCACTGCATTCATTGTATCCTGTAGAATCTAAAATTCAGTATTAAGTTTTTCAATTTCCAGATAGAATTGTCTTTTTTAAAAAATTGATTTCTAACATATTGAATTGTGAACCAAGTATATATGTTGTTTGTATTATTTATACGTATTGAGCTTTTTTTGTGACCTAATTAATCTGTGATTAATTTGTGACCAAAGGCACTTGAGAAAAATGTGCACCCTCAATTACTGAAGTGCAAAGTTTAATATATACTCCATTAGATAGACTTTCATAATTAGTGGGCTTAGAGATTTTTAGTCCACTTGACTTGAACTGAAAGTAGTGTATTAAGCACTCATATTTATTAATGTGTTTCTATTGTCCCTAGCTTCTCATGTACTTTCTGTTTTATGTAGCTATGTTATTTAGTGCATAGATATTCATAGCTGTGATGTCTACCTTGTGAATTTGACTTTAGAATTATATGTTCTTTTTTAACATGATTGTTTTTTATCTGAATTCCCTCTTGCCAAATATTAAGATTGCAACCACTACTTTTTTATTTTTTTTTAGTCTCTTGCCATACTTTTTTTTCTCCCTTGATATTTAGCCATTCTAAATCACCTTTTAAAAGATATATCTCTTGATTTCAGCATAGACTTGGGTTTTTCTGTATGAGCTATTTAAAATAATTTCCATTTAATAGATGGGTCTAGCCTATTTGCTTTTATTGGGATGGCTCATATAACTGACATAATTAGACACAGATCTGTTCAATTATTTTATGTTTACTGTGTTTATATATTTTATAGTTTATATTTTATAATATGTTTACTGTTTTATATGTGGCATTTCACTCTCTGGTCACATTTTTTTTTTCAGATTTAAGGAGGTTTAGAGTTTTTCCTAGGGGTTACCTTTAAACTAATATTCTAATATCATGCTGTTATCCTTTTTCAAATTTAGTCATCTATTTGGTTTGTAAGCTTTAAATATTATTCCTTGCCACACACGGTATCTATATGCCAAACAATGTGCTTATTTTACATTCAGTTCTCCTCAATTTTTAAAATTCCATTGCATGTATTTGATGGAACAAATAAGGTTTATATTTCAGTCTTCAACTCTTACTTCCAACTTTGTTTTTTATGTATTTCAACCATTAAATCCATTTAATGATCACTACCCATCATCTTTCTGAAGTTTCTTCTGTCATCAATGGGTTGTATGGAGCTTATCCTCTAGTTGTCCTGAGAGTAGTAGATTTGTAAGGGTTTATGAGGACAATATTCTCTGAGGTCTGGCATGCATAACAATGTTTTTCTTTAGCCTTGTCCTTGAAGGACACATTGGCAAAATATAAACTCCTTCATTCCCACTTTATTTTCTTGCATTTTAAAAAAATGTTGCTTCTTTGTTGCAATGCTTTATATGTTGCTGTCAAGAAGCCAGATTTAAATTTGATTTTTTTTCTTTTGTAAGTGACCTTTCCACCTGGAGGTCCAGAAGAGTTTTTCTTTGTCTCTTAGGTTTAATAATTTTACTAGCACATGTTTCAGAATTGACTAATCTGGATTTTGTTGCTGATGTATATGTCTCATATGTTCTTTTCTGTAACTGCCTTCCATTTGTTCCTTGAGCTACCTTCTGGATATTTTCTTTTGATGTAACTTCCTGTTCACTCATTCTCTGTTGTTGGGTGTAAAGGATTTTTTGGGTTTTTGTTTTTGTTTTTTGTTTTGTTTTGTTTTTCTTTTTATGGCTGGTTATGTTTTATTTAGTACTACACATCGCATATGAAACAATGTGGAAATAATCTGAGGAACTAATGATGATACCTTCCCCTAAAGATTTATATTTCTTAGCTTCCTTTTACAGCAGGGTTTTGTCTCTAGTTTGTAGCCTCTCTGAATGTTTCCTAAGGCCCCTCCTTTGGGCAGGACCCAAATTCCACTGTTGTTTACCAATCCCTAGGAGTCTGAAATTACCGTTTCACAGACTCCTCCCTGCATTAAATAAAAAGTAGCAAATCTCTCAATGGGAAATTCAACACAAAACTTGGGGTTTTCTCCACAGAGTTTTCTGTGTCCTTGGGACATTTCCCACCAAGCCTCTTTCTCCTTGGAGATCAGCAAGGTCTTCCAATACATGTTTCTGTTTTATAATACTTTCAGCTTTTCAAGATGTTCACAGGAGGCAAAACAACTTAGTCCTTATTACCGGCTGAAGTTCTTTACTTCCCTCTCACCTCTTTTTAATGGTTCCCTTTATTTCGCTCGTAGTGAGTTGTTGATACTTAGAACGAAGATTTAGTGACCAAGCTAAGTGGTGTCCTTTATAGTATTTATAGTATGCTATGTTTTTATAGAAAATACTATAGCAGAAAGTGAAATAAGTCACACAGAAAAAGTCGAGAACCATATCATTTCACTCATATGTGGGATATAAAAGTGAAAGCAACAAACAAGACAAACAAACAAAAACTCATTGACACAGACAAAAGTTTAGTGGTTATCAGAAGGGGGGGCAGGGGTGGAAAAGGGTAAAGAGGGTCAAATATATAGTGACAGAAGGAGATTTGACTTTGGTTGGTGAATACACAATGCAATATACAGATGATGAATCATAAAATTATACACTTAAAAGCTGTATAATTTTATTAACCAATATCACCTCAGTAAATAAATAAATAAATTAATTAATTAAATAATACTATAGCAGAGAAGCAGCATTTACTTTCCTGGATGAATACTGACAGAATGAAAGTAAGTCATGTGCAATACTAGATAAGCACATGGGCTACAGGTGAAGGCACTACAGATTCACCATAGAGCAGTAAGAAAGTGGATTTCCTACAGATGGCTAGCACCAAAGCTCCATTGTCATAATGTTTTGCATATTTTTACTTAGTATCTCTTTAGTTTATTCAGCTTCTCCACTTTTGTCACTGGAAGTAAATCTTAATATTGTTGATTTCTTTGTTATTTTTCCCTTGCTGAATCTCACTGGAGTTGTGTCAAATGTTTTACTCTTTTTAAACAATAAACTTTTGACGTTGTTCAGTGTTTATTGCCTTAGTCTCTTATTTTTAGATTTATTTTGCTGTTTCTTGATAACTTAAATTTGGTAATTAGTTCATTAACTTTCACCCTGTCTGGTTTTCTAATATCAGCATAATTTAAAGCTATCATTTCTCAACACTAGTTTTGCAGCTTTCAAGTTTTGATTTGGAGTGTTTTTGTTATCATTCAGTTAGAAGTATTATCTTCAAATATATTGTTGACCTATACAGTTTGGAAATATTTTCAAGATTTCTAATTATCTTTTCAAATTTTCCAAAAATGTACTTTTAACTTAATTGTTATTAAATAGTATGTATTTATGATATTCTGTCAGATTTATGTTAAAATCTCCTAAAATATTGGTTTCTTTGTCAAGTTTTCCTCTTCGCTATTTTAATTTTTTTCTGCTTAAATATATGCCATGCTAGCAGACCCACATAAGTTTAGAATTAAATATTTTCTATATATCAAGTAACCATTGCAACTTTAATAATGACTTAAAGTCTATTTTAGTCGATAATGATAAATCTCCCTTTTGTTTATAGTATTTTGTTTATATTTTCCTATTTTTTTCACATTCATTTATGTTCAAACTTTATGTAGTCTCTTATAAACAGCTTACTTTTGACTGTTCCTTGGGTGGTCTACCAATTCTGGACAATTTAAATTAAGTAAAACGTTTTAAAAATCACATGGCCTGAAATCAAACCAGAACTTGCTTGAATCTGATATTTCTTTCCAGAATCATCAAATGGGGTTTTATTTTTTCTTTTCTTTTTGTTTGTTTGTTTTTATACTTCTACCTAGTGCCTAAACTAAGTTGGGTAAGTTTCCTTCTGGTTTCCTTCAATACAGCAAGGTTTATTACATGTTCATAGTTTGTAATTCCATTTTCATGCAGGGAATCTCCCAATGGATTACCCATCATAAGTAATACCTAGGTTTTAAATTTTTGCTTTGATACCTAGTCCACAAGTTGAAATTATCCAGGATTTGGTTAGTATACTCAAGTTGAAAGCAAGCTTTGGTGCTTCCTTACCAACAAGTGTTCCTGCTTATGCCTCATTTTGGGAAATCTAGAGAGTTCTTATTACCCTTATGTCAACTCAGTGATCTGTATAAAAATATACCAGGGATGCCAAAAAATGTATGCACATGACTTGTATTCATCTTTTATTTTCGGTATATATTGAATATTACAATTTTAGTACAGATTTTTCTTTCTTAAAATGTGTATAAATTTTTTTGGCACCCTCTGTATTTTTTAATATGTAGACCTTTGTTGTTTCAATTATCTCCTGTGTCTCTTACCTTTTATCTCTCACTTCTCATTTCTGTCTTTTATTTTTATTTTCTTGGCAAATTACCAATTTTCCTCTCCAACACTTTTACTGATTTTTAAATGATATTATTAATTCTAAGAAGGCTGTCTTGTTCTCTGATTATTCCTTTATTATTTCTTACCTAGATGGAGAGTCTTCTCAAATATTTATAAATGCTAATGAATGATTGTTTAATAGAATTTGTAAAAGACAATTTCAGGTTCACAGCAAAATTGAGGAAAAGGTACAGAGATTTCTCAGTATCCCTGGCTTCTACACATGCACAGCCTCCCCCATTATCAACACCTCTCACCAGAGTGGTACATTTGTTACAATTGATAAACTTACATTTCACACATCATAATCATACAAAGTCCATAGTTTATCTTAGGGTTCACTCTTGGTATAGTACATTCTATGGGTTTAGAAAAATGTAAATTTTGGATATTAACCCCTTATCAAATGTCTCATTGGCAAATATCTTCTCCCATTCAGTAGGTTGTCTTTTGTTTTGTAGATGGTTTTCTCTGCTGTGCAAATGACATGTATCAATTATTATGGTATCATATGGCGTATTTTCGCTGCCCTAAAAATCCCCTGTGCTCTGCTTATTCATCCCTCCCTCCCCCAATCCCTAGCAACCATTAATCTTTTTATTGTCTGCATGGTTTTATTTTTTCTAGACTATCATATGGTTGTGATCATACAGTATGTACCTTTTTTCAGACTGGCTCCTTTCATTTAGTAATATGTATTTAAGTTTTCCTCCCTGTCTTTTCATAGCTTGTTAACTCATTTCTTCTTTGGGCTGAATAATATCCATTATCTGGATATACCACAGTTTATCCATTCCCCTACCAAAGGACATCTTGGTTGCTTCCAAGGTTTGGCTATTATGAATAAAGCTGCTATTACCATGTGCAGGGTTTTCATATGGACATAAGTTTTCAACTCCTTTGGGTAACTGTCAAGAACTGTGATTGCCGAAACATATGATAATAAGATGTTTAGTTTTGTAAGAAACTGCCAAATGTTTTCCCAAAGTGGCTGTACCAATTTGCATTACCACCGCCAATGTGTGAGAGTTCCTGTTGCTCCACTTCCTAGGTAGCACTTTGTGTTGTCAGTGTTTTGCAATTTTTTGCCATTCTACTAGGCATATAATGGCATCTCATTCTTGTTTAATTTGCTATTCCCTAATGACAGATGATGCTGAGCACCTTTGCATATACTTATTTGACATATGTGGTAAGGTATCTGTTAAGACAGTTTGCCCATTTTTAATTGGGTTATTATTTTCTTATTGTGAGTTTAAGTGTTCCATGTACATTTTAGAGAATAGTTCTTTATGAGCTATGTCTTTGCAAATATTTTCTCCTAGTATGCACTTTGTCTTATTCTCTTGACATTATTTTTGGCAGAGGAAAGGTTTTTAATTTTAATGAAGTCCAGCTTATTAATTCACCCCCCTACATTTTGGACCAGGTTTTACTGTATTTATGTGATATATACGTTATTTGCAGATTCTGTGTTTGAGAAATTGCCTGCTCGATAATATTCATTTATAACCTCAAAATCAATATGTATAGTGAGTTCAGTGTCATTCACAGATATGTGCAGTGATGAAAAATTTGAGTTTCACCCAACGTGCATGTTCCTAACTGAAGTCAAACAAGGCAACACTCATCCTTGTTTCAGCTCTCATACTGTAAACAAGTGTCTTTTCTGAAGTCTCTTTAATGCCACCTTTTTGTGCTTTTTGTTGGTGATTGTACTTTTTAAAATGGCCTCAAAGCATAGTGTTGAAATGCTGTCTAGTGTTTCTAAGTACAAGAAGGCTATGGTATGCCTTATGGAGAAAATATATATGTTAGAAAAGCTTCATTTAGGCATGAGTTACAGTGCTGTTGGCTGTGAGTTCAATGTTAATGAATCACATACACACACACACATACACATTAAATAAGGTGTTTTAATGGAAACATATATAAAACAAGGCTATGTATTGACCAGATGATGAAAATATTGTAACTGGAAGCTCATAGGAACCTAGGAGCAATGGTATTACCCCTAGCAGCAGTGGTTCCTTATTCACTAATTAAGTTTTTGCAGTGACTTTATGGAATATAACTACCCCAAATAATGAGTATCGACTGTACTTCAAAACTTGTGATGGAAGGTTGTGGTGGTTCCATTGGTTCATTGGAAATATTTATTTCTGTCTATTTCTGCTTCATTGCTTTTCCTCATTTGGGATGATCTCATGAAAGAGAGTAGAAAATGGCTTTATTCCACTCTCTTTAACCAGAAATAATAGATAATTTTACTTTTAAAATACTGACCTAAAATTTCTTTCTTTTGTTAAAGGATATTTTATTCTGCTATAAATGACCCATGGTTAAGTCTGCAGAGGGTCACTTTTGATGATCTATAATTTGAGTATGTAGTTTTCAATGTATGGTTCAGAAATTTGAGTACTTGCAAGATTATAGGATTCAACTTGCTTTTAGCTTGGAGCAATTTTGATTCCCAAAAAGAAAAATAATCCATAAAGTACTTTAATTCTAGGACGTTTTTAAAAAGTAAAAATAACATGAGCCTAATCACAATTTTCTATAGAGACATATGGTGAAGGCTTCCTCTTCCATTTAGCTTTAGAAGGAAAATCTCTCTTATTTTATGAAAATTTTTACTTTACTTCTCTGAAATTGGATCTATACTGAATTTTGGACAAAATAGTATGACATTGCTTGGAAAAAGCCCATCCGTAAGATATTATTGACTTCAAAAACAGGTTAATTGTTAATAATCAGACTGTAGCTATCTAAACAACCTCCTTCATAAAAATGGATATGCAAAAATAGAAATAGATACTTGAAACTGATATAAAATTGTATGTCAACTGTAATTGAAAAAATACTTAAAAATAGAAAAAAAAAGACAGTTGTTCTTGTATGAGGCTTTATTCTAAGTTATCCAACTATGTTATAAATACTCTATGGAGAGTAATTGATGATTATTTTATTTTTTTCTATGTGATATTGCCTTTGAGAGCTTTTATTTAATATTGAATTAGGTAATTCCCTTCCAAAAAGAAAACGTTTTCCCGCCATTACTATTTTTCATGTGTATGAAAGTTAATCAAAGCAAGACATGTTTTCAAGTAAACCCAGTGAATTGGTATTCAGCCAAAGAGCCAACTATCCATTCTGAGAACAAAAGTTGTGAGGTAGATAGCTCAGAAGAGCTGTAATTCTGTTAGGTCTACACACCTCTACTGTCTACTTAAGCAATATTAACACAAGTCATGTCAGTGCCTGAGAATTCACTTTAAAAAGTCATGAGTTATGTTTCAGCTATGATATTTAAAGAATGTCAGAAGTCATCGCTCTCGTCCTGATAACAAGAAAAATCTAGACATTTTACCCTCCATGGCCTTCCTCCCTAAAACCCATAATCATGAGAAAAACATCAGATAAACTCCAGTTGAGGGGCATTCTACAAAATGGTTGGCTAGTGCTCTCAAAACTCTTTTTTTTTTTTTAAGATTTTTTTTATTGGGGAATTGGGGGGATGGGAACAATGCTGGGGAATTGGGGGGAGGGGAACAGACAAGTTGCTGTCCTTTTTGTTCTTCAGTCTAGTTGTGGAGGACATCGCTTCACTGGCCCAAGTTGGCACCATCATTGTGCTCTTCCCAGGCGAGGCAGATCAGTCGCCGGCTTCTGGTCGGCCGCTCATTGCGGCTGCTGGCCGCTCACGCTGGCTGCTGGCTACACACGGTAGCCCATGGCAACCCACTGCCACAGGGGCTGCAGCCTATGCCGTCGCCGGCGATTCATGGCACCCCAGCTCCAGGTTGAGCTGTTGTTCAGCATCTTAGCTGTAGAGGGCAGTGTCACTGGCCCACATATGTGGGATCCGAACCGGGGCCCTCTGGTGTCCCAAGCCAGTTCTTAACCATCGCGCCACTCGGCCGGCCCAAAACTCTTTTTTTTTAATTGAAATATATTTGACATATAACGTTGTGCTGGTCACCAAAAACAAAGAAAGTCTGAGAAACTGTCACAGCCAAGAGAGCCTAAGGAGGCACAATAACTAAATGTAATGTGGGATCCCAGATGGGATCCTAGAACAGAAAAGAAAAGGATATAAGTAAAAAGGAAGGAATTCTGAATAAAGTGTAGAATTTAGTTAATAATAATGTATCAATTAATTGTGACAAATGTGCCATACTAATGTAAGATGTTAACGATAGGGAATACTGTATGTGGGGTATATGGGAAACCTCTGTATTATGTTAGCATTTTTTTCTAAATCTAAAACTATTTTACAATTAAAAGATTATTTTAAAATTATGATCATACACCTAAAGTTAAAGAATAAATACTTTTGTCTTAAATTACAGCATTAAATATCACATTTATGTCGTCCATTAATATGCCATCACAGCACCAAGATCATAAAATTCTACTCTCCTATCATTTGTTTTTCATGTGCATACAATGAATACTGCCTTTGCTGAAAATATCCATAAATAACTCTAAAGAGTAGGCTCTGCTCTTAATTCATAACTGAGATTTTGTTGGCTAAGGAAAGAGATAAGGAAAATACTTTCTTTCATATGAAAAGTACTGTGGAATCTTTAACACTTAAACTGCCCACTGTAGTGTAAATCTCTAACTATTATGTTACTGCCCACTGTAGTGTAAATCTCTAACTATTATGTTGCTTTGTACACCTGAAATTAATAAAAATAATAATAAATAAAAATAATAATAAACTGCCCACTCTATTTCTCAACTGGAAACCATTCCTTTTTTACATATGTACCTTAGAGTCAGGTCACAAATAAGAGAGAAGCTTTTTACCCATGCTTTTAACCTCTGTACCACGTTATTTTTGAATCATCAATGATTATTTTCATCCCAGGTTTCAATGTTAAAATAAATATTTCCAATGTACATTTCAATAAATGTAGTTTTTCCCTGATTATCACTTCCTAAAAGTCATTCCAATTAGGCTTAGCTTTCTAGAGTGTTTTTTAGATAATATTGAACAAGTTTGTAAAACATCAACTTTTTTGGGTTTAACTTCTGGTATCATTTACCTAGATACAAGTCATTTTAATGTTTATAACTAATCAGTGTAAGCTGCAAAGTAGAAGAGAATCTTGGAGAATATAGTGACAATCCAGAAAAGAAGTATAGAAAATAAAATGCTGGAAGAAAGATTCAAAGGGAGACTTTTGAATAAGTTTACTCATTACTAAAATAATCATTGTCTTGGTCTTCCGAGTGTGTCTTTCTTTTTTGAATGACCCCACAATCTTTCAATAGTAATCCTGCTTAGCCCAGGGGTTTCAAAGCAGGGCTAACCCTACCACACCATCCCCAAAAGGGATTCCTAATGTCCCCTAGAGTTCTCCTTCCTGGCCTGACTGATTTTCCAGACAATCATCCTTCTGAGGCTGTTGCCAGAACTACAGGGAATGATCTTTCCTTTTTCTCTGTAACTGTAAATCGTTAATACCAGTATTTTCCTATCATGTCAACACCCGATATGAGAATAAAGTCAATACAGAAAAGCAGATCTGAGAGATAGAAGAAAGTACCAATGACATTTTTGAGCATCTATATCTAGCCAGGCCCAATGAAGGCCTATCAGGGGGTTTCCGATTATGTGGGCCAATTTACTCCTGTTATAATTTAGTTTATGTTTTTATAAGCTGAGCATGCTAGATGATAGAGTAATAATTTTTGAACATGTGTTATGTGCAAGAAACTGTGTTAAGCACTTTAGTGATCTCATTTAATTTCCACAATAACTCTATGAAGAAGATTCTATAATCAGCCCCTCCGATGTTATAAATAACCCAGTACTTAAAGATGGAAGAGTTTAAGGAGCACGTCCAAACTCCTGATGAAGAAACAGAGACCCAACAAAGTTAATCCAAAGTCACAAAATTAACGTTATCAAGGGCAAGGCAGTTATGCTGCATCTATCAGCACAAAAATCAGTGTGAGAAAATGAATAATTGCTTGACAGTCTAAACAACCGAATTGATTTAAGTAAAAATATTAGTTCACTGACTGAATTCTACTTTTTATTTCCAAGGCAATTAGAAAAAAAAAGTGTGCCTTTTATGTTTATTTGTGTATTCATGTGGTATATATATTTTTTTCTTCTTTTCCACCACACCAAATTCGATGAATAGGTAACACGTGGTAATTTAACAATGTGCTGATACATCAACAAAGTTTTTATTAACTTTTAAAAACACCGAACTACATTTGTGGATATGTGAAAATGCACGATAAATTGGCCACATGATCTTTTTCAGGCAAATATTTCATAAGCCTGCAGAAGATATATTTTATTTACATTTATCTTGCTTCCTTTCCCCATACTATGAAAATAATCTGAACATTCTTATTTGTAGTCTTTTCTCAAAATTGCTTTGAAATAGCATATCACAAAAATGTATTAATAATAAACCTGTTAAGTCTAAAATTCTAATTCTCGAAATTACCATTTGTAAGAGAAAAGTTAGGAAACTAGTGAGTCTGTAGGGGAACTGAATATTGAAGCCAAAATCTTTGCTTCTAGGATGCATTTCTAGAACATTAATTTTCAATGCATTTAGAATTCTAGTAGTAATGGGCAGCATATGGTTATGTGCCCTTCTGTTTCCATGTCTTGTAATCTATGTAATGGATACTGGCACCATGGTACATATCGAAATTTTCTCTTAATTCTGATTTTCAATATACATGTTAAACAAATTTGCAAATAAAGCTTACTCCCATATGCTCATTTATTCTTGTTTCTAAATAATAACAAAATCAAGCTTTATGAAGAACAGAAGAAACATAATTACTGTCATATTTTAGAAACACATTTTTAGCACATGGTTCCCATGAATTTATGATTGTTAAAAGTGTTTTATGGAAACTAAATGTAAATTATGGATGTAGTTTACATTTTAGTAACCATTTCCAGCATTTTTCTCATTTAAAGTAACTCAAGTATATTAAAAAGGTTTTTTTTATTTTGTGAAAACTGGAATTAAGGAAGAAAAATTTTTGCCTGTCCTCTTTCAACTCTAGTAAGCCGAGTTGTTCTTAATTTAACATCTTAAGTTTACTAAAGTAAAAAACAGTTTAGCCAATCATTATCCATAAGCTATGTATGTATGTCCTTAGGTTTTAACTACGGCTGCCCTCTAATTACAACTAAAGATGGAAAGCACATGGCTATGAGCTCATCAAGCCATAATGAGCTGGGCTTCAGAGATAGCAAAGTGCTTCACTTCCACAATATGCAAATTGTGTACAATGCCAGATGCAGATAAGCTGATCTGGTTGCCAAGTTCTATGGAGGGCATGGTGATTCATTCAAAAATTGTCACAGATTTAGCTACTCAGGAACTAGCAGCCTGTTTAGGGTTGCCTATATGCATGGTTACTGTGGACTATTATACGACATTCCGGCACCTGGAAGGAGAGCTCAGCCTTAAATTCTATTGAGTCTACCATGATGTCAGACTCGGTTAACCCCATGATATAACTCAATATTTTTATGTGCCTGTGGATATTGGATCTGCTTGCTCATGACAGAGAAAAACCTTTCAATTCAAAGAAAACGATTGACCTTGATGTAAAATTAGCACCTGTTAGCACCTCTCTCCACATTCAGATACACAGATTCCTCCTTTGAAACAATTTTTGTCCACATAAGCCAATTTTTTTAACTTCTATATTTATGAACTGGCCAGTCTTAGATTCTACATGATATATAATTATATATACTCACCATCTTAGAATAATATGCTCATTTAGTCAGCAAATATTATTTGATGACTTACCAGGAGTCAGGAACTAAGTTGGATGTTAAGAACAATAAAACAAATTAAAGTGTGTCTTCAAAATACCTAGGTCTAGAGTAAATATAAATAAGTCATATGTTCTTTATCTGTGTGTGGTCAAAACTATTTAGTTTTTAAGTATTTGATTTTGTTTTGAGAGGCGTTTGAGAGTGGAACAAAAATTTGACACTGAAAAAAAAAAACCCTGTCCAGTTGTTGAGATATTATTCATCCTTCTAAATAAGAGTGTAGGGAGACTTTAACAAAAGAGTATGTAGGTTTGTTCACTCAATCAATTTTCTTCAGGTTTATCCCTGAGGTCTAATGTTTTGGCCTAATGACTCTTTTTCCAAGATATCAATCTTTTTAAAGAATGAAATACTGAGAGAGTAAAGGCTAACAGGTCTTTGAAAAATTGACTTTCTTAAGGGAGAGGAACTATATGTTTTTTCTGTATATAAAATGATACAGGTGCATGAAGTGTGTATATGTGGTATCAATGGAAAATATGTATTCAAAAGTCTAGATAGTTTATAGCAGGGTCAGCAAACTATGGCCTGTGGGACAAATCAGGCCCACCACCTTTGTTTGTAAATAATGTTTTATTGGCACACAGCCATGTTTACTTATTTCCATATTTCCTATGACAGCTTTCATGCTAAAGTAGCAGAGTTGAGCAGTTGTGATAGAGACCAGATGGCCTGCAAAGCCTAAAATATTTACTACCTGACCCTTTACAGAAAAAGTTTGCAGATCCCTGGGTTTATAGTTTTGCATTATATCCCTTTAAAAATCAAGTGTTTCAGCAATTAACTCATGTTTGTGAAGTATTGTTTAAATGTAAAGTGCTAAGTGATAATACTTATGCAGGTTAATATATATCAGATTTCACATAAAAATGCAAAATATTAAATAGAATAAAAATAATCCTTTTGTATAGAAGCCAGCCTATAGAATCTATTTAACAGAAAAGTTAAAAGATAGGCCAGGTAGGGCTGGCCGAGTGGCGTGTTGGTTAAGAGCTGGCTTGGGATGCCAGAGGGCCCCAGTTCAGATCTCACATATGAGGGCCAGTGACACTGCCCTCTACAGCTAAGATGCTGAAGAACCTCAACCTGGAGCTGGCTGCCCTGAGTCCGACGGCGTAGGCTGCAGCCCCTGTGGCAGTGGGTTGCCATGGGCTACCATGTGTAGCCAGCAGCCAGCGTGAGTGGCCAGCAGCCGCAGTGAGCGGCCGTCCAGAAGCCAGCGACTGATCTGCCTTGCCCGGGAAGAGCGCAATGATGGTGCCAACTTGGGCCAGTGAAGCAACGTCCTCCACAACTAGACTGAAGAACAAAACAACAGCAACTTGTCTGTTGCCTTTCCCCCAATTCCCCAGTGCTGTTCCCATCCCCCAATTCCCCAATAAAAACCTTTAAAAAAAAAAGATAGGCCAGGTACTGCCCAAGGATAAATATTTTCTACAGAAATTACTAAATTTGTTACTATATTTTCCATGTGTAGAAGGATCCAATGAAGAAGACAGAAGTCACACCAGGAAGTTCATTACATGGTATTTAGTATAGAGAATTCATTATAAAGACATTAAACAGACTAAAACTGAGGATGGTGAGTAAACTCAGAGATTAACAACTGTATGGTATTACTACCATACAGTGGGGCTGAAAAAATCAAAGGATACCAAAGGTGAAGAGCTAGGGCTTGTGAATAGAACTAAGAATCACAGCAGGTGCTACTCACGGGGAAGTGGGAACATGCAGGGGTGGCATATTCATTCCTTGGCCGCCATAACAATTTATCATAAACTGAGTGGCTTGAAACAACAGAAATTGAATCCATGACTATTCACAGGTCCTGAAATCTGAAATCAAGGTGTCAGCTGGGCTATGCTCCCTCTGAAGGTTTGAAGGAAGAATTCTCCTTGCCTCTTCTTAGCTTCTGGGGGTTAATGGTAACCCTTGGCATTCCTTGGCTTGTTGTTGCATCGCTCCAATTTCTGCCTCTACCTTCACTGGGTCATCTTTCGTCTGTATGTCTATCTCCCCTGTGTCTCTGTGTTCAAATTTCCTTCTTCTTATAAAGGCATTAGTTACTGGATTTAGGAACAACCCCAGTCCGGCATACCTCATCTTTAATTATATCTGTAAAGACCCTGTATCCAAATAAGTTTACATGCACAGGTTCCAGGTGGACATGAATATTTTTTGGGGGGAGAGGGCTATATAACTCAGTGGCGGTGGACTTCAGGCAAAAGGTGGATCCATTCAGAAAGTTATCAGTCATGTCACGTGAAGCATTCTCAATCCAGTGCCTTCCATTTGCCAAACCTAACAAGAATCCATCTGGCAACAGAAACTGAGAAATGTATTTGCAGAGGACAGCTATTTGGGATACAAAACAGATCAGGGGTTGGCTTGTGTGGGGGACAAAGAAATTTTACTCTACCCTTCTAGGTTCTTTCTGCTGGTCTTAAAATTTAATCAACATGTGACAGATAGACCAGAGGAAATGGCCAAATTTATTTGCATACATGCATGCATACATACATACAGGAACCCCACACATAAGAGAGAGTCAGAGACCCCACGTACATGAAAGTTCAGAGACAAAGTTAAAATGAGGTATATATGGCATTCTGAGCTAAGGATGAGGTAAGAGGCCTGAGGTTTCAGAGGAGAAGAGGGTAATTTGTAAGACAATAAAAAGAGCAGTTGTTCAGTAATTAGAAGTTTGTCCTGCCCTATAAATAGCTCATAAAAAGTTTTTTTTTCTCCTAAGAACTCTGATTATGAGCAAGGCCCCCAATTTGAATTATTTAAGGGAGAGGTGAAAGTTTCCCATGAGCCCACAGGGTCTCTGTTGCCTTCAGCTCAAAATAACTCCCATGCCAAAGTAGCACATTTTGGGGGAGCTTGTTCTGAACCCCTTCACTAAGTATAGGTCTGAGAAACAAGCAAGCAAACAAACAAACAAATAAAAAAACAACTTGCTCGTCACGTTTTCAAAATTCTTCAGAACCTCCTAATCTTTTACATCCACACTTAAAAAGTTATAGATGAAATTATTGGGTCGTCGGAAAAGTCATGACGTATTTTTCTATGTTTTTCGTTGCAAAAATGTGTCATGATTTTTCTGACAACCCAATATATGATGTTTGGGGTTTGCTTAGCAATATAGAAAGGGGATAGAGTGAGTTAAAATCTAGATCAATGTATTTCAACAATAGCACCACTGACATTTTGGACTAGGTAATTCTTTGTCATGGGGTTGTGTATTGTAGAATATTTAAAAGCATCTCTGGCCTCTTCCCATTAGATGCCAGTATCACCCTGCACACACACACACACCAGTTGAGACAACCAAAAATGTCTCCAGACATTGACAAATGTCCACCTGTGGGCAAAATTGACTGTGTTTGAAGATCACTGATTTAGGTGAAATAAGATCAACTTTGAGTTACTAATAATTGTTGAAGCTGGGTGATGAGCACATGGTGGTTTGTTATATTGGGTTGTCGGAAAAGTCATGATGTAATTTTTCTGTTTTTCGTTGCAAAAATGCATCATGACTTTTCCGACGACCCAAAATTATTCTCTCTACTTTAGTATATTTTTAATATTTCCATAACAAAAACTGAATAACAAAATAAACTACCTTAGAGAATGTTCTGCTTCTGCTAGATTTAGTATTTAAATTAAGGTTGTTACTAAAGGTCACATAAGTCAATACTTGAGTCAATTACCATATTTCCCCATGTGTAAGATGCACCCTTTATTGAAAAATTTGGGGTCTAAAAATTGGGTGCATCTTGTACAGTGGTTGTAGATTTTTCTTACTTGCATTTCCTGCTGAGGATGAGGCAATATATGAAGACAGTGATTCGTCATCAGACACAGAAGAGGACAAGCTAATGGTTGGGAGTTTTGATAGTGATGAGGAGTTGTATGAATTTTATGATGAATAAAACTTGAGTTCAATAACTTTATGTAATACATTTTTTTTCAAATTTCAGGCCACAAAATTAAGGTGCGTCTTATACATGGGAGCGTCTTATACATGGGAAATACGGTAGTAATGATGCTGATGAATTCTGAAGGACAACTTCTGAAATGACTTTGCAGAGAGAAATTGAGTGATTATACATGCTCTGTATCTTCATCATCAATATTCATGTATTAAGTATATAAATATATACAACGCCACATTAGATATTTATTTTAAATATATATTTATGCATATACAACGCAGGTCTCCAGAACATTTTAATCAAATACAGAGAGCTCCTTTGCATAGAAATAAGGAAGGATCATTGGCTTGACTTTGCATTTGCCAATGCAAACAGACAATCACATCATATCACTGCATCCTAAAGTGGACCAGAATTAAGCCTGATGGGTTTGAATTCTAGTCCTGATATGTCTAGATTTCTACTTTGGACATGTGATCTCTGTAGATTTCAGTCTCCTGAGGACAAGAGAGTTCTACACAATACTACTAACATAATCTTTCTAAAATATATACCATAACCATTTCCTTCTTACACTTTTAAGGATGAAATTCAAAATCTTTAGCATGGTGTCTATTTGCCTTAAAAACTACTTATCTCTCTAGTTAGATCTTACAATTTCTTGCACCTTTATGCTCCATTCATGGCAAACCATCTACAGTTCTGTGTATATGTCATGGTTTCCCATTTCACTATGTTTATCCACATCCTCTAGAAACGCAGTTTCCGTCTGGCCCATTTCGCCTTTTTATGTTACTGGACTGACCCCATTGTCGTTCGAGTTATGATTCCCTATTCATGCATGAAGACTTTGCCCCTTTGTATCACAGAAGACATTCATCTAAATATCAAGCAAATGGTTGAAATTTATAACTTATTTGCAGGGTATTGCCAGTATATATTTCAGTGTGTAACTATGAAATGCATCATTTTTCTGTGGGAATTTTTAGTAATGACGATTAAATGTCCAAAATTTCTAGCTTCTCTCTTCATTTTGTAGTGCCTCACCCCTTCCTTTATACTTTCTGCCCTTCAATAAAATACTTTTAACAGTAACTTCTCTTTCTAATCACTTCCTTTTTGTGGCTTACTTTTATTATTTATGAAGTTCCCTAGGTGACTACGAGATGAGATGAGAATCAAGAAACTGTGGCCAAAACAACTTTCACCTTATTTTTATCTTTGAGTAAGTTTGCAATTTGCCTTCATTTACTTTAGAAATATATGTAGGAAATTCCCATTGCAAACACACAATAATGTCGAAAAACCTAACAGATCAATTTCCTTTAGCCGGAAAGCAAATGGTTAATTTTTAGAAATGATGCTGTTTGGAGACTTAAAACAGATTTTGGCTTGACCCCACAACCAGGTTGGCATATTATTATTGGGAAATAATACTTAAGCAATCTGATCATTTTTCTTGAAGTCCTTTCCCCATCTGTTGGAAACATTGAGTAGTCAGTGATGTTTGAGCCAGCTGAGTTTCACGGAATACCTCCTATCAGTAAGGCCATCAGTTCACCTGGAAAATTCCATTCCAGATTTGACTCATTCATTATTTCAAATTTCCTGCCTGGTGAAAATCAGCATTGTTCGAGGTATAAGAAAAAAAAAGGATATCCCAGCAAGATCTGTACTTCTTTTGCCAATTTTCATTGTTTTAATTTTATGACTTATATAATTATTACACATATACCATAAAGCAGAGATATTTATAAATGGTATGATCAGACTCTATAAACACAAAACTCATGCCCATTGTATATGTATGTATGTATAAGAGGACAAAGCAAAACAAAGTTTTTGAAAATGTGTGTGCATGCATATATTTCAGTAAATATTTTATGTCCTTGTGCATTTTTTAGTAATATTTATCTAAAATTAAAAATTTTCATTAAACTTTGGTCTATAAATGTTTAATATATTTCTGTAATTTGGAGAAATAACTTAAACTCATATGTAGTAAGCTCAAATCACCTTCCTTACCTACTTTGGCTTATTAAATATTTAAATTTCCAGGATATAAAGTGATCATTGTGTTAGAAAAGTATCTTCTCTTGGTTTCCTCTCCCACTTAAAGTCTAATATCAGAACTTAATAATATTTTAAATATAAAAACTAAAGAAAACTCACTTTTTAGAAATTGTTTAAAATAAAGGGGAGCAGAATTTGTCACTCCAAATTATGTCTCTTTGGCATAAGGATTATCTTGAGATCATTTTATTCTATTTTTTTTAAATTTTATTGGGGAATTAGGGAAGGAGAACAGTATTGGGGAATTGGGGAAGGGGAACAGCCAAGTTGTTGTCCTTCAGTCTTAGTTGTGGAGGGCCCAGCTATCTCAGCCTCAAGTCCAGTTGCCATGCAGCCACCCGTCAGCAGCTCGCAGCCACTCAACTCAAGGTGTCCTGTTCAATCTTAGTTGCAGGTGGGTGTAGCCACCATCCCATGTGGGAGTCGAACTGGCAACCTTGTTGTTAAGAGCACGTGCTCGCACCAGCTGAGCCATCCTGACATCTGTTAGCAGCTCAGCAACAGATAAGCTGTGGTGCAGCTCACTGGCCCCTGTGGGAATCGAACCGGCAAGCCTGTTGCTCAGAGCTCGTGCTCTTAACCAACTGAGCCACTCGGCTGGCCCCCTTGAGCTCGTTATTTTTAAGAGGCAGCAGATGGGAAGACGCTCTTACAACCAAGTAGAACTTACCCTTTGTAAGGGATATTTACATTTGTCAGGGAAATCCCCACCTGTAAGAGTGTCTCCCTCCCTGTACCAGGCCTGCCTTCACTATCAGTGGAGAAGGCCGGACCTAAATCTGCATAACAACCTGACCCTTGTTTACTGTGGTCTTCCTGATCACCTCCCATACTTCCTCCAACCCCAACATCTTCTTTTGTTTAGTTGAGAATGGCATTTAAGATGGTGGCTTCGGCTATGTTGCTGAGTTACTCAGTGTACCTGCATCTCTCCCTTGTATACAGGAGGTGTACATGTTATTAAACTTTAATTTGTTTTCCCCTTCTAATCTGTCACATGTCAATTTGATTATTAGACCAGCCCGAAGCATCTAGAAGCATAGAAGAAAAGTTTGCTTCCCTGATAGCAATTTCTAAACATATTTTATTATTTAATTTTGCTCCTTAGTAGCATGTGCTTCACCACAAGGCAAACAGAATATTTCCTTGTAAACTAGAAGCCAAAGCATTAGGATGGAATGAAAGCCTTCCTGGTAAAGGAATTTTTAAGCGTCAGATAATTTACTGTCAAACTCTAAATAATACTATGTAGGAATGCCTAAGGGTGCCTTAAAACAAATTGTCCCCATTTGGAATTTCACAATTAAAAGGGAAGGAGGACTTCCAAACATCTTTCTTTCTAGAAATATGAATGTGTCTGGTGTTACGACCTTGGCAGCAGATCAGTTGCTGCATGTTAACAAAGCGTGTCCCCAAATGCATACCTGGGATGGCAGTGATGGCTGGCTTGGTGAGTCACTCAACCCCTGAGGACATTTTTTTGCAAATAGAGGCAAAACGTCAAGACCTTTCTCAAAAATTAAATCAGCAAGCTTCCTAGTTATCCTCCTGACTTAAGTAGAAGGAGTAAATTCCTATTCCCTGAAGCACCTTGTAAGAGCAAAGCTGCCTGAACACAGTTCAAGGCTGCCTTGAACATGAACGAGAGCTGGAAAGAAACAGCCTTTTCAGAATATAAAGTAGGGAAAGTCTTCTCTTCCCATAAACCTATATGTAATACTTTTATAAAAAATAATTACCCTGTCGGATCTATGCATTGGAGTTACACTAGTGATCTCTAAGCAGGGTCAGAATTTTGAGAAATAATTTTATTTACTTATAATGTGCTTTTCATAGATGTATGAATATGTTTCCATGGGTATCTATTGCAGATACTACAGTCTATCCTCAGCTTTCTGTAACTATTTTAAACTTGCTTTTGCCCAGTGATTTTAAATACAAACACACCATACTCTCAGCAGGGCTGTCCCCGAGAACTCTGCACTATAATGAAAATGTTCGATGTCTGCATTGTCCAGTGTGGTAGCCTCTGGCCACAGGTACCTATTGAGCACTAGAAATGTCACTAGTGAGCCTGAGGAACTGAATTTTTCATTTTTAAATTGTAATTAACATAATTAAACCCACGAGTTTGGATGCCCGACTGGCAATAAGACCAATCACTAAAGCATCGGAGTAAGCAACAAGGAAAGAGCTTATTTCAAGAGGCTGCCAAATGAGGAGACAGGGAGACAGCCCAAATTCACTGCCCCGATCCAGGGTTTGGGACGGGTTTTTAAGGGGTTAGGAGACACCAGAATGCAGAAGCGTTGGTGGGGCAAGTTTTAATTGGAGAGCTTTGGAACTTGTCTATTTCTGGTAAGGGGCTTCAGCACAGGATCTTCCTAGACAGTGGAGCCTTCATTTCTGAAAGGGTCCCGGTGTTCAAGTTCCATTTATGTCTTGATTCTTTGGTTCCATAGGGGCGGGTATGGAGACTTTGGTTCTGGGTGCAGCTGGAGACCACAGTTCTCTCCTCTGCACATCCTTTAGCTACAGGACTTGTGGTTTCAGTGTTGTCTCTCAAAAACAACTCAGTATCTTGTTAGAAACAGGATGGAACCATTTTAAGCTGGTTCTGCAGTTACATTTACTTACATTTATTTATTTATTTATTTATTTTTATTTATTTATTTATTTATTTTAGCTGAGCCATCCTGCTACCTGTTGGCAGCTCAGCAGCTGCTCAGCTCGGGCTGGACTCGAACCGCTGTTGCTCAGAGCTCAAACTCTTGAGCGAGCTCTTAACCAACTGAGCCACTCGGCCGGCCCACATTTACTTACATTTAAATAGCCAAATGTGACTCGTAGCTCCTCTGTTGGTATTGGGCAGCACAGCTTAAGAACAGCTCTTCTCAAGCTTTAATATGCACCACAGCATCTTGTTCAAAGGAGTTGATCTCTAGGATCTGGCCACGTTCTATGCCACTGTCCATTATCACCACTCTCCATGGTCCCACATCCACTACCCAATTCTCAATGATAAAAGTGTTCTACCCTTCCATCACTTTGGTCTTTGAACCACATTCCTTTCTACCTCAGGACCTTGGCACATGTTGTTCTGTCTAATGACATTGTTCTTTGCATTCCTGCCCCATTACCTAGTTAACTAATTCTCATCCATTGCTTGCCAAAGGTAAGTCCTGTGCTCCATGGACTATAGCATCATTCTCCCATTTTTCCACATACCTACATTTATGTTCTAACTGGCCCACTGGGGTCATAGGCCATGCACAGACAAGTCACATATGTTCTCTTTTTAGAAACTAACAAACAAATCTTAAATGCTGCCATCAGATGTTACCACTATTTCCAACATCACCCTAAGCATTCTCCAATTAATTTTTTCCATCAGGAATGAGTTTTATGCCATTTTGTCATTTGTATATGTAGTGACGTACAAAATAATTTTTAAAAGTATGTGCTCTTGGTGATTTTCAGATATGTTCTATAATGAATATAAGAAATATCTAATTCTGTGCATGCTATTTTATTAGACTAGAAATACATTTTTAAAACTTTAAAATTAGCCCAAATCCTGAAAATAAATCATTTATACCCAAATAAATATTATAAAGTATTTTAATAATCTCAAGAAGGAAAAATACAAACATCATCTTGAGATAATTCTGGATTAGTGTGTGTGCGTGCGTGTGTGTGTGTGTGTATACTGTAACTTTCCTGTTTTTAAATTATTTTATACTTTGTTATAAGTCACCATTGTCTTTAAAGGAGATTAAAGGATATCAATTAGTGTTGTAACTAAAATTAATTAATTGGTTAGGCTAGGTTATTCTGCAGTAAAAACAAGCTCCAAATTTCAATGTCTTAAAAAACACAACTTTATTTCTCACTCACGCACCACATGCGTGATGGACAGGCTGGGGACTCTGCCACACCTTGTCTCAACTCTGAGGTAGCAGCCATTATATCAAACATTAGGGTTGCTTTGGCAAAGTTAAAGACGGAGCATTGCGAATCTACTTTTTAAAAAATTTAATATTTTAAAATTTTTCCCAGCTTTATTGAGATTGGCATATAACATTGTGTAGGTTTAAGGTGTACACCATCTTTTTTTTTTTAAGACTTTTATTGGGGAATTGGGGGATGGGAACAGCTCTGGGGAATTTGGGAAGGGAACAGACAAGTTGCTGTCCTTTTGTTCTTCAGTCTAGTTGTGGAGGACGTTGCTTCACTGGCCCAAGTTGGCACCATCATTGCGCTCTTCCCAG
>NW_017731860.1:471059-484604 GCF_001890085.2 Hipposideros armiger | reverse complement strand
ACACACACACACACACACACACACATATAGACATACACTAGGAGTGTCAAAAAAATGTATACAAGTAGCCACTTTGGTCAACGTTGCTCAAGCAGTAGTTCGCCATAATCAGAAGTGTCTGGACACTGATGGTAACCACTTTGAGCACCTCTGGTAATTGCAGAAGTCAAATGTGACTCATATTCATCTTTTGTTATCAGTATATATTGAGTATTACAATTTTAATGCAGTTTTTTCCTTTCTTAAAATACATATACATACATATATATGGTATAAGGATGCAAGCTGGAGGGAATGTGAGTGGGTAAAATATTCTTTGATTAGGCCCTGATTATGCTATGAAGAAGGTATGTCCAGTTCATTGCTCTCCAGGGCCTCCAGCTAGAAACTTTGAAGATGCTTTCTTTTCATTATCCTCCTTGGACACATCTGAAATAAGCACTGGAGAATTTTTCTCCTCAGGGTCTCTGCAGTTTTCTGAGTCTGGTCTTGGAAAGGTTGAGACTCCAAGGGTTACTCTGAGTCATAAACAGTCATAAAGATTTTTGTTTCTTTTGTGGTAAGATTATCTTAGGAAAATTAGTAGGCTTGTTATGTATTTAATTCTAGTGAGTTCCATGCTCTAAAAGCCATATACACAGTTCACTTCTGTCCTTGCTTATTAGATTTGCTATATTTCTTGACTTTCTCATTCCCATGGCCCCCTCTTTCAACTTAATTGCTTATTTCTTGAGCTTATCAAGTTCCAGTAGGTGAGCCATAACTTTATTTTCTTTTTCTTGAGCTATTTTGTCCAATTGAAAGAATTTACTGGGTGTCAAAATCTTAATTGGGTCTTTTCTATGAAAGATCTTAATTTGTCCAGAGATTTTAACAATGGATATGGAGAGACTACCCTTGATTTGATTTCAGTTTCCAGGCTGAGTTTTAATTGACCTTTGTCCCTCGAAGCCCTTCTCAGATGTATATTTTGCCAATTAGTGTTAAAAAGCAAGTCCTCAACTTTCTGGACTCACTCTTCCCTTTTATTCCTGTTTGCAAACCAACCAGTCCTTTTCAGATCCAATCTCTTTCTTGTAGTACTTTATCAAAGCTAGCAATGAACAACCAACACACGCACTTGCGTTCTTTTTTAATCTTTATTTCTTTTCTTTCTTTTTTTTTTTTTTAAGCTGAACCATCCTGCTACCTGTTGGCAGCTCAGCGGCTGCTCAGCTCGGGCTCGGAATTGAACTGATGACCCTGTTGCTCAGAGCTCAAACTCTTGAGTGAGCTCTTAACCAACTGAGCCACTCGGCCAGCCCCACTCTTTATTTCTTGATTTACAAATTTGCAAGGCATATAATTTGTCTTCGAGATGATCTCTGTCAACAATTTTATCAAATGATTAGGTGTCTCATAACATAGATCATCATTCTTATAGTCTCTGATAAGTTTGCTCACCACCTACTTCCCGGTCTTTATTTTAAGGTTTCTTATGGCAGGACCACATTTCTAGGTATAATGAACTTATGTAGATTATTCTGCAATTAAAAAACTTATTAGTGGCTTATATGATCAAGATATATATCTTCTACTACATGGGATAGCTAGAGGCTCTCCTCATTCTAGGAATGAGGCACTGGTATGGGGACAGAGAGAGGGTGGTAATTCAGCCTGGAAGTGACACATCATGGTCTACTCACATTTCTCCAGCTAAAACCACTAGTCTACACCAGGGGTCGGCAAACTTTTGAGACGGAAGAGCCAATCCTGTCCCTCACATGACTTAAAAAATATTCGAGAGCCATAAATATATTTTTACAAATAAGGAAAATTTAAAGTAATATTATAACAAGTAATACTATTAATGATATCTTTATTAAAATAAGAAAAATTCACACATGTATGTACCCAAAGAGCCACATGTGGCTCATGAGCCGCAGTTTGCCAACCCCCTGGTCTATACAGTTACAAATTCAGTGGTGGGGAGATACACACTCTTCACATGCCTAGAAAGAGAAACAGAACATATTTTGTAAATTGTATCAAACAATAAATGAGTGAATTTGGCTATCAGAAATATTGGAAGGAAATTTGACATAAATTTCTTAATTTTACTAATGGTCCAAAATATTACATTTATATAAATTGTATTTTCCAAAATATGTTTGTTCCTTACAGTGATGAAGATAGTAATTATATAATGTGGTCTCAGCATTTTATCTCATGTTATTCTTATAATCACCCTATGAGGTAGGTGTTATTATTCCTGTTTCAGAGATATAGAAACATTATTATTAATCATGCCCAACAAGTGCACTCATCACTAGGTAATAAGTGAAGATGGCAAGATTCGCATTTGCTGTCAGTTTCTGGACAGCTCATCTGATTGTTCTACAGGAACTTGGAGATTAACAAATTCTTAAACAACAACAACAACAAAACTACTAATAGTAACAGTAGTAGTAGTAACAGTACTACTATTGATACTATGAGGAGGCAACTACCACTTCTAACCAACAAAATTTTTTATATTCTTTATTGCGGATAATGTATCAACATCATTGAGGTTAGGTAATTCAACTTTACATTTTACTCTTTTCTATCACCATTCCCCAACACACCAAAGTTCTACTGATTTTATCTCTTTGATTGGTTTTACGTATTTTCAAAGAGGCTCTATACCAGGCTATCAAGTGAGTTCTACTTGGTGCCAAAGAGTAGAATAATGCCTAATAAGTAGAAGCAATATGAATATTTAATATGTAAAAAAAACACCTCATATAACATAGAAGGGAATTTCCATCACAAATGGTGTTATGGAGTTCATGTTTAATAAATGTGATCTGGACTGATATGTTATGGAAAACTTTCAAATGTATAAATAGGTCAATAAATTAGATAAACTACAAAGTACTTTCAAATTCTAGGATTCTATGACTCTAATGTACCTACAACCAGACCTTCTTTCTTCTTCCTTTTGTATTTCTAAATCTTTGTTTCTAGAAATCAGTACATCTATACACCTACTTGTGGTTTTGCTTCCAAGTTTCCTAACTTAAAATTTGTTATCATTGAAATCATTCTCCTATCCTTCAAATTCCTCCACCCTCTCGATTGACCTCAGAGTGCCCTCTACTAACATGTGCCTTCCTCGTTCTTATTTTGCCTACCCTTTGTTTTAAAGATTTTTTTATTGGGGAATCGGGGAAGGGGAACAGACAAGTTGCTGTCCTTTTCTGTTCTTCAGTCTAGTTGTGGAGGACGTCGCTTCACTGGCCCATGTTGGTATTTTCATTGCGCTCTTCCCGGGTGAGGCATTCGCTCGCTGGCCAATGGACAGCCACTCACTGTAGCTCACGCCAGCTGCCAGCCAGCCCCACTGCAGCCTACGCCATCACCGGTGACTCACAGCCGCCCAGCTCCAGGTCGAGCTGTTGTTCACCATCTTAGCTGTAGAGGGCAGTGCCACTGGCCCTCATGTGGGATCTGAACCGGGGCCCTGCTGCTCAGAGCTGGCGTCCCAAGCCAGCTCTTAACCAACTCGCCACTTGGCCGACCCTTGCCTACCCTTTTTTTAATGCCTTATTTCCTACCCTACCAGTCTAAGTTGCAGTGGTTCAGTTATGTCAGGGCGTTCCTGCGAGCTCCTTTGCTCTAAACCATAGTATTTTACTATGCACTGAAAAATCCTTTGATAATTCCAATACCTATTCATGATAAAAATATTCTTCAAACTAATACGTTATTTTAGGAAATCTCCTTAACCTGATAAAGGGCATCCATGAAAAATAATACAGTCAAAATCCTATTATTTGTGAAAGATTGGATTTTTACCCCTAAAATCAGGAACAAAGCAAAGATGTTCATTCCTACCACTTCCATTCAGTAATTCAGTGGGGGGAATTAGTCAGTGTGAGAAGGCAAAGAAAATCAAGAAAAATCATAAAGTTTAGAAATATATACAATATGATTGTACATAAAATGTGTGTAGATCACATCTTAGTTATCCATTCATCTGTCAATGGATCTTTGGATTGTTTCCACCTTTGACTATTGTAAATAATGCTGTTATGAATATCAGTGTTCAAATAACAATTTGAGTCCCTGCTGTCAATTGTTTTGGGTGTATACCTAGAAGACAAGGCTACTGTTCTACTGGCCTGGAGGATCTAGGCAAATCTGTGAGTATAATATCCTTAGGTTCATCCACCACATGTCTCCTTTCCAGATTTCAGGACCCCATTCTTTTTCCTAGCAGAGTCCTAACTTTGTCATAGGGTACTGCGGTGCTGCACATCCCATCTCTTTTGTAGCTCTGCTACGTTTGCAGTCCAATCCTAGCCCTGGTTTTTAAAAATAGTAACGTACTATAAACATTTTCAAATATTTATAAGTTTGATATAATAGTAAAATGAAGACACATGTACCCATCTCAGAGCTTCAACAGTTATCAATGGGTAACAAATCTCGTTTTAAATATACCCCCACTCACGCCCACCATGCAATCATTTTGTAGCAGATCTCTGGCATCAGTATTTTATCTGTAAATATTTCAACACACATGTTTAAAAAAGATAAGAGCCTTTTTAATATAACCAAAGTAATTTTATTGTATAACACCTTAAAGTAATAATAATTCCTCAAAACTCAAATATCTAGTCAGTTTTCACCTTATTTCTCATATCTTATAAATGTGTCTGTGTGTGTGTTTAACAATTTGTTTATAACAAGATCCGGGCCTCTCTGCCTTGCAGCTGTTGGGAACAAGAAGCCCTTGGGCTTTTATAGCATGACATCCATTGTCAGTTGGCTTCTCTGAGACTCATTTCATTTTTACTGGACTTTTAATGCTATTAACAGAAGCCAGCCTACTTTACAATCATTCTAAATTAGCTTTGGCCTCATACAGTTCAATTGCTATAGCAACCATATATTCCAAAGTCTCACTATCAACCTGCATTTCATCCCAGTTAACCAAAGGTTTTTTTTTAAAAAAACAAATAAACAAACAAAACCTTTTTAATTGTAATGCCATCGCATGGCATGGGTTATCACTACCTCAGCTATCACCCCAAATGGCATCCTTATTGGCATTGATCTGATGAGTAATCCAACTCCAAAATTCCATTCAAAAGAGATGGGCTATGTCTGTTTTCTAGGGCCACTTCTGATACCATCAGTCTGGATTCTCTAAAAAGCAAAGCCTGAAGGAGGTCTTATATGTTGCTAGTTTATTAGGGAGTGTAATCCCAGGGAAGCCAGAGTGAGGTACATAAAGACTGAATCAGGGGAAGGGGATAATAGAAGGCAGAATTACCAAACTGGCATCCACGTCTCATCAAGTATAACTCACTCAACCTCAATGGACTTTCTTATGAGAAGCCTTATGAATTACTGAGTCTCAGGAAAGTTGGAAGGAGGGAAGAATAGTGAAAATTGTGTTAACTGGTGATAAAAGTGAACTGACATCTTAAGATGATTAACCATAGAGCTGGGTGGACTATGGGTGGAGCTGGGCCCCTTGTTAACTCTCTAGTCCTGACTTCCTGTTAAACTTTGTGGTAACTTCCAGGGGAGGGATGCAAATAAATGTAGATGCCATCTTGGGAGCGGTGGCTTTTTGCACGTATGTGGCTGGTTGGAGCTTCGGTTGGAAGTGTGCGTTCACACACCGCTGGGGTGGTTTCATTTTCTTTTTCTTTTCCCAAATAAATTGCTCTTTTGGTGGATTTTCTGGAGAGTTATTTTGGCCAGTCGACACTGGCTCCCAGTCCCATTATTTAAAGCTACTTTTCCATGGGTTACAACTCCCCTACACTTCTGGCTTACATTTTGGTCTCATACCTCAGTGGCAACAGATGTGTTCCAGGTGGGAAGTGAGAGGCACAGTGTAAAACAATGAAGTGAGATCATGCTGTGCTGTGCCTGCAGGTAGTCACACAAAGTTGGTAACTTCAGCAGTGGCTGATGTGTGTATTGGGGATGGGTGTTGAAACCAGTAGAAAAGGGCTGTAGAGAAGAGTGAGATCAAGAGAGTCAGAGGTGGCACATAAGATGTGTCAGATACAGAGCACTGTCACAAATGTTCCTGATCACACTCAGTCCCTTCATTATCCACACAGACTGTGTCTTTTCAAGTTAAAGAGAAGTAACATAAGTCAAAATTATTCAAGAGTTCAATTCTGTACTGTGGAATATGAATTCTTGAACCAAAAGGATCTGTCACTGTCAAGTTTGAGGGCTCCTTTTGAAGTAGAGAATGGCAACAGTCCACTTACATAAAACATTACCAGCAACAACAAAAAAACATGTGGCAGCGATGGGTCTGAAATACATCTGAAAATTCCATATTCATTACGTATCACTTCAAGTACAAAGAGATGTGGGTGCATTTCCCTACTTGCAACATGCAAAGATCAATTAAAACATTACATTTCCTTAAAGGAAAGGACAAATTTGGAACACTAAAGGGGAATAGATGGTACAGGTGAGTTTTTGTGTCATCGTTCTGTGGCAGCATCCATGGTAACCATAAAACACATCCCACTGGGGGAAATGACAGCTACTTCAGTCAGATTGGAAGAGTGGAGATGTAAACATCAGGCTACTTCTTAGCTGAGAGAGGATGAAAAGGGAAAGTGCTAATAGCTCTTTGCTAAAAGAGTCAGGGATGTCTCTCAGTGTCTTGAAACTATTATTGCATAACTTAAGTAGATGTGAATTCATTACTGTGAGTTCTGCTAAGTACTTCAATGCCTGGTGTGAATATAATTGAGGTTAGTGATATTGTCACCAGCATACTCTGTGTTGGAGAATGTTATCTGATGACTCCAGTCAGTTGGTGAGGAGGATACTTTAGAACAAATCTGGGCCCAGTGGTTTGAATTGATGACAGCAAAAGATATTCAGGTCAAATGCCTGGAGACTTTCCAGAGCTGCATTACCTGCAATTAGAGGCACAGACTTTGTCTCACTAGAACTTAATGTATAATCATTGCTATGATGCTCACTTCAACTATGCACAGGCTTATTTCACCAGAGACCAGAGGTATCCATGTGTCACTCAGGTACCACGTCCCATATTCATTACATTCACTATATAGTTTCAGAACTCTGATCAAGGGTTGGATTTGGAGAGCTGTTTTCTGTGGAAAGTACATAGCCCTCTAGAATGTAGAAGGGCATACAATAAAAAAATATGAGAGAATTAACCAAATTTCACTATTTTTTTAATGGAATTGCCACTTACACAGAAGAAACTTTGTAGATAATGAGTGGAATTGTTAGTGTGTGCCTGTAATCCCTGAGGATTTACATCATTATCTTTCTCTTGTTTCATAATCTTTGGCAAGAAACTAGGCTACCCATTAGTCTCCTTTTAAGGATGTATAAGGGAAATGTGATATCTCAGAAGAAGCTCACTCAATATTCAGCTAAACTTAAATATACTTTGTAGACGTTAATGGGCCACATGTCACTCAGTGCTAGAACAGAGACTGTTACGTGGTAGAATCTTCCAGTATTGCTACAGCTATGAGGACTTTTTGTAGGAGCAAAATAACCAACACTTATAGTCTATCTTCTGTTTCAAGATGGGATGGGGGCTTATGACTTACCTATAGTATACCAAAAGTGAGGTGAATGTGGGTAGGGGTTCTTAAGATGATTCACAAAACAACTTCTTGTTAACATGAAAATGTAATGGGGGAATTTAACCCCCATTTTCTAATGCAGAGGAAGCCTGTTAGAGTGAAGGGCAGAAAAATCCCTTCAAACTGAAATAATAGGGTCTCATTAGAACTTATCAGGACACTAGGAGGAAACGGAGGGCAGTAAATCAGAGTGGAGAAATGGGGACTGTGACATACTATAGCCCCAGTTCCTCCAAATTTTTATTAAATAAAGAGGTGGCTCACTTTGTATTATATCAATTGAAATTCAAGTGTAAGTGTACTGTATAATAATGATACTCTGATTCCCCATCAGAAGATTCATGTGGGAAGGATATAAAAGGTAAGTTGGAATTTGTCCTGGAATATCTTGATATAATAATAATAATTATTTTTTTTTAAAGATTTTTATTGGGGAATTGGGGGTATGGGAACAGTGCTGGGGAATTGGGGGAAGGGGAACAGACAAGTTGCTGTCGTTTTGTTCTTCAGTCTAGTTGTGGAGGACGTTGCTTCACTGCCCCAAGTTGGCACCATCATTGTGCTCTTCCCAGGCGAGGCACATCAGTCGCCGGCTTCTGGACGGCCGCTCACTGCGGCTGCTGGCCGCTCACGCTGGCTGCTGGCTACATACGGTAGCCCATGGCAACCCACTGCCACAGGGGCTGCAGCCTACGCCGTCGCCGGCGACTCCCAGCAGCCCAGCTCCAGGTTGAGCTCTTGTTCAGCTTTGTAGCTGTAGAGGGCAGTGTCACTGGCCCTCATATGTGGGATCCGAACCGGGGCCCTCTGGCATCCCAAGCCAGTTCTTAACCATCGCGCCACTCGGCCGGCCCAATAATAATTATTTTGATGTGTCAGTAATTTCCTCAGAAGCAGGTCTAGAATTGAATCTTTTGTCCTTTTTATTGCTCATCATTAAATGGCCTCTTCCAATCTGAGTATATATATAATTCTACCATCAGATCATAAAACTTTTGTCCATATTTTTTAGCATTTCTTTCCCTTTGCTTTGTTCTTTGTTATCTCTGTACAAAAATTTTACTGGATGAGTTCTGGTGTGTCTAGTTTTATCCTCCACCTTACTTAATTTTTTTCTCATATTTTTCATCTCTTTATTCTTTTCCCCTGAATTTTGAAGTATTTCCCAGCACATGAATTTCATTCTCAGAAGTCATCCTTTCTACAACTTAGCCTATAATTTAAATTTTTTAACTTCAGAAATCATGATTTAAATTTGAATTACATTTAGTTATTTCATCCTCACAATCTTTTCTTTGGATATCTGCTGTATTACTCTGAAGATATGCATTATACTTACTTTAAATATGTTCTGTTTTCTGTTCTAACTCTCTCATTCATTGTGAGTTTGTTCATTTTGTTGAGTTTGGCACTTTTATGCACTTGTTTTTCTTCAAATGCATAATGATTTTCTCTTCATATTGTAGATGAGGTTCTAGATTGAACATTTGTAGCTCATTTGCTCAAGTAAAAATCTTAATCTGGCATTGTTTAAGGATTCTGAATACAGGAGTTCTAATTCTGGAAACTTCATAGTGGGAGGGCATATAAATGGGCAGTTGTTTATTCATTGAGGATGTTCAAGCAGTTTAAATTCCAGAAGTAATACTCCATCTTCCCTTGTGATACCTGTAAGTTACCATAACACTTCTTATGGTAATTTACTGCCCTTGTGACCTATATGAGAGTAAATACCAAGGGTCACAAAGACCTACCTCAGAAAACTGTCTTCTACCAAGTATGTTGAAAGCAGGATCTTTCATGCATTTACATTCAAAAGTCATGCATTTAATAGGTGCAATGAAATTGAATCTAATCTACAATAGAAGTGTCACTTACAATTGGAAATAGTAAAAGCATTTTATCATCAATTAACTTAATGAAATTACTTTTAGTCTACATTACTATGGTAATACATGGTAATCTATGGTAAGTATGGGCATGTGATACATGCTTTTAATATAATGGTGAATAACATAGATGGGGTTCCTGCCCTCTCTTGGTTTATAGCCTGGTACAAGAGCATAAAACACATTACAAAATAATGCAATTACTGCTACAATCGAAGTATGACTTAGCACTGATGTACCAGGGGTGAGAAATTGAGTCTGCACACGTAAAGGAAGACTTCCTCAGAGTAGCGAAATCTAAGCTGGGATATGAAAGATAACTAGAAATTATCCAAATGAAGTCCAGATAAAAAGTGTTGCAGGTGTGAGGAAGAGCAGCTCTAATGACACAGAAGCAAAATGAAGTGTGGCACCTTCAAAGAACTAAAAGGAATTCGAGTATGCTTCAGAGCATGGAGTACAAGGGAGGAAGTGGACAGAGATGAGACTGGGAAGCTAAGTAGGTTCAGATCATGGAGGATCTGATATGCCGTGTTAAAGGATTTGACCTTTATTTTAGATATGTAGTTAAAGAGTTTTACAAAAGAGACTGATGTGCTCGTGTTTTCAATTTAGAAAGCTGGATCTGGTTACATTGTGAAAAATGGAATGCTGAGATGGGAAACTAGAGGCAGGGATAGTGATCAGGGATAGTGATTAGGAGTTCCAAGGTGCTTTGGCAGCAGATATCAATGGCCTTGACATGAATTTAGTAAGAACAATAGAACTCGATTATGGTTGGTCTGTGAGAGATGAGAAAGAAGTCAAAACCAATGCTCAGGTTCATGGCATTGGCAACCAAGGGGAGAGTTGATTTCATTTCTTAGAATCAGAAGGTACAAAACAGCTACCATTGGCAGGTGGTTTGGGGCAGTGAAGATGACTTTAGTTTTGGATATCATATATATGCTGAATTGACTATAGAATATCTATGTTTTATATGTCCAGTAGGCAGTTGCTTATATCAGAATCCTGGGAAAACTGAAAGGCATATTCAAAATGCATGATTAAAGAGATTTTTAGGAAAGACTGTTATAAAATATATGAGTATGTACGGTTAAGGAAACCAAAAAGATTGGAGAAGCACTTGAGGCTAGCAACAGCAGGGAGGCCTAGGGGAGAAAGTGGGGGATGAGCAGTTACTGGGGTTCAGAAGCCATATAGCTGTAGAAGAACATCACGGAACAAGAGATGTAGCCTTCTGTAAAATAACAAAACCACTGCAAAACCATGTTCTATCTGTGAGGGACCTTCACGTTTCTCTCCTTTTGCCCTCCTATGTCCCACTAGTGCCTCCATTTGAAGTAACCCAATTAAAAGCACAGGGCAAGCGACCCCGGTCTATAGAGATCAGCTTATCTAGTCACAGAGCGAGGTAAAGAAAAATGGATAACGAACATAGAGAAACAAAGGAGGAATATCCAACACAAGATCTAAATCTATTACCTAGGTTAGAAACAGGATTTTTAGGAGCTACCCACCATATAGATATTAATTTTATTTTGTGTTTGTGGTGGGAAAGGTGAGCTCATTCAGGAAAGTTATCTAGTGAAAATAGAATAGAACACACATCAGAGCTCTATATCAGGAGTCGGCAAACTTTTTTGTAAAGGGCTAGATAGAAAACACTTTAGGCTTTGTGAATCACATGATCTGTGTCACAACTACTCAGTTCAACCATTTGTCACTGGTCAAAGCTTTAAACAATACGGGAATGAATGAGTGAGTCTATGCTCTAATAAAACTTATTTACAAAAACATATTGAGGTCAAGATTTGGTCTGTATGCCATAACTGGCTGATCAATGGTCTAAAGGAAACCAGAGTGAACAGAATAAAAGGAACGATCAAAGGACACCAAGGACAGGATAATTATTAGAGTGAAATGAGGAATATGAAGTGTTGTAAAGCCAGGGGAAGAGAATGTTTAAAGGTCAAGGGAATGATCTATAATATCAGGGAATTCAGGGATGTTTGGTCAGAGAAACACCAAAAAATTTCTATTGGATTTTGGAATAGCAAGATCACTGGTAATGTCAGTTTCAGTGGTCCTCCAGAAGTCAGATTTCAGTGAGAGTAAAACCACTGAGTGTAAACACTATTTAATATTGTTGGGTTGTAAAGAGAAGAGAAGAGATATGCTACTAACTAGAGGTGATGACAGGAAAAATATATTCTAAAATAAGAACAAAGGATTTCAAATGTCTATAGGAAAGAACTAATAGAGAAGTAGTAGTAGAAGATGTATGATATACATGATAAAGAAGGTATAATTAACATAAGAAAGGTGCCTTGATAATACAAGAGAATGAGCAAAGATGGAAATTCAATCTTAGAAAGGAAAACGAACATCATTTTCATTATAACTAGAAGGAAGGAGATAGTGGCATTTGAAGCTAGAATCAGTTATCTATTCCTGCATAGCAAACTACTCCCCCCCAAATCCACAAAGATTTATTATTCACATTTCTATAGCTTAGCAGGACTCATTTAGCTAGTTCTTCTGCTTCATATATGTTCCCGGAGATCACTCATGTGGTTGAAGTAATCCAGAGACTCAACTGGGGCCGGGTGACTTAAAATGGCTTTACTCCTGCCTAATGATTGGTACATGTAAAAAAGACCTCTAACTCACGTTCCTCTCCAGCACGGTAGCAATGGCATCTCAGAGCATAAGAGGGTGAAAACTGAAATGGCAAGGCCTCTTAAGGCCAAGTCTCAGAATTTGCACCATGTCTCCTCTGTAAGATTCTGTTTGTCAAAGAAAGTCACAGAGCCAAGCCCAGATTCTAGGGGGAGAGCAAAGAGGCACTACTTCTTAATGAGAGGAGGGGAGAAGTCCTATTGCCAGAGGGCATGAGGGATGGGCGAGGTTGTTCCTGGCATTTTTGTGAACCATCTCCCACAAGGCTTTATAAAACTCATTCATTTTGAAACATGCTTATTTCTCTTCCTATTCTCAACAAATGGACTGATTAGAACTACAGTACTGAAGGCATGTTGCATAAGCCATACTAATTCATGGGTAGAATTAAGCTAAATATTTTATTCACATCTTTCTAGAAAAAAAATCAACAAAAGCAGTTAGAATACTTTAGATTCTATAATTCTTAACGGATTGGAAAAAATACAAAAATGCTTCTTTATGGTTGTTTCAAACACTAAAATCCAAGATATACTATGACAACTCCACTGATTTTCGTCTTAAGTCTTCTGTTTACACCTTGATTTCTACTTCCTGCTAAAGAATGATTAAAACATGGTCCCACTGAAAACCAGATTCATAGGGTTGAGATAGGAAAAAAGGCTTTAGATTATTTAGTATATTCAGTTGATTTCTTGAAATATGATTGAAAAGTGGAATGTGCGATTCTTAACCATCAGAATTTAGATTGATCCTTTTATTTGAAAAGAGTCTCAGTGGGTGAAAATCACTGAAATTGTAGAATATCTGAAACAACCTCAATATGTCATACTGCAAAATATCATCAGTGTGCTGAAAGGAATACAAAATAATGTTTACTTGCCTATTTTTGGTTCAAAAGTTTTTGCTCTAAAAACTAATAAGTGGCTCAAGGTTTTCCAGTTGACATCTTTCTTAAAAACTGCTTTATAAAATTTCTCCTCTATTCAATAATTCTGAAGTGCTGAGTTCAATAAGATAATTTTTGAGAATGCTTTTATTCTCTGACTCTTTTTCAGTCTGTTTCCCCACTTCATTTTTCTCTTCATCCCTTTGTTCTCTTGTCTCCCTCTTTTCTGTCCATATACAGAAAGGGAGTACATATTTGAGGCCCTCATTTGCAAATGCACAAGTCTGAGATTTCATACCTAATCTTATTTTAGTTCAAATGTGTATTAATGGGCCGGCCGAGTGGTGCGATGGTTAAGAACTGGCTTGGGACGCCAGAGGGCCCCGGTTCGGATCCCACACATGAGAGCCAGTGACACTGCCCTCTACAGCTAAGATGCTGAACAACA
>NW_017731860.1:368185-470084 GCF_001890085.2 Hipposideros armiger | reverse complement strand
GCTACTGTTATGAATCATAATGTAAATATCTTTTTGTTTTCCGATGGTCTTAGGCGACCCCTGTGAAAGGGTCGTTCGACCCCCAAAGGGGTCATGACCCATAGGTTGAGAACTGCTGACATATACAATTTTCAAGTGAGTATTTAGAAATTTCTATGCCAGGTAATTTCTGGTTTATCTATGACTTGATATTGAACCTGTTAAGATGTATTGGCTACACATTATGCCTCAATAATTTTTTTTCTTTGATAACTTTTAAAGGTTATACTAAACAGGAATAAATAGCTTCTTATTTGGGCTGAAGTTTGTGTAATTTCCCTATCCCAAGTCACAGATAATTGACTAAATGATACAAATCATTGTCGATAGTTTGGTTTGGGCCATCAGGTCGTTAGGATTTTAGGAAGTAATTGATCACAGCTGCTACTGGATAAATTTATACTTGTCAGCAGTACCAGTTCCCACACATGAGCAGAGTTATCCTGTGATTAACATACACTTTGGGAGTGAAACTGCCTTATTAAAATATTAGTTGTCTTTACGGAATTCTTAAATTAAGGCAGCCATACTGGCATGAATCGTTTATGTTCCTGTTACTCCACATGAATGCAGATATGCAGTGCAAAATTGCTTATATACATTATTGTCTGAATATTTGGTATGCACATTGCTAAATATTAAAACAAAACCCTGTCATTGCATAAGATTTTCTTTTGAGCACCCTTAGACTTCCATCTCTAGGTTTTTTTTCTCTTATTCAGTATTGTTTTAATTTCCTACTCTTTTGTTGATCTTATCCTCTCACCAAAATCTAATTTTCATTTGTTCAATTAATGGATTAAACTCTTTTTTTAAATGAGTTTCATTGTGCTGCTCCCACCAGCGAATTGCATTTTAAGCCATTCATCTCAATGATGAAACTAAAGACTTTGCCTTTGACAAAATAACTTGAATGGTCAGCAAGGAAATCTGCTGAATTACTGTAACCCAAGAATTCTCTGTGTAGCTGGTCCTCAAATAACAGCCTTTCATTCAATGTTCTTTTGTTATGACATTGATGAGAAAAAAAAAATTTTGATTCCTGGATGGGGCCGTGGTCTGTGTGGAGTTTGCACGTTCTCCCCATGTCTGTGTGGGTTTTCTCGGGGGCTCCGGTTTCCTCCCACATCCCAAAGATGTGCACGTGAGGGGAATTGGCGCGTCTCAATTGTCCCCATCAGAGTGAGTAGGTGTGAGTGAGTGGCCCTGTGATGGAAGGGCGTCCTGCCCAGGGTGGGTGGATTCCCGCCTGGCACCTGAGCTGCCTGGAGAGGCTCCAGCCAACCACAACCCTGAGCTGGAATAAGTGGGTTAGAAAATCAGTGTCTTACTTGTTTTTATTCATCTTTCTTAAATGTATGTATAGCTCACATTTATTTCAATGTTTTAGTATTAGACGTGTTTTGGGTCTTTATTTTGAAGTGTGGTGATGTTCTTGTGACCAGAAATATGCCGTAGAAATTTAACTCTTGTTTATATCTATTAGCCTATGATACAATTGGTTTCATTATACGTCATTTCACTAATAGTCACAGTTTCCAAGAACCTATTGACGATGTTAAGTGAGGACTTACCGTACAGAGCCTCACATTGGGGCTGGGCTGCCAGACTCAATGTGTTTATGGATGAATGGAATAATTTGGGAGAGGTGGTTTGGTCCAGTTTGAGGTTGAAATCAGGTTTTAAGAATTGAATATATTTTATACACTTAGTCATGAAAATTGAGATTAAAGGTAGAAAAATTTTAGCCAGCGGTCAGCCTCACTGAACTACAAAGAGGAAGCTAGTGCTAAGAGAAGTGACTCAAGCTAAGCCACTGTTGTATCTTTAGGCAACCAACTAACACCACCACTCCTCATCAGCCCTTCCATTAAATGTAAAGCTTTGCCACTTTAAAAAATGTGAGCCAATTTAATTAACTCAGACTTTCCACAGACACCGCCTGGTTCATTCTATGCCTGGGATCCTTGTAATCTAGGAAGCTCTTGCTCTTCAAGTGGAATTAAGCCCCAGTTGGCAATACGAACGTCCCTTCAGGCCATGGGTTAACTTGCCTCTCATCCATGAAGCTGTCAACAGGGTGAAGTGTTATGATTAGATATGCTGAGATTGTATTTTCATTTTCCTAGAACAAGTGACTAGGCTCTATAGCTGAAGCAAAGAAATAAGTACATATAAGTTGTTGGAAGAGAATTTAGAGTCCATCAATGCACCCTTACGTAAAGATCAGTTGATTTTTAACCAGGGTCCCATGACAATTCAATGGAGGGAAAGAAGACTTTTTTCAACAGTGGTCCTGAGAAAGCTTGTTATCCAAATGCAAATTTGAAATGGATTATAGACCTAAATATAAAATAAAAAACTATGAAGCTCTTAGAGGGAAACATAGGAATACATTTTTTGACCTTGGATTAGGAAATGAGATCTTATAGAGGACACCAAAAGCATAGTGGCAAAAGCCAAAAGAGATCAATTTGATGTCATCAAAATCAAAACTGTTTTGCTTGAAACACCATTAAAAAACTGAAAAGACAACCTACAGAATGGGAAAAATCTTTTCTAATCACATGTTTGATAAGGAACTGGTTTCCAGAATATATACAGAATTCATAACTCGACAATTAAAAACAAAAGAGAACAAATAAACTAGTTTGAAAATGAGTAAAGGACCTGACTAGGCATTTCTCCAAAGAAGATAAATAAACAGCTAATCAACACATGGAAAGATGCTCAAAATCATTAGCCATCGGGGGAAAAAACAAATCAAAATGACAATAAAATACCACTTCACATCCATTAGAATGGCTATAATAAAAAAGACAGCTAGGGCCGGCCAAGTGGCTCAGCTGGTTGAGGGCTCGCTTGGGAGCGCCAGCTCTGAGCAATAGGGCTGCTGTTCGGATCCCACATATGAGGGCCAGTGACACTCACCCTCTACAGCTAAGATGGTGAACAACAGCTCGACCTGGAGCTGGGCTGCTGTGAGTTGCCAGTGACAGCGTAGGCTGCAGAGGGGCTGCAGTGGGCTGACGTGAGCTATGTGAGAGCTACCGGGAACCACTGTGAGTGACTGACCAATGACCGGCGACCGATCTGCCTCATCCGCGAAGAGCACAATGATCATACCAACATGGGCCAGTGAAGCGACATTCTCCACAACTAGACTGAAGAACAAAACAGCAACTTGTCTACCTGTCTGTTCCCCTTCCCCGATTCCCCAACACTGGTCCCCTCCCCCCAATTCCCCAATAAAATCTTTAAAAAAAAAAGACAGCTAATAACAAGTGTTGGTGAGAATGTGGAGAAATTGGACCCTTATACGCGCTGGTGGGAATGTAACATGATGAAGCTAGTGTGGGAAACAATCTGGCAGTTCCTCAAAAGGTTAAGTGGAGTTACTGTATTATCCAGCAATTCTGCTCCTACATATATGACCAAGAGAAATAAAAATGTGTGTCCACAAAAGACTTGTATATGAATGTTCATAGCAGAATTATTCATCATAGCTAAAAATTGCAAACAACCCAAATTTCCATTAACTAATAAACAAAGTGTTATGTATCCATATATTGGGATATTATTCAATTGTAAAAAGTAACAAAGTATTGATACATGCTACAACATGGATGAACCTTGAAAAGATTATGCTAAGTAAAGGAAACACAAAATACCAAATACAGTAGTCCCTCCTTATCCAAGGTTTCAGTTATGTAATCAGCCATGGACCGAAAATATTAAATGGAAAATTCCAGAAATAAATAAATCAAAAGTGTTACATTGCAAGCCATTCTGAGTATTGTGATGAAATCTTGCACTGTGCTGCTCCACCCTGTCCAGAATGTGAATTATCCCTTTGTCCTGTGTCTCCACACTTGTTAGTTACTTAGTAGCTGTCTTGGTTATCAGATCGATAACCATTTTAGCATTGCAGTGCTTGAGTTCAAGTCACCCTTATTTTATTTAGTAATGGCCCCAAAGTGCAAGAGTTGTGATGCTGGCAATTCGGATATGCCGAAGAGAAGCTGTAAAGTGCTTCCTATGAGTGAAAAGATGAAAGTTGTTCTCAATTTAATAAGGAGTTTTATCACCTCACATCATCACAAGAAGAAGACGAAGGGTGAGTACGGTACAAAGTATTCTGAGAGAGAGAGAGAAACCACATTCGCATAACTTTTATTACAGTATATTGTTATAATTTTATTATTAACTATAGTTACTCTCATACTGTGCCTAATTTAAAAATTAAACTTTATCATAGGTATATGTGTTTAGGAAAAAACATAGCATGTTTAATAAAGTGTGGTGTTATCCTCAGTTTCAGCCACAATGGGAGTTTGGAACATATCCCACATGGATAAGGAGGAAAGTACTGTACCAGTTTCCATTCCTTTTTGTTTGCAGCTTTAGTCTTGCTATTTGATTTTTTTGCCAAAACTGTAGATTTGAGTATAAGATAAATGTTATTTTAACATTTAACATGAGGTAGTTTACTATGCAGCAATAGATAACTGGAATATGTATATATTTTAACCTGGAATTGTGGTGCTTCTGTAACAAAATGTAAAGTAAATGACTTTGGGATGAGGCAATGTACAAGGGTGGAGAATCTTGAGTATGTGTTAGTAAAAGACAAAAAGGGCCTCGAATATGCCAGAAGAAAATGAAAATAATCTAAAGAGAATCTCACTTTCAAAACAGGCCTCAAATAATTTCTCCTTATAAAGTTTCAAGGAATGTGAACTCATCTTAAAACAAAATCACAAAATATACAAAGAATGTAATCACCACGAGTATAGATCAAAAGGAAGAACCGCAAAATGAGACCAACAATACAATAAACATTAGAATTCTTAGAATTCTAAGAATCAGAAAACATTATAAAACATATATTAGAAAACCCCCAAAGTTCTGGTTCCAGTAATGGTTGACTAGTTTATTTGGACCAACTGTCTCACATAGGATAACACAAATTTGTATAATTAAAAAGACATATCGGTTTGCGAGCATTGAAAAGCTAACATGGAAGGCAACAAATAAGGGAAACACAGAAAAGTGAGTTGAGGATTTGGGGATTTTTTTTCTAGGGATATCTGACAAATATAAAAGGGTCAGTGATGAGGCCAAGAAATTGGGCAGTGCTTCTGATAGATTTGCAGTGCTGGGGAAGCAAAAATTAAGATGCACTTTCCCTATCAAATTCTATAAGCTTCCAGTTGTTAATAACACATGGGTTACACACTGTAAGAAAGTGTTCAGCCTGTCTGGAAGAAACAAAAATAAGTTCTTCCCTAGGAAAAACATATCAAACTAGATTTTAAATTATTTCTACAGCTATTCATATACAGTATCCACCAATCAATTAAAACTATCAAGCATACAAGTAGAAAGAGAAATATTAAAATCAGGAGATACAACAGAAAAACAGGAACAGGTGCAGAGGGAAACACAGATAATGGAATTGATAAACATATATTTATTTAATTAATTTTTTCCCAGATTTATTGATATAATTGACATATAACATTGTGTAAGTTATATGTCTTTTAATGACCATGTTCAATATGTTATAGAAATAAAAGTGAGAATAAATGTGAAAGAAACGAAAATCATAAAAAGGGAAAGAAAAAATCTTGAACTAAAAAAATCAATAATTGAAAATTTTAAAAAATAATGCATGTCATTATCAACAGATTAGATAGAGCTGAAAAGATCATAGTAGAATATTCAGAATGATGCATGTAGATCAAAAAGAATGAAAATACAGGAAACTAGTGGTCATAGGCAATGGAAAAGTTAAACATACTTGCAATTGGAGTTCCATAAAGTGGGAAGAGAATGAGAAACAAACAATATTTCAAATGGAAAATAGATGAGAAATTTTCAAAGGTCATAAAAGACATCAAGCCACACAGCTCTAGCAACCCAGAAAATAAATACAAAAAGCCACACCTAACACATCATATAAAGCTACTGAAAACCAGTCGTGAAGAGAAAATTCTAGAATGGCAGAGGAGGGGAAAAAAATTACCCTACAAGATTAACAGTAGAACAACTGACTTTACACAGAAAGAAAATAATGCTAGAAGACAAAGACTTAAATTTGTAATGCACAGTTTTTCCCATAAAGACAACTTCAGGCCCCAATAGCTTTGCTGTGAATTTTATCAAAGATTTAGTGTAAATAAATCCAAATCCTTCTAATCAATAGAATAATTTTTAAGTGAGCATAACTTGGCTACCAAAACATATCAAGACACTACAAGAAAGGAAAATTGCAGATTAAGCACATAGGATGAAAGCAAAAGGATGGGAAAAAAATATTCCATGCAAATGGTAACAAGAAAAGAGCAGGGGTGGCTATACTTTTTTTTTTTTAAGCTGAGCCATCCTGCCACCTGTTGGCAGCTCAGCGGCTGCTCAGCTCGGGCCAGGCATCAAACCGCTGTTGCTCAGAGCTCACACTCTTGAGCGAGCTCTTAATCAACTGAGCCACTCCGCCAGCCCTGGTGTGGCTATACTAATATCACACAACATAGACTTTACAATAAAAACTCTTACAAGAGACAACAAAGGACATTATATAAGAATAAAAGGGTCAATTCATCAAGAAGATTTAATTATATATGATACAGCAAAAACAAGAATTCCTAAATATATGACGCAAAATCTGACAGAACTGAAGAGAAAAATAGACAGCAATACAATAACAGTGGGAGACCTCAATACTCCACTTTCAATAACGAATAGAGCAACCAGACAGAAGGTCAATAAGGAAACTGAGCACTTGAACAATGCTATAGACTAATTGGACATAGTAGACATGTACAAAATATGTCATGCAACAACAGTAGAATATACCTCCTTCTTCAGAGCACAAGGAACATTCTGCAAGCTAGGCTACCTGTTAGAAAAAAACAGGTCCCAATAAATTTCAAAAGACTGGAATCATACAAAATATCTTTTCTGATCAAAATGAAATGAAACTAGAAAATAATAGCAAAAGGCAAACTGAAACATCCACATCAATGTGGAAATAAAACAACACACTCATAAACAATCAATGAGTCAAAGAAAGAGTTATCACAGTGCAAATTAGAAACTCTCTTTAGACAAATGAAAACAAAAACACAACATGCCATAACATGGGACGCAACAAAAGCAATGCTAAGAAGAAAGTTTATAGCTAAAAATGTGTATGTTTTAAAAGAAGAAAGATCTCAAATTAAAAACCTACTTTACACCTCAGGAACTAGGAAAAGAAGGAAAAACTAAACCAAAAGCTAGCACAAGGAAGGAGATAATAAAGATTAGAGGAGAAATTAATTAAATAGAGAACAGAAAAACAACAGAAAAATGTCAACTAAATTAAGAGGTGGTGTTTTTGAAAAGGTCAGTAAAATGGATGAATCATTACCTAGATTAACCAAGAAAAAAAAAACAGACTCAAATATCTAATATCGGAAATGAAAAAGGAGACTTTACAACTGATGCCACAAAAATTAAAAAGATTATAAGACAATATGATAAATAATTGCATGCCAATAAATTGGATAACCTAGAAATGCAAAAATTCCTAGAAACACACAACCTACCAAGACTGAATCCTGAAGAAACAAAAATCTGAATGTATCTGTAACTGGTTAGAATATAGACTCAGTAACCAAAAAACTCCCCAAAAAGAAAAGCCCAGGATAAGATGGTGTCATTGGTGAATTCCACCAAGTATTCAAAGAAAAATGAATACCAATACTTTGCAAACTCTTCCCGTAAAAAAAACAAAAGGGACACTTCCAAATTCATTTCATGAGGCCAGCAAGAAAACCTAAGAACATCCTATCTGAATAATTTCAAAACCAGTAAATTCTATCTGCTACTTTAAAAATTTCCTGCAAAGGACACACTGGGCCCAGGTAGTTTTATACTACTTTTGTTGTGTTATTTTTAATAAACTTGCCAAGCTGGATTTCAAATTTATGTAGAAGAGCCAACTGTCAAGAATATATAGGATGCTTCTTAAGAAGAACATGGGAAAGTGTTATTTTATCAAATGTTGTTATTTCAAAGCAATCATTAATTAAGATAACAGGATTTTCATGCAGGGATAGCCAAATGGAAGAAAAGTTTTAAAAAACAAAACAAACCAACAACAACAACAAAAACTCAGAATACGAACCACCATATTTTTAAATCTTTATGTCAGAACTGAGAGACTTTTAAAAATGGAATGGAGTGCCCTAATTAGACTTTGCTTATTTGACGTTTTCAATTGCTGAAAGAACGTCCAGGACTCAATCAGTTACACTTACAGCTTTATTAGAGGTAAAAGATACCATTTCACGACAGCAGGTGAAGCATATGTTCTCAAGAGTCCAGAGATATCAGGAGCAGGTTTCTTTGTCCTCCCACCACTGGGTTGCAGAGGACATGCTTTGCCTCCTGATCTCAAACCACTAGTGATATGCATGTAAAGGTACACCAGCCTTAACCATCAACGCACGCCCCCAGGCTCCAATGAAATCAGATACAAATAAAAATCCAATCATTATTAGTATACAATGCTGACCTGCTGGTTATGTCCTACTGTCACGTACTAATGGTTACAGAATATCATTGCTCTCTAGTTTCTTTATTCCATAGCTTTGGCCAAGAATCAGCACCAGGCTCCAAGGTTGCCTGGATTAACTATGTCTTGCTGAGATTAATCCATGCTATACATCAAGTGAGAAATACGTTATCCAGAGGAGGAAACATTTGAACTAGGCATCTACCGTAATGGATAAAATCATTTTCTGGTGGGTTATAGTTTTAAATATGAGGGCCATATCTGTAATGTTTCAGAAAACAACATAGAAGATTATCTTTATGACTACTGGGAAGGGGAAGCTTTTTAAAAGTAAACATAGAAAGCATAAAAAAACATTTTTTAAAAGGACTGATAATGTTTACTATTTTAAAGTTAGGAATTACCTTTTATCTCAGGATACGTTTTTTAAAAGGGGAAACTACATCTCAAATGAGGAAAGATTGCAACACTTGTAACTGATAAACATATTCACAATATAAAAACAAAACTCCTAACGTAAGAAAATGATAAACAACCCAATAGAAAAAATTTATGGGAAAAGTTTTGAACAGATAATTCCAGTTGAAAAATATAAATAAATGCCAGATATACGAAACCATTGTTCAACTTCGTTAAAAGTCAAGGAAATAGAATTTAACAACAAAATGAATTATAGCTTCACACCTAATCGATTAAAAAAGACATAAGGGAAGGGAGGAAGAAAGGAATTGAGGGAAGGAGGAAGAGAAAAAAAAAGCCAGACAATATCAGGCATGCGTGCACATGGATGTGGTACTACTGGAATTTACAATTCTAGGTGAAACATACATTGGTATAAACACTGAAATACACACAACTTAGAGAAACTGTTGCACATATGCATCAGAAAACATGTAAAATGATGTTTTAGAAGCATTGTTCACAACAGAAGAGAATTGGAAACATTCAAATGCATACCACTAATTTAATAGATCAATTAATTTTGGTGTATTCATTCAGCACACTATACAGCCATATAATTGGATGAGCTGTTGCTAAACATAACCACACAGATGAATATCAAACATATAATCCTGAAAGAAGCAAGTCACAGAAGACTACATAAATATTCCATTTATATACAGTTCAGAGACTGATAAATTTAAACAATGTATTGTTTGGGAATGCATGAATAGAGACAACCACTATAAAGAAAAGTTTATGATTATTACTACTCATCATCTTTAAAAATACTCCTCGGGGAGGATTTATGGTAAAACCTTGGTGTTATTCTCACACCTTCTCTCTCTCTCTCTCTGTCTTCCTGTTTGCTCCCCTGAAATTTTTAATCAGCGAGTCTAGTTGAGTCCACTTCCTGTGCATCTCTGACATCAATCCATGTCTTTTCCTCTTCGCTGTCCGCATGCTAGTACAGACAACCACATTACTTGCCTGTGTAAATTAAGCAACTTCTTAGTACGTGTCCCTGCCTCGAGTTTTGCCCCTCTCCTGTCCATTCCCACACCCCCCAATCCCCATGGCTGCCAGAGGGATTCTTCTCAAATGCAAATCTGATTATATATGCTGAATTCTCCTCCTTCTTAGGATAAATACCGTGACTAACAAATTCCTGAATGGTTTGGCTGTTTATCTCTTCGTTCTTGGTTCTTATTTCTCAATACCCACATATCTCTTTTTCTCAACTATTACTGCCTCCCTCCTGTCTTATTCTCTCTGATTGAAATATTCCCATTCCAAACCCCTCTTGCCTGACTTACCGCTGCTCTATCTGACAAAGTGGATGTCACTTCTTCCAGGAAGTCTTCCCTAAATCAACAAGAGTACTGAGTGCCTGGTTAATAAGTGCATGTGTATTATAAACTGTACTTTCCATGTTATAAACTTTTCACATTGCATTCTTCAGGGTGCTTCACCATACTATGAGCTTTATGAGCACACTGATCATTTCTAATTTGCACGATATTGAATTTTCCAGTATTCAAATTGTGACTAGTACGTAATAACTATACATTGGTTATGAATGAAAAAAAAATATTATTTGGTCAGAATACAGGCAGTTTGATTTCAATTGTTTCTCAGAAATGTAAATCTGGTGTAAATTTCTTTACTAACTTGGGCCCGAGTTTCCTGCCGTATAAAATGACATAGCTATAGTTTTCATAGGTGATGGATTTCCTTTAGTAAACACCAGTTAGTCCTCACTTTTAACTTTTTTTATTTATTTACTTTTCAGTTACAGTTGACACTCAATATTATTTTATATGAGTTTCAGGCATACAGCATAGTGGTTAGTCCTCATTTTGTGTGACTGCGACTTCTAGTTCTGCCATCACAACTTGAGATTAAATCCATTATGACTCTTATCTTTATATGAATCAGTCTTTGGGCAAGGAGTGAGCTTTGATCCTGGAACACAAAAACACCCTCTCATTTGGATTCTCAGTGGTGTCCTAAAATTTCTGCCCTTGGCTATTTAGTTCCTTATGCATTACCCGTATCACAGCTAGAATGTGCTTTTCAAAATGCTTACTCAATTACTTACTCCTGCCTGCCATGAGGACTTTATTCATATTTCTTCTAGTATATTTTAATTTTCCTACTCTTAACAAAAGAAGCTCCCACATATTTTTCTAAACTCAACTTTAATGCCACTTTTCCAGCGATTCCTCACAAAGACAAATATTTCTGTTAGAGATCTTAACAATAGCATCCACTTCTATAGTACATGCACAGTAAACATTTTGAAATTATTTGTGGGGGTATTAGTTTAATGTTTATTGCTCATTTCCTGCACTCAACATGTACTCCATGCGAGCAGAGGATTTTATCTGATTTTCTTTTTCATTATATCTCCAGTATCCTTCAAAGTGCCATACCTGTAGTAGGCGCTCAATTTATTTTTGTGTGAAGTTAGAAAAAAAGAAAGAAGGAAAGAAGGAAGGAGGGAAGGAAAGGCATTCTGAGAGTATTTGGGTCCCTTTGACATATTAATCACCCAAGTGCGAGACCTGGGCACATATCCATAGCCCCAAGTGGGACCACTTGTGAATGGACTGTACCACTAGCACTGGGAAATTGTAGGACTGGGAATATGGAAGGATTGTTATCTGAAACATGGGACCCAGGCAGGAAAGTTCAAATAAGGCCAGTGGCCAAAAGAAGGTCAGAGCAAAGAAACTGACGTGAGACCATCAAAGTAAATTCTAAGAGCAAGAACTATTAGAATTGGGCCAGCCGAGTGGCTCAGTTGGTTAAGAGCTCGCTCAAGAGTGCGAGCTTTGAGCAACAGCAGTTCCTTTCCCGGCCCGAGCTGAGCTGCCAACAGGTGGTAGGATGGTTCAGCTAAAAAATAAATTAATTAATAAAAAAAAGAACTATTAGAACTGATCAACGGTCAGGGAGATTATGCTACTCCCAGCTAACGGCTTATGGCTCTGCCTTCTCACCTACGAGGTGTGATAAAAAACTACAGTGAATGTTTAAGTTAAAAAAAAATTATTACTGTAAAAGACACATTGCCATTAATTCCCCTCAAAATACTCCCCTTCACTTCCAACACACTTATCCCATCATTTTTGCCACTTTCTGAAGCAGTTCTGGAAGTATATTGAGAGTTTAGTGAGGGACAGAGGTACTGCTGTTCCGTTTGCATTACTAATACAATTACGGCATTCAAAATAATATCCTAGCCGAAGCATGCATACTGTTTCCTGATATCCATTTTTTTTTAGCAATCTGCATTGATTTCTCATTGCCATTCAACTCCATATGTATTTCTGTATTGAGCTAATCTTGCATATTGCCCTTTAATTCTTCCTTACTGTTGACTTGGTTTCTTTCTTATATATCTGGGATTTTTGTAAAGAATGGTAACTTCCTTTACCTATGAATCATATATTTATTTAACAATTATCAAACCACCAATGGAAAATTTACTTTTAATATTAATTCTTCATTACAGATGATGTTAAGTCTTATGTGAAGGGTTTTATTTTCTTAGTGTTCAGGTGTTATTAATGATACTACATGGCATGTTATCTCTATCTCTATTTTGCAGATGAGTTCATTTGTTTAGTGTTTTAGTCATATCAATGTGACTTAATTTGGTATTTAAATAGACAGGAGATATTAATTCTGGTTTTAGTTCCCTGAGATATCAAAGAAAAGGCTATTTCTGCCATTATTGTATGTATGTTGGGGGGAGGATGGGTCTCTTTCTTCAATAGAAATAGCATAATTTGCCTCAGTTAATGAAAGTTTTTAAAGAATGTGTGCTGTGTAACGATGCTGTCCAAAATAAAGGAAGAAAATCATGAATTACAAGAAAGCTCCTAAAATTTGATTTTAGTTTAGAAAAGGCTCTGATATTCATACTACTTTTCATAAGATTTAGTTCCAAATCATTTGTATACCAATAAGGATATATACACTGTTTATTTGGAAAGTTATGAGATTTTGCATAACTAGAAATTGACATTTTTAAACAAAATGTCAGATTTTTCCATTCGTAACTAGCAAAAATCTCACCAAATAGAACCCTACCATATATTTTTTTCTATATAAGAGATTAAACATCTGTATGCTATAGATATAAAATAAGCTCAGCATTTAATTTATTGTTAGTTATCATTCCTAGATAATTCCATAATGGGATCTAAACCATCTTTTCCCAGTTGAATTGAGGAAACATTTAGTGAGTAACTGCAATTCTCTAAAAACTCTAAAAGCACATATAAGTAAATGCAGCCTTAATCTTTTGAGTTGTTTCTGATAGACTATTAGTGAGCATGAAATTGTACTTCCTAATATTTTGTCCATTCCCATATTAATAGGGCTTCATACATCCATGCCTTGACTAATTCAACAAATATTTATTAAGGACTCACTATGCTAAGGTATTGTGCTAGTCACTGATGCATTATATGATTGACATAATGTATGCCCTCATACAACTAGTGGAGAAGATATAAAATGAAACAAGCAACAACAACAACAAAAAAGAGTGTAATAAGTCCTGTGGTAAGGGAAACGCTAAGTAGTAAGGCAATACACTGCAGGAACGTGGGGAGCCTGGGAAACCTGAATTCATAGGTCATTGGCTTTTTCTTTTTACTTCCTGTAGCAGATGTGTTGATGCTTTGCGCACATTCCCTTAATACTCAGAATTCTAGTAAAAGCCTACAGCATCCAACTGGAATCACCTACAAAACCTCAGCCCATGTGTGGGACAGACCATAATTCCCAGTGAATCGATGCCCTTAAGAGCAGCCCTCAACCAACAACATATGGATTTGGGAATAAATATCCAAGCTTCCTTAGCTTTCAGGTGGGGAATCTCTGAGGCACATTCTGCACAGTATCCCAGACTTTCCCAGTGGGATTGTGCCTTGGTTGCTCATGGAAGTAACCTGATCAATAACACATCCTTTATTAGCTTCCTTCCCTTAGCTATACCAGGTCTTTCCTCCCCAACAGATGTTTCCAGGGTCACCTTCCAAATAAACTATTTGCATCCAAATTCTTGTGTCAGGGCTTGCTCTAGGAAGAACCCAACCTATTATATTTACACTCCAAAACCTACAGGAGCTAGCTCCCTTAAAAATTCTTGACTCTTTAGTGCTAGTCATTAAATTTTGCCACCAAAGCTGTAACTAAAATACAGTTTTCTGAATCGAACACCACTGATATTTCTACAAAATCATGATAGTTTCTTCCCCGTCAGCCAGTTGATCTCATGGGAGCAAATATCATGTCATATAAAAGCCTTTCTAATTACTTAGTAAATAATTTCTCAGCTAGATAATTGAAATTGAAACACTAATCTTGAGTACCAAAAGGCAAGACTCTTTTCCCTATTCATGGACAAGCCACATTTATTCAGCCATGTAAATAACTTGATGTCTGAATTCTTATGTAGATCTTTGCTATGCAAAGTAAAAATTAAAGATATCAAATTTCAAGACCCAATTCTTAAAATCAAAAGCATACATAAAGGAATGATAAATGCATATATTACTAGAAAAAACACACCACTTAGTTTATTAGTTAGAATAGAACTAATGACAATCACAAACATGTAACTAAGTTTCTCAGATCAATATTTGGCATATCAAAGTATATAGAAATTACAAGAATTAAAGCAGAGAACTTAGTGCAACTTACACTGCCATATATTTTGGGTTAGTGATAAAAGCAAATTTGAGATACTCTCTTTAGGGACAAAAAACTCAGTTTTCTATGTATCTTTCTGGTCTTGAAATGAGTCTGATTGTTTTCAGAGATTGCAGGTAACTATATGTTAAACCATTTGAAGTATAAATGGAAACATATTTTTCTGTTGTTTAGTATAGAAGATAGGTTTTTATATTCCTTCTCTTAAAACTTTTTTTCTGGATATCTACTCTGTGCAATGATGCTTTTGCTAACATTTTTGGATAAATAAAGTTATTAGGACTGCACTCTAGCACTCAGGTGCTTTTTTGGTTGGTAGGAGGCACAGATTAAATATACAGTAAGTGCATCAATTGCTGAAGTGATCATTTATTTATATATTCAAATATTTATACTTGTATTCTACTTTGTTCTGAAAAGAGGTACTTGATAAAAATACTTATACTGAAAAATGTTTAAAATATATATTTTAAATATCAAGACAAAGGGAAAAATAATATAAAAAGAATAGAGTCAAGAGTATACTGAAAAACATACAAATCTAGACTATCATGGATTTATGGGGGGTTCCAAATTTTTGCTAAGAACCCTTCCATTCAGCCCTGAAGTGCAATTCTCTACCTTCCTATACCTTGGCAACTGACTTGTGTGGACTACATGAACAAGCTTTCTAGCTCTCTGGTTTCCAGTTGAGCTCCACCCTGGGGATACCCAGTAGAAGGTTGTAGAGAAGCAAGAGAATGAGGACCCTCTACATGCGGTAGGTTGTGGGTTCTGATAACCACTTTATTCCCTCATAACTTCAGGCCTGCGATCAGTGAAATCTTTGCTGTTACAATCCCAGGATTCCTGCACTACCCCTAAAGGTTTCCCTACAGGCTGCTCACACCTTTGCAAATAGTCCCTTTGTTAGTTTCTCTTTGAGATTTTCTGTTCTGAGAATGACATTTTTTTTCCCTTTGAGACTTCATTTGATGCAATCCCAGCTTCTAACGTGAAGAAATAATCTAGAGAAAAACCAAGGTGTACAACGTTTATCAGATTAAAAACAATAGCAATTAAAGAACCTATTTTAATACATGTATAAATCTTCCTAAAGAGAAGTTCATAACAAATGCATTTTCATGGGTACACATAGCTAGCTTTGTATGATAAATGTGTGATATATTCAATAGCAATTCAACAGTAGGTTAAAAAGGAAATAGCTATTTCTTACAATACGAGTATGCTTCATGTAACTAGTAAACATTATATTGACCATACAGACCTCATGCGATTTAATCAGAAAACAATTTTTTGTGTGTGTCTCCTGCTCCCCTTAAATGGATTTCCCCTGCCTCTGGATGAAATTTATGGGAAGTCTCATAATGTTTTTGGTTATTGTCTAGCCAGCAATTAAGGTATTACAGTAATAAAAACGTTTCCTAACTCAGTCCAACAACGAGAATATGAAGTGCTTTTTTTTCCTGTCCTTTGGTTCTAGGTGTCTTACATCTTTGTTATTATGATTTATGCCCTTTTCCAGGTGGCATGGATGTAGCGATATGTATCAGAGGAAAGGAGGTGACATAAGTAGAGCAGGAAAATTCTTATTTGATTTGTACTGTGTCAGTGTTCTGAAATTGCAGTGATAAGAATTGGCCGTTTGTTTGAGGGAGTGCTTTTACTGGTTCTTCAGATTTTTTTCCTTTATTCCCAATTCCTGGCCCCAGGGTTTCCTCACCTATATTTCCCTTGACAAAGAATTGTTCTCTAGGTCAGTTGAATATTATCACTTCTCTACATCCTAGGCATCTGGTGGTAATTTCTAGCTTATTAATTGATGGAATCTGCTTCTCTGAGATAACCTTTAGACAGGACATAAGACAATTCCGTGACTGTTTTTTCACACATAGTCCCAAGGTGAATATTCACATGTTCCAGCCTCTTGAAGCACTTTGAGAAGTACAAGTACATACTAAAATGCAGTCCTTAATTCTGGTACCAAAGGCCACTTCAGGCTGCACCTTGTCTTTTATGTTTTTGTCAAAGAAAAACATCCAGCCTAAGAGAAAGCTCATAAGAGTTTATTTGAGCCAAACTGACGACAACTGCCGGGAAGCAAAATCTCAACGGATTGAGAAAATGTTCCGCAACATGGCGGTTTGCAGCTGATTTTATACATAGACTCAAAGGAGAAGGGTTACGTGAAATCCACTGGTGGTAGATTAAGGGTGTGGGGAAAAGCAAAGCTGGTATATCTGTGTGATTGGATAAAAGTAAATTGGAGCCACAGGTACTTCTTTTACACAGGTGGGTAAAGGATAGTTAACAGTTCACTTTTTACAGCGCGTAGAGGTGGTAATCAGGAGACAAGAATAATAATGAGGGATTCTATAGTTTCCTGCTCTGTTCCAGAAAAGGGGATTACTGACATTCCAAGCACATGTTATCCTAAAAAGACAATAGACAGGCTCACTTAAGGTAGAGATTGACCTTGGTCAAGGAAGCTACAGACTACAGATGTGACTTCCCGCCATGGCCCACCTTAGTTAGGAATTTTTATGTTCACACCATCTTCTGTGGTTATTTTCAGTCTCCTGAGTTTGTCAGGTTTAACCTGTGGCCCCGTTTCCATCCACATTTGTAAACACGATGGAACACTACACTACATACCCAGGTTCTCCTAGGAGCTGAAGGCAATTTTGGACATACTCGAATTTGGTAGTCAAAGCAGGAAGCAGAACCTGGCTCTCTTTTCTTTGCAATGTTCTTAGCCTCAGAGGAGGTTATTCTCACGGTTTAGACCTCCTCCAGAGTGTATTCTCTGTAGCCTTTGCTTTCCTCAGGTCTCTGCCAGAACCGTTTTGTCTTTGAAAATGTCAAAATATGAGCATTAAGTTAGAAGTTATTATATAAACAAATGGAATTTAAAACAATAATCACTGCATTCCTGGCAATGAACAGCCTCAATATTGTCTTAAGACATGATTTCTGGAACTCGGTCTATTTTATTTACTTTTTAAACTTTTTTTTAAACTTTATTGGGGAACAGCCATGGTCATTGGTTACACATTGCTTTCATGCCACAATGGTATACTTGACTCTTTTAAGGAGGGTGCAGCTCACAGTGGCTCATGCGGGGACTGAACCGGCAACCTTGGTGTTATCAGCACCACGCTCTAACCAACAGAGCTAAGTGGTCACCCCCTGGAACTCAGTCTATTTTAATACTTGATTTACTTTTGCAGTGTGCTCTTTGGCTACTTACTTAACTCCTCTATGTTTCAATTTGTTTATAAAATGAGTATAATAATAATAATACCTACTTCATAGACTTGTTATGAGAATACATAGATAACTTTAGAGCAGTGCTGGCACAAAGTGCTATGCAAATGATAGCTGTGAAGATGTTTGTCATAATTATTTTCTGTCATTGGAAGTTAGTACCTGATTCTTAATTATATATCTTGCCAAAGTTTGCCCTATGAAGAATTTGGGTTCATTCTTGTTTTTTTTTCTTTTAACTTTTTTTTTTTTTAAGATTTTTATTGGGTAATTGGGGGGATGGGAACAGTACTGGGGAATTAGGGGAAGGGGAACAGACAAGTTGCTGTCGTTTTGTTCTTCAATCTAGTTGTGGAGGACGCTGCTTCACTGGCCCAAGTTGGCACCATCATTACGCTCTTCCCTGGCGAGGCAGATCAGTCGCCGGCCTCTGGACGGCCGCTCACTGCGGCTGCTGGCCGCTCACGCTGGCTGCTGGCTACACACGGCAGCCCATGGCAACCCACTGCAGCAGGGGCTGCAGCCCACGCCGTCACCGGCGACTCACGGCAGCCCAGCTCCAGGTTGAGCTGTTGTTCAGCATCTTAGCTGTAGAGGGCAGTGTCACTGGCCCTCATATGTGGGATCCGAACCGGGGCCCTCTGGCATCCCAAGCGAGTTCTTAACCATCGCGCCACTCGGCTGGCCCTTTTAACTTTTTTTTATTGTGGTAAAATACACATAACATAACAATTACCACCTTAACCATTTTAAAATGTACAGTTTAGTGGTATTAAATACATTCACATTGTTGTGCAGGTATCATCATCATCCGTTTCCATAACTCTTTTCACCTTGTAAAACTGAAACTCTATAAATATTAAACAATAACTCCTCATACTCCCTTCCTCCCAGCCCCTGGCATCCACCATTCTGCTTTCTGTCTTTATGAATTTGATTACTCTATACCTCATATAAGAGGAATCATACAGTATTTGTCTTTTTGTGGTGGCTTTATTTCACTTAGCATATTGTCTTCAAGGTTCATGTTGGAGTATATTGTAGAATTATCTTCCCTTTTAAGGCTGAATAATATTCTATTGCATGTAAATACCACATTTTGCTTATCCATTCATCTGTCAATGGACACTTAAGTTGCACCCATGTTTTAGCTATTGCAACTACTGCTGCTATGAACATGGGTCTCTTTGAGACCCTGTTTTCAATTATTTTAGGTATATACCTAGAAGTGGAATGGCTGGATCATATGGTATTTCTATTTTTAATTTTTTGAGGAACCTCCCTACTGTTTTCCATAGTGGTTTTACCATTTTACATTCCCATCAACAGTGCATAAGGGTTGCAATTTTTCCACATCCTCGCCAGCACATGTTGTTTCCTGTTTTTATTGATAGTAGCCATCCTAATGGGTGTGAGGTGGTATTTCACTGTGTTTTTTATTTTCATTTCCCTAATGATTAATGACATTTAACATCTTTTCATGTGTGTATTGGCCGATCCTACACTGCCATTTCCCCAGAATCATCTTTGGGTTCATTCTTTTCTTTTTCTTTTTTTTAAAGATTTTATTGGGGAATTGGGGAAGGGGAACAGTGTTGAGGAATTGGGGAAGGGGAACAGACAAGTTGTTGTCCTTCAAGCTTAGTTGTAGAGGGCACAGCTAGCTCAGCTCCCGTCGGCAGCTGGCAGCTGCTCACCTCAAAGTGTCATGTTCAATCTTAGTTGCAGGTGGGCACAGCCCACCTTCCCATGTGGAAGTTGAACCAGAAACCTTGTTGCTAAGAGCACACACTCTTACCACTGAGCCATCTGACCACCCCTCGGCAGCTCAGGGAAGCTCAGCTCTGGCACAGTTCACTGGCCCATGTGGGAATCGAACCGGCAACTCTGTTGTTCATAGCTCGCACTCCTAACCAACTGAGCCACTCAGCCAGCCCTGGGTTAATTCTTAGTGGTCAGCTCATTAGAGTTAGAACTTATTTCTAATTTGCTCAACTATATTACTTTATTAGTAAATCTAATTTATAAAACACTAAAAAATATTTTGCAATTATAGTGTACCAAAAGATTTCTAATCCATTAACTCAGAACAATACTTTTATTTTCTTATAAAAGTTATTGGTTTATTTCATTTTGGAGTTAAGCATATGATTAAAACTTTAACAACCTGACACTAAATAGTTCTCTCCCAGGTCCCAAAATTAAATGCAAAATCTTGAGCTACTTTCACAGTGAAATAGCAAATGTTTCGTGAAAGAGTTTACAACCTCAACACAGAAATCAAGATGATACAAATGCTTACACATTACAGAGGGCAGTAAGAAAGAAAATATAGAACTTACTGTAACTTAAAGCTTGGGTTGTGGACCAACACACACACACACACACACACACACACTAATTGCTCGATTGAGCATTTTAAATACTTAAACATATGAAAATTTAAACTAAATTCAATGTTTCTCGCTCCTTTTCCAATAGGAGATAGACTCAAATCTATTTAGGAAATGTCTCTGTAGTATTATCCAGATATTGATGTTGACTTCTCTTTAACCCATCTTAGCGTCTACTCACAGAAGACAAGATCAAAGGAAAATCAGCAGAAGGTGCAAACAACTTCCTACTGCTTCTGAAAGGTTCTCTGTAAATTGTCAGAAAGGAAAGAGTGAGACAGAGAAATGCCTGAACTTTTTCTGTCCTTCCTGTAGAATATGGATCAAATAAACCCAGGCTTAAGTGAGGTACTTTTACATAGAGTTTGGAAGGAACGTCCAAGAATTATATGGTCCTATTTTATGAGTACAATAGAGAATTGACTTTTAAATGACTTTATGCATGACATCCAAATGGAATGATAGCCATAAAGTTACTGAGGGAAAGTAGGGTAGTAAGAACCGGAGACTTTTTTTCAGAATTCTAATAAACAACAATCAGAGGACATGATCTTGAACAGCTCCTTTGCTTATATGAGTAGTAAAGGATGATATAATACTTCCAGTTTCCAGTTTAATGTGTAAGACGCTTGGGAATCACTCTACCCTAAAAAGAAATTTGGTGGTGAAGGGGAGCAGAATTGACTCCCCGAATACGTCTCTTTGGGAATATTGATTATTTTAGGTTGATTATTTTTAAGAAACAACACATACAGGAGAAGCTTTACAGGTATAGTTGTAACCTATTTTCTTCTGATTTAAATATGTAGAAATTATTGAGAAAATACTTATATAAAAATATATTGTACATAGGTGTGTGTGGGTATATATATGGTATATGTGTACATACATTTACATACACACACATACATATGTATATGTCTCCATCCAATATTACAGAGGAACCCTAAGCAGTGAATGGAAGCTAAAGTCTTGAGGCTCAGGCTTCTTAAGACCAGAAATTGTCAGTGAGGATGGGTATGAAACTACTTTCAGTGATTAGGGATCCAAAGGACTGAATAATGGCATGAAACAAAGGCCCTGAATGCAGGGCTGACGCTGTGAACCCCAGAAACTAGTAGCTTGATTGTGGCGAGAGGAAAAAAAACTATAATGGGAAAACTGACAAATGTAACTGCCTCAAAATTAAATATTCTATTAAAAAATAACATAAAAAGTTAAAAGACAAAGATAACCTGCAGAATTATTGGAACATATGAGTATATCAAACACAGTGTTAAAACTCAGAATATATAACAAACTGTTGCAAATAAACAAGATACATGCAAACAATTCAATAGAAAATTGGGTACAGGATTGGAATAGGCATTTTACAGAAGATAAAACCCCAGTGGCCTGTAAATCTATGGAAACAGTTTGACCCACACAAAAAAATGAATGGAGGGGAAGTGTCTTCTTTGCTCTCATTGCTGTTTTTGAACTACATATTTATCTCCCTCCTACTTCAAAACCCCAGATCTTCTGAAATATATGCCCTGAGTCTTCATTAACTGATATTCCTCTTAATACTTTCATCTACCAGCCAGCTCAGTCACTTCTTATTTACCACTGTGTTCAGTATCTAGCTCAGGGGTCAGTAAACTGTGGCTCACGAGCCACATGTGGCTCTTTGGGTACGTACATGCGGCTCTGAAGTAAAATTGAAAATGAAAATAAAACTATCATATTTTCATTTATAAAATTGTTAAAGGATATTATTCACATAATGGTGATTTCATTTGTTTTGTGGCTCTCAAATAATTTTTAAATTGTTGTGAGGGACAGGATTGGCTCTTCCGTTTCAAAAGTTTGCCAACCCCTGATCTAGTTTAACCCGTTCCTTTCTACCACTCCTGATGTCCTCATGTACTTGGAGAATTCAACATCCATAAGGATGATTTCTCCAATATTTTGTCTTCACAGTTCCTGAACATTTTGCTGCATTTTCATTTCCTCCATCAACCTCAATCTCTGACTCTCATGGACTAATAGTTACTAGTAATTGTATGACTTCAAAATCTTTGCTGCAACCATCCCATACTTTAACCAAGATTTCCTATCTTTCTAGTTTACCTAGTCTAGAATTTTGTGTTCTGTATTTTTTCAACCTCACTGAGATCTCCAGTGATTTGGTGTTTCATTTATTATTATTATCTGTTAACCCCACAGCTTCACATGTGCTCACTTCCTTCATTATCCAACTTGGATTTTGTGTTCCATAATTGTAGTGGCTCATTTCCATTCCATTGCCCTTCTCTCCCTCCATAGTACAGAATTGACAAAAGTCTAATCTTGGCTATAACGACGGGTCTTTCTACTCAATGGTTTTCCCCTATACAGATGAATGCTGATTGAAGAATAGTGCATCTTATTGCAGATTTATTTGCCTTTAAATTAATGACTATTAAAAATAACAAGATACTCTCTGCTGGTCAGAATTTTTACAATACTTCTCTAGTTATAATTACATTTTCATTTTTCCAGAAGATTATTTCACATAGTGTGCTTGTCTTCTAAACCAATATATATATATATATATATATATATATATATATATATATATATATATATATATATAATCTTTTCCCGAAAGCTGTATTGAAAGAAAAAAACTTTATGGAAAAAAAATAAGCCAGTAATTTCCTCAGGTCTCACCAACAGTTTTACCAAAACATCTGCATCTGTATGCCCCTTCACTGTGTCTTCTCATGTTGTAAATGAAATAAATTGTATGCATCAATGCCAGTTTCTCTTGATCTTCCCCTCTCTCAGCATCTCAAAGACTTAATTTCTACAGTTATTACATTCTCATCCATATCATCAATTTATCCCACTCTACTGGGTCATCCCCATCAGCACACAAATGTTTTCTTTTCAAATAAAAATTTAAAACAACTTTAGTTTTTAAAATGGGAACAAAATAAATTCATACATAATATGATATATGTGTTACTAAAAAGAATAAAATAGTTCTGAGTGCTACTATAGAATGTCTCCAAGACATAGAAACACACACACACACACACACACACACACACACACACACACACACACCCCTCTGAGATATTATTGTGGGTTTGGTTCTAGACCACCACAATAAATGATTATGGCAGTAAAGCAAGTCAAACATTTTTTTTGGTTTCCCAGTGCAGATAAAAGTTATCTTTACACTGGACTGTAGTCTATTAGTGTGCAATAGCATTATATCTAAAAAACAATGTATATACTTTAATTAAAAAATAGTTTGTTAGGGCCGGCCGAGTGGCTCAGTTGGTTAAGAGCTCACTCAAGAGTGCGAGCTCTGAGCAACAGTGGTTCAAGTTCTGGCCTGAGCTGAGCTGCTACTGAGCTGCCAACAGGTGGCAGGATGGCTTAGCTAACAACAACAAAAAAATAGTTTGTTGCTAAAAAATGCTAACAACCATCTAAACCTTCAGCAAGTCATAATGTTTTTGCTGGTGTAGGGTCTAGTCTTGCTTCAGTGTTGATGGCTGCTGACTGATCAGGGTGGTGGTTGCTGAAGGCTGGGGTGGCTGTGGCAATTTAAAATAAGACAACAATGGAGTTTGGCACATAGATCAACTCTTCCTTTCACGAAAGACTTCTCTGTAGCATATGATGCTGTTTGATAGCATTTAACCCACAGTAGAACTTCTTTCAAAATTGGAGTAATCCTCTCAGCCCCTGCTGCTGTTATCTTAACTAAGTTTATGTAATATTCTAAATCCTTTGTTGTGATTTCACCAATCTTCACAGCCTCTTCACCAGAAGTAGACTTCATATCAAGAAACCACTTTTTTTGATCATCCATGAGAAGCAACTCCTCATTCATTAAAGTTTTATACAGAGATTGCAGCAATTCAGTCACATCTTCAGGCTCCACTTCTAATTCTATTGGGTTGTTGGAAAAGTCATGATGCATTTTTGCAACGAAAAACAGAAAAAATATGTCATGACTTTTCCGACAACCCAATAGTTCTCTGCTATTTCCACCACATCTGCAGTCACTTCCTCCACTGAAATCTTGAACCCCTCAAAGTCATCCATGAGGGTTGGAATTAATTGCTTCCAAACTCCATTAATGTTGATATTTTGACCTCTTCTGCTGAGTCATACATGTTTTTAATGGCATCTAAAATGGTGAATCCTTTCCAGAAGGTTTTCAGTTTACTTTGATCAGATCCAATCACTATGTATGACAGGAATAGCTTTATGAAATGTATTTCTCAAATAATAAGACTTGAAAGTCGGAATTACTCCTTGGTCCATGGACTGCAGAATGGATGTTGTGTTAGCAGGCATGAACACATTAGTCTCGTTATACATCTCCATCCGAGCTCTTAGGTGGCCATGTGCATTATCGATATCTTGAACGGAATCTTTTTTCTGAGCAGTATGTCCCAACAGTGGACTTAAAATATTCAGCAAATCACGTTGTAAATAGTTGTGCTGTCATCTAGGCTTTGCTGCTCCATTTACAGAGCACAGGCAGAGTAAATGTAGCCTAATTCTTAAGGACCCTAGGATTTGCAGAATGGTAAATAGCACTGGCTTCAGCTTAAAGTCACCAGCTGCATGAGCCCCTAACAAGAGCGTCAGCCTGTCCTTTGAAGCTTTGAAGCCAGGCACTGACTCTCCTCTCTAGCCATGAAAGCCCTAGATCGCATCTTCTTCCTGTAGAAGGCTGTTTTGTCTACATTGAAAATCTGTTGTTGCGTGTAGTCACCTCACTAATTGTCTTAGCTAGGTCTTCTGGATAACTTGCTGTAGCTTCTCCATCAGCACTTGCTACTTCACTCGCATTTTTATGTTATGGAGACAGTTTCCTTAAACCTCGTGAACCAACCTCTGCTAGCTTCCAAGGTTTCTTTTGCAGCTTCCTCTCCTCTCTCAGCCTTCATGGAATTGAAGAGTCAGGGCCTTGCTCTGGGTTAGGCTTTGGCTTAGGGAATGTTGTGGCTAGTCTAGTCTTCTGTCCAGACCACTAAAACTCTCTCCATATTAGCAGTAAGGCAGTTTCTCTTTCTTATCGTTCCTGTGTTTACTTGTATAGCACTTTTAATTTCCTCCAAGAACTTTTCCTTTGCATCCACAACTTGGCTGACTGTTTGGCACAAGAGACCTAGCTTTCAGCCTATCTCATCTTTCGACATGCCTTCCTCACTACGCTTAATCATTTCTAGTTTTGGATTTCAAGTGAGGGACAAGTGAGTCTTCCTTTCACTTGAACACTTAGAGGCCATTGTAGGGTTATTAATTGGCCTAATTTCAATACTGTTGCATCTCAGGGACTAGGAAGGCCCGAAGAGAGGGAGAGAGATAGGAGGATGGCCAGCCGGTGGAGACATCAGAACACACACATTTATTGATTAAATTCGCCATCTTATATGGGTGTGGTTTGTGGTGCACCCCCCCACAAACTATTACAATAGTAACATCAAAGATCACTGATCACAGATCACCATAACAAATATAATAATAATGTAAAAGTTTGAAATATTGCAGGAATTAAAAAAATGTGACACAGAGTCCTAAAGTGAGCAAATGCTGTTGGAAAAAATGGTGCGGATAGACTTGCTCAATGATGGTCTCCCACAAACCTTCAGTTTATATGAACAGTATCTGTGAAGCACAATAAAGTGAAGTGTAATAAAATGAGTTATGCTTGTATATGTTTGTATACACATTTAAAGTTTTATGCATTTGTGCATGAAACTTTTGGGAATTACATAACAAATTTTTAATAGTGACTCTTAGATAGAAAATTAACATTTTGTTGTTGAAGTAAGATTTATAACTTTTTATTTTATATAGCTCTGTATTGTTTGCAGAAATGTAATTTTGTAAACGTAATCTGGCAGTAATGTAAGTAACAGCTCAGAATGGAGAGGATATTTTAGTTACATATTAAAATTGTTATTATTGCAATAATAATCCAAGCTTCAGAGGAAGCTAAAGGGAAATGAATATTTATTGAGCACCCACTACCTCCTGTGCTTGACTTTCACATATAAAATCTTATTTATTCACTTAATTTTTATGTGTAGCAAGTAATCTAATGCCTTTGACAGAAAGAATTCATTGTTCCTATCTCTCTTGTGGAAGGTGATGGTGAGCTCAATGTTTAAGAAGTTAGAAGTTTTTTCCTTGAAGACTTTTTCCCTTTTCCTCAACTAAAGGTTATTCCATGTTGGAAATAAACTAACATTCCTCCTAACTATTTTGTAGGAGGAGCCAGCCAGCCTGGGAGAGTAACATATTCTAAGGACTCAATACATATTTAATTAATGACTATATGAATCTTGATCAGTTCACTTTATGCTTACCTAAGAAAATAAACATAAAATTAGTAGTGAGTCACTTGATTATAATTCACCATGACATGAAATAAAAGCTGCATACAATTATGTGAACTTCAAATTTATTATTTTTTAACACTATAGAAATGTTTTTTCACAAAAATAATAGATTCCTGATTATAACCATAGTTTTATCTGAAAGGTCTTCAATGTGATTAGGCAATTCATGATTATTCTATTAATTAGTGCAGTGATTTTCAACCTCGGCTGCACATTAGAATCACTTGGGGAGCTTTTAAAAATCCCATGCCCAAGAAACTGAACTCCGAACCAATTACCTCAAAATCTCTGGGGGTGCGACCCAGGCATCCGTCCTTGTAAAAGCTCCCCAGGTGATTTCAGTGTGCAATGAATCTGAGAATCACTAGTTTAATGTCAGTGATATGATATGCCCTCAGAATAGGAGATGTGAATTCTCTCATCACAGCTACTGTACCTCTGAAAACTGTGGCATGCAAAGTAAGCAGAAACATCTGTGCTGCTGCTGCTTCTTCTTCTTTTTTCTTTTTTTAAAGAAGGTGATTATTTTAAATGTAGAACAGAAATGAAACAGAAGGCTCACCTGTTAAAATGTAGTCTTGGATCTTTATTTAGGCACATTGCCTGAGAGGGTGGAGGTAAAATTTATTTACTCAGAAAAGGTTGGAATCTTATAAAGTAGCTTCAGTTAAAGCTGGGGGTTGCCCAGGGCAATAGTAAAAGAGACAGAAGAGGGCTAAATCACCGGCCCAGTGATTTGTGTTTTGAATGACTTCACAAAATTGTGAGAGTTACATTTTAAGTCTGATCCTCACAAGCTTTCTGTAATCAATTACAGCCTAAAATAATCATTTCTGCTTATTAAATCTGAACTGGTGAATGCAAATACATGTATGTGAATACAGATTAGAAACTGAAGATAAATGGAAACTAATGCTTCCTGTATATTTGATTTTTTTCCTTCTAGCAGAAAGAGTAACTCAATTGCATGTTTAATTTTCCTTCATTAATTGTACATTATACTTTTAGATGTTCCTTTAATATCTGTGACTCAGGATGCTGTATGTTATTATTCTACACAAGCATAATATTCATAGGAGATTTTGCATGATTTCCTAAGGCATCAGAATAAATTTTCCAGAGCAGTATTCTTTTATGTAGTTTCCAATTCATATTCTTTCAGAATTCATAGTTATATTTATAACTTAAATCATGTACTTAATTTGTTAATTGTATCTATTCTATTTAACAAATATTTTTTATGATAAACCATATCTCACTATTATGGTCATGCTGTGGAGTATATAAGAAAATAATACTAAAAAAAAAAAGAAAGAAAATAATATACCATTGGTCTTGCTTCAAAGGGGCTTAAAATATTTTGAGTCAATATATGATATACGCGAGGACAAAGATATATATACGGTTGACCATTGGACAATGCGGAGGGTTGGGGCACCAACTCCCCCAAACAGTTGGAAATCTGCATATAACATTTGACTCCTCAAAAATTTAACTACAGTCATCCCTCAGTATCTCTTGGGTATTGGTTCCAGGCCCCCTGTGGATACCAAAATCCGTGGATACTCAAGTCCCTATATAAAATGGTGTAGAACAATGCATACAGTTGGCTCTCCGCATTCATGTATTCCCAATTGTGGAACAAAAATACTGTATTCAATTCATGGTTGGTTGAAACTGAGAATGCGAAACCCATGGATACAGAGATCCAACTGTATACTTATTGAATAATATCCACACATAAGTGGACCTGAGCAGTTCAAACTCATGTTGTTCAAGGGTCAGCTGTAAAAAATAAAACATACTCACACATAGGAAAACGGATAGCAGATAAAAAATTATATCTAATCATCCTATGGGCTAGGACTTGTGTTTGGCTTTGGGCTTACTTACATTAGCAAGATGCAATGACCAATGTCTTCATAGACTTTAAATGACATGTGTGCACACACACATGTGTGCATGCAAGGGAACACAAAATTGTGTGTGTTCACTGAAACTTGGTCATAATGGAAACGCATAAAGTGCATGCACTATGAGACTATTTTCCAGGAGGAACTAATCTTACCCAATGCTAGGGCCTGGGAAAACTAAGACCGAATGAAACTACTGTACAATATTTGTGGCAGAGATCAGATGAAGGAAGGAACTGGGGGGAAAGTGCAGCATGATAAAGTGTATTTTCTACCAGAAGGTGGCAGGTATGTTGCCTTTAGTCCACTAAAAATGATTAAAATAGAGATTAGAAATCAAGAGGTAAGGTAACCAAGGTTAGGCTGAAGAGGGAGGTAAAACTAAGCCAAAGCAGATTAAGCCTCGGGGCTTCATGAGGGCCCCACACATTTGTGTTTCCAGTGACAAAACCTTGGTGCCTGAGTTGGCCATTAGAAGGGAGGAGGTCCAAATACAACCAGGTCCCACCATACCCCCGCCCCCTCTTTATAGGAAACTGCTCTTGGCTCACCCAGAGCATACTTTCCCCTCCTGCCTACCGGAGCTCAGCTTGTCTGCATGAAGAGGAGTCAGGCGGCATCAAGTGATGAAGATACGCCTTCTCTGGTACCCAGGCTCTGATACATGAGGTAAAGTCCTCTCTATACCAAAAAAGCTAGATGAGTATGGGCTTCATTCCCTGGGAGACATTGCCACTGCTCGGAATTTAAAACCCAGGGACTTTTCCCATTGCAAAACACATGGGGCTCCTCCCACCTCTAGAGTTTACAGCTACCCCCAAGAATATAATAAGTGCTTAGCTGACTCCCTTTCAGTGCTCAAGGGAGAAAGTTATGGCAAAGAGAGGCAGGCCTTTGACCATCATTATATTGAGGCAGTTTTATCTAATGATCTCTCTGACCAGATGCCAAATTTTGAAAGAGCTTGTAAGCACTTTGAAGACTTTGGACCTTTTTCTACAACCCCAATAGGTAGTCACTGAAGAATTTTAAACACAAGCATGACATAATTGATTTTACATTATAATACAATGTAATTCTAGCTACAGTATAAAGTAGTAATTAGGGGCTTAGTTCAAGACGTCATACTTCTCTCTCCTCTTCTACTTCAAATGCTTAGAAATAGCAGAAAAGTTATATATTGTCCAATCCATAACCAAGACAGAATGTGAAAAAGAAATAATGAAGAAACCCTAAAAAATGAAATGCAGAGGGGATTGTTTTATTATACATACCACAAAGGACTAGATTAATCTGAAGGACCTTCTGCTATAAAATATCTAGAAGTTTCAGATCAAATATTCAACAAAGTCTTAAATGTACAACAGAGTTTACAATAAATTAAGAGGAAAACTCCACAGATTAAAAAAAATACATAGGGAATGACAGCCACAGTGGTGTTAGAAGATAAACTGAAGCACATTAAAATTTTCAAGACTTTATTGGAGTGTGCGTGATTAAAACTGAGCAGCGCCAAATCAAAAGTGGTTAGGAGCACTCTACCAACAGGAGCTCGAGGATAGGTTTTTATAGGGAAGATGTGGAAGCAAAGCAAGGAAGTTATTTGATTGGCTAGAGTTTAAGCAATTACCTTATTTGGGGAAGGCTAGTGGGCTGTTTGTACTCGGATATGCCGAAGTTTCATTTTCTCTGATTTGAGTGCACAGATGCTGGCTTAGGTTTTGGTTTCCTTACTGTAGGCTACCAGGACATTAGAATCACCTCAGTCTGATGGTGTCCTTATCTAAATATTTTAGTGCTAAAGGGGTATAGAATCTTGGATTACGCTAAAATAATTTTCTGGCTTCATTAACCAAAAGGCTTGGGTTGTAAAGGCTACACAGGGATAGAATTCAAAATAAAAGCATACATGAACCCCCTGAAAAAGATTGTGCAAGTGAAGACTACACCTTTAATGGAATATTGAAGGGTGGAGGGACAAGCTGCTAGCAAGCAAAGGGAGATGAAAACAAAATTTGTTTTTACCAACCTGGAGTTTGGGTGGAAAAACATACATTAATATTTGAACCACATACTTGACTTGATGAAGGCTTGGAGATTTAATTTATACTATTTGCATTGAAAATACCCTGAAGCTGAAAATGTAACATGAAAACGGGTACAGGATTGCTAATGAGCGTGGGTGTGCCTGAGAGTAGCAAACAAAAAAATCCTCAGGAAAATATACCTTCAAACCAAACCTCAAAGGATTCTCCCTATTAAATCTCTGCTGAACCAGAGCTCAGTATCTAAAATTAGAAAAGACATTAGGAGTCCTTCACTACAGGCAAACATCAAGAAAATCAGCAAACAGCAGAATTAGAGCCTTAAGTTATTCAGATAGAATTATTCATTACAGGTGATGCACGGAATATGTTTCACATGATTGCATAAGGCAGAAAGGGTGAGATTTCAAGAAAAATCTATAAATCAAAATGGATTTAAAAAAAGGAATATTAAAGCAATAGTAGTAGACGTGCCAAATTTGCAGAAAAAAAAAATCTGGGAGGTATTTTAAGACTAAAAAGATCCGCTGAGTGCAGACTAGACTAAGTATTATAAATAGTAATATATGTGTGTGTATAAACTGTAGATGTTAGACATAAAACATAAATACAGAAAATCAAGAATAAAGAGAGAATTCCTAAAAACTTTTAGAAAGGGAAACAAGTATATTATCTCCATAAAAGAGTACATGTCAAATCATTAGTACTGAATGTTAGAATAACATTGGTCAGTTTTCAAAAGCCTAAAGGAGAGTAAGCTTGGCCTTAGAAACTTACACTTAGGTAAACTATCACCAAGCAAGAAGGATAAACAAAAATAATTTGAATTATGCAATGTTCAAGAAAGTGTCTTGGGCCGGCCGAGTGGCGCGATGGTTAAGAACCGGCTTGGGACGCCAGAGGGCCCCGGTTCAGATCCCACATATGAGGGCCAGTGACACTGCCCTCTACAGCTAAGATGCTGAACAACAGCTCAACCTGGACCTGGGCAGCCGTGAGTCGCCGGCGACGGTGGAGGCTGCAACCCCTGTGGCAGTGGGTTGCCATGGACTACCGTGTGTAGCCAACAGCCAGCGTGAGCGGCCAGCATCCACAGTGAGCAGCCATCCAGAAGCTGGCAACTGATCTGCCTCAATGATGGTGCCAACTTGGGCCAGTGAAGCAACGTCCTCCACAACTAGACTGAAGAACAAAAATGACAGCAACTTGTCTGTTCCCCTTCCCCCAATTTCCCAGCACTGTTCCCATCTCCCCAATTCCCCAATAAAAATCTTTAAAAAAAAAGAAAGTGTCTTACTCACAGATCCATTCTAAAAGAATTATTAGAGAATTTACTCTAAGAAGAAGAAAACAAAAGGAAGCAAAAGTAAGATGGTGTACTCAGTAATAAGCAAAGAGATAAAAAAAAAACTAAAAAAAAACCAAACCCCACTTATTGTTAACTTGTAAAGGCTATGGTTTTAAATGCATGGTTAGAACACAAGTAAGATTGAAAATAAATAAATTAAGCTCTCAATTAAAGAAGCACCAAAAGATGCTAATACAAAATTTAATTGATGGGAGAACATAAAGGATTTAGCTAAAAACCAAATGTAGAAAAATCAGGTTGATCACTAAAATGGAACCAAAACGTGATTTTAAAAACTATGATTAAGCAAATGGAAAACGTGCAAAAATATATTTGTGTTTATCTCCTGTTTACTTCCAGAAAGAAAAACAATCCTGAATCTTGTGTCCTTAATAACATAGAGTCAAAACATACAAAAGCTAAATGAATGAATGAATCCATTCATGAAATGGTCAGTTCCACAATCACATTGGAGGATTTTAGCATATCTCTTTCAGAAACCTATATTTTGAACAGATAAAAACAAGTAAGAATACAGAATATTTGTACAACACAATAAGTTGATCTCATCAACTTATGTATGGAATCCTACATTCAGCAAGTAGAGAATATATATCCTTTCCTAGCCTGACAATGGGCTAAGGCCCAGTTGTATTTGCTTCCACTGCAGGTTCTATAATCCAGGAGCAGGTGCCAAGGAAGTAATTAGTTGATTTTAGCCAGGTTTGGAATACTGCCAAACACACACCACAAAAACAATGGGTCAAGGGATTTTTAGATAATAGAAAAGTAGTGGTTGAAGTTTCTGAAGCACAATCTAAGCCAGACAGGGATAAAATAGAGTAATTGCTCATACTTGTAACAAAGAAAGAAAAACATGGAGGGGAATGTTACTATAGCTGCTTATTTAGGTGTGGGCGGAAAAGGGGCCACATGTTAAACCTGACAAGCTCGGAAGACTGAAAATAACCACGCAGGATGGGGTGAACATAAAAATTCCTAACTAATAAGGTGGGCCATGGCAGGAAGTCATATCTTGACAAAGGTCAATCTTTACCTTAAGTGAGCCTACCTGTTTGTCTTTTTGCATCTAAGATAACACACCCTTGGAATGTCAGAGTAATCCCTTTCCAGACCACCCAGGGGGCACAATCCACCACACCAGAGCAGGAAACTACAAAATCATCATTGTTATCTTGTTCCCCAAATATTGGGTTGTCGGAAAAGTCATGATGCATTTTTGCAACGAAAAACGTAGAAAAAATGGCATGACTTTTCCCAACAACCCAATATAATACTATCTCTATGTGCTGTAAAATGCTGTTAATTATCCTGTACCCACCAATGTAAAAGAAGTGTGTGTCTCTCCATTTTACTTTTTATCCAATCCCAGAGATTTTCCCACTTTGCTTTCTCCCACCCACCCCCTTAATCTATCACCAATGGATTTCATGTAACCTTCCTCCTTTGATTCTAGGTATAAAATAAATTGCAAACCGCCATTTTGTGGAGCACTTTCTCAGTCCGTTGAGATTTTGCTTCCTGGCAACTGTCAGTTTGGCTCAAATAAACTTTTATTAAGCTTTCTCTTAGGCTGGATTTTTTTTTGTCGACATAGGTCAAGGCATCTTTTTTCTTTCTTTCTTTCTCACCATTAATTTTATGCCTGGTATGTTCCAGGAACTTCAAGAACCAACATATCAGAGTATTTGTCAAGGAGTCAGAAGATCTGTATACAAGATCCTAATCAACAAAACTTTTCTTATTCTTTTTTTTTTTTTAAAGATTTTTATTGGGGAATTGGGAGGATGGGAACAGTGTTGGGGAATTGGGGGAAGGGGAACAGACAAGTTGCTCTCCTTTTGTTCTTCAGTCTAGTGGTGGAGGACGTAGCTTCACTAGCCCAAGTTGGCACCATCATTGCACTCTTTCCGGGCGAGGCAGATCAGTCGCCGGCTTCTGGACGGCTGCTCACTGCGGCTGCTCACTGCAGCTGCTGGCCGCTCACGCTGGCTGCTAGCTACACACGATAGCCCATGGCAACCCACTGCTACAGGGACTGCAGCCTATGCCATCGCAGGCGACTCATGGCAGCCCAGTTCCAGGTTGAGCTGTTGTTCAGCATCTTTGCTGTGGAGGACAGTGTCACTGGCCCTCATATGTGGGATCCGAACCTGGGCCCTCTGGCATCCCAAGCCAGTTTTAACCGTTGCGCCACTGGGCCAGCCCTTCTTATTCTTTTTAAAGAGTCATTTGCTTCATTTAATGGTATGAGGTTTGGGCATGATAATACCTAAGTTATCTACCTATCCCTAAGATTTCATTATTCTCTTACTCTTCATGGTTTTGGTTTTATGTTTGTATTCTCTAATAGCGTCCTGCAGCCACAACTTGCTATATGAAATTGTAGTCACCTATTTACTCCTCAGAATGTATTCTCCACTAAGCTGAAGACCCTTGCAAACCAGGGGTTATATCTTTTTGAGCATCACATTCCTGGTAACTATTATCATGGTCTCCATCACACATAAGAAGCTCTATAAATGATTACTGAATAACTGAATTATTAAATGATCAGTCAAGGATTACTTGTCAGATGGTTGCTGGACTTTTCATGGTCATCACTTCTTTACGTATATAAATGTTTGATTAGCTATGGTGTACACCTAAAACTAGTATATTATATGTTAGCTATATTTTAATAAAAATCTTAAAAAAACAAATAAGTCAAGGATTCCATTACAGTAGTTCTTCAAATGTGTTCCAGAAAATGCTTGGTGTCACTGAGACCCTTTCAAGGGTTCACAAGTCAAAAATACTTTCATAGTAATGCCAAGGCATTCACTGTTTTTTTTTTTTTCACTCCTGGTCTCTCACACATGTACAGTGGAGTTTTCCACAGGTTATACGTGTGTGATATCTCAATAAAATTAAATACAGAAGCAAATATGTAAGTCTAGTGTGTTGTGTCTGCTTGCTCACTGGCTGTGAAAGAATTCACGAGTCAGGTAGAAATACACAAGGAAGATTTATTAAAATAAGAGGAGGGTCAGCTGGGCAGAGTCTGCAGGAAACTACTGTGTTAAGTCTTTGGTCTCAAGTTTTATATTTTCCTGTGGTTGGGGGTGGGGGAAGGTGCGGTAAAGCTGGTTTTCACAACCTTTGCATATGTTATGTAGATTTAAGTTGGAGCCAGGAGTGGATTCCTTACAGATACAAAACCTCTCCCAAGTCACAGGACCTGCACTGGGCTGAAATATTGGATTGTCGGAAAAGTCATGACATATTTTTTTCTATATTTTTCATTTCAAAAATGCATCATGACTTTTCCAACAACCCAATAAATAGAAACATTGGAACTGATATGCATAGGAAATGTACAGCAAGCAGAGCCAAAGAAAGCTTTCAAAAAGTCCCAAGCTACCTTACACTTATTAATTTGAATTATACCAGAGATCGAAATCTCAAAAATAGAAGATTTAGTGCTACCATTACAATCCCATCTTTACATATTGGTCTACAAATAAGCCAGATATTAAGGATATTTGCAAAAATATAAAACACTGCTTACTCTTCTCACTTTTTTTTGTGCTCTGAAAAATAGTTCATAAAAGATGTTATTTTAACATGCAAAGGGTTTATTATTTTAAGTTTTAAGTGAGTTAATATTTTAAAAATTCTCAGGTCTAATTTTTAGTTGGTAAATATCAATAAATATTCACATTAACAAAAATAACCTTTGGCATCCTCAGTAATTTTTAAGTGTGTAAAAATTTCTGAGACCAAAAAGTTCAAGAATTTCTGGTCCACCAAACTTCTGATCAACAGCACCATCATCTTCCAGGCCACATTTAAGGAAGAATTTATTCTTTCTTCATGGAGGACGACATTCAGCCTGCTGTTGCAAAACATTCTGCATGGTCAAATAAGTTTGAATGACTTAATTTTGAAATGTAGATTGTGTGAACTATTAATTTTTGACAAATTAAATTAATTTCAGTAACGCAGTGATCTGAGTGAGTGATGAAGACAACCAAACGATAGCAATAAACCTAAAAAAGCATCCACTGCCTTTAGTTTGGTAAATATTTGTCCCTTTTTAGTAGTAAAGTGCTTCTCAAACTCAGGGCAGTTTCACAAAGTGAGTGAAAATTGCAAGGGGCACAATCGCTAAAGTTTTTTCAACCCTGCAGTTTTAATTAAAGTGCATGAAAGGAAAGTGAGTACATTTATGTAATCAAGTTTATTGTGGAATAAAATTATAGTCTTTGTTGGATAATAGCTCATTTTGCATCAAAATTGGTTTAGAGACAAACTGTCACTATATGTCTGTTATGTTTTAAGTGCTACTATATACTATTTCTTAGACCCCTTTGTACAGTGAGACTGGGATAATCAATCCTATTCATTTCTCAGTTGTGATTTCAGATCCCTTTTGTTCTCAGGGTACTTTAGGTAATTTCTTTTATATCTTATTTTCATGAAGATAATAACAAAAGTGATGCTGAAATGGCAAGAGTAACCACACATAATTCTTGGCTTCTTCCTTGAGAAGGCTCTCATTTAAGTTATGATGTCTCTTTAAGCTTAGTTTTGGCAAAGGAGGGTGGTGGTGTGGGGGCTAAGAAAAATAATACTTTTCTTACCACTTTCTAAGCTCTTCTAGCTGGTCTAATAATCAAATGATCAGAGACATATTAACAGGAAAAAATGAAAGTTTTTTTTGCATGGGGAAGTCATATAGGCATGAAAATTCCAAAGACAGTGGGGCAACATTGGGTATATATGATATTGTGAACAAAGGAGAAAGGGGTATTAGATTTCAGAAGTGAGAATGGGCGATTTACAAGTAGTTGAAGAAGAGCAGAACATACAGGCAGGAATATTCTTGCTGGGCAACTCAGAGACAATAGGGGGTCATCTAGCTAACTGGCGCCTGCGTGAAGTCCTCTTATTTACCACACTTAGTTCAAATTAGGCTAAGGTGGCATTCTAAGATTTCCTTCCTGCAGCAGGTTTCTGTCTGAATCGCTTAGGCAGGAAAGTGGTGGTGATGGGGGAGGGTCAAAAGTTCTTTGTGAGTCTTTTGTTTCTTAGTAAACAGCTTAAAGTCAATATCTCAAAAAACAACTTCAGAGTGGCAAAATTTTGATTCCCTCCAGTGGTAATGTTAAGCAGAGGTGGGAAGAAACCAGGATGAAATTTAAGTCATGTAGAGGTCATCTGGTATTAAGGAAACTCGTGAAAATTATAGAGTGACAACAAGACTGATAGAACAAACAGAAGAGAGCCCAACTTGTCCATCTAAGAGAATGACCTAGGACCACTTCTATGACTCCAATCCAAATGTTCTATTTTAATATGAAACCTGTTCATACTAAAAGAGCTAATTTTACCCCCTTTTTCTTTTCTTTTAGCTTCAAAATGTACTCTATCTTTAAGTTTATTAGTAGACATTCTGAATGCTTTTATTGTTGAATTTTACTCTATCTTTGCCAGCATTGTTTGCATCAGCACTTACACTGGACACTATTATATATGCAGAAATGCTCTGGGCTCCCTGCAGCAGATTTATCATATTTAAGACCAGCTAAAATACATGACTGTTATAAACCTGGCTCCATGGCAAATAAAATAAAAGTACAAAGCTCCAGGGAGAAATCTCACCATCCACGTAAAATCATTACATTGGGAGCTGGAAAAGCCTTTAGTGATGATCTGAATCACCGATCTGATTCAAATGATTAAATTATGACCTATGAAAGCTGAGAAGAGCCTAACACCTTTTTTACGGAATAATATAGCATTGTGGAGAAAAATAGGGGCCTTTCTCAATGATCTGTTAAAGAGTTAAACGCAGATCCAGTTACGTGCAGGTGTATTTCAGATTAACTCAGACAAATAGTTAGTACTCTGTACTTTTGTACTAGAAATTTCCCATCTCACCAGTCTTTCAAACAGTTACAATATGATGTCTTCAAGCCTATCAAGAGAAAAGGTACAGGACAATCAGTATTAATTGATACAGGCACTGAAAGTAAACCAAGCAATGAGGAAATGTATCTACTATCATACTTACTTGGCTTACTTGCTAAGTTGTCTCATCCAATATTCTTTGGGAAGAATAATGAGCTTTACTATTCACAGTGTAGTTTGTGAAAAAAAATCTTCTGGGAGTATATGAGTTTTGTGGATTATATTATTATATTATGTTATATTATATTATATTATTATATTATATTATATTATATTATATGACAACAGATTCATTTCAAAATGTTACAAATTACCTATTGTCTTTTCAGAATTCCATGTATATGAAATGCTAAAAATTTGTACTGTATTATCACTCTTTCAGGGTCACTTGAGACAAAAAAGGAGATAAATGATGCAACATACTATAACTTCTCTTTCCCACCTTACTCTTCTATGCAATTACTATATTATGATTGTTATAAAACGTGTATTTTCATATGGTATCAAAGCCGAGCATACATTTTTCAGGGAAAAATTTATTTGCATTTTTGAGGATAATAGCTTTCCATATATATGAATCTAAACATAAATATGTATTTATACTAAAGAAAATAAATATATGCATGTGTCCTCTGATCTATTTCCCTTCAAATTTTCATGGTAAACCAATACGGCTTTAGCCAGTACTCAAGAACAAATGACATATTTAGTAATGCCAAATCGTATGTACAAAAAGACAGAGAATATGTGTTTGGAGTTAATGAATAATGATTAATGGTGATTATGATGATTAAAGATAAATGATAGGTCCTGGGTATTTTGGAGCTCTCACCCCCTCCCATTTGTGTAACAGATGACAAATGCAATGTACAGCTGCATCACAATTAAATGCCTTTTCCTTTGTAGAATTAGAGTCCTTCTGGATACTGTTTAATATGTTGGGTCTATAAGGCAACTATGCATGCAACTGATTGAATCTGTGACATTACTGAGTTCACTAGAATTATAAAAAAAATGGTAGTGGTCTAAATAATTTACAAAATCACAGAAAATATTCATGATGTGGCTACTGCTTAAAAATAAAAAATACGATCCAAATTTATTTACACCATATCAATTTTACAAAAGAGAAAAATGTTTATTGTCAGAATTGAACAGGTTTTTGTTCTCGTTTCATGTTAGGCATTTATAAAAAGGCAGAAATGCCAATTGTTGGCATCAATGCTCCCTTGGAATTAGTTTTGTCAACACCTCGGTAGGTGGCACAGGAGAAATGCATTGGGAAGTTTGTTGATAATACAGGGTCATTCCAAAATCCCATTTTGGCTGTACCCTTTGGCATCATTTTAAGTCCCTGGATCTGACTCATAATATCTTTTTGGTTTGGAAAATAATTTTTCTGCATCCTGCCATAAAGATAAAAATGCTATTTTATAACAATAGTATCTGTTAAATGTCAGAAATTTACCATGTATTTCGCAGAGTTGAAATGCTCTTATTGGCTTAAGAAGATGCCAACTGTTAGCTTAGATGACTAACAAGGTAGGTAGTGCTTGCTGTACAGATATTGTTTCTGTTTCCACTGTAGACCAACTATTAGGACATGTACCAGTAAGCAGCCCTAATACTAATCCGGCTCACTCCCTGAAGACTTTTGAAAAAACTTACTTTTTATCAAATTCAATTTTTTCATGTTTATTGTTTTGCTAACATAATTATCTTTCAGCCGGTTCATGGATTGAGACCATGAATTGATGAATATTGTCTTGCTTACTTTTAAATCCTCAGTACTTAGCACATGGCAAATCATATGCACTAAATCAATGTCTATTGAGTGTTGATAATAATGAATGAATATTCTATAAATATTGCAGCCTCATTTATTTCACTATAAATAATAATAATAATAGTAATAATAGCACTTTTAGGAAAAATTCCAATATTGTTGTTAGTAGTTAATGAAAACACCATGGCTAGTATCTGCCCAATTGAAATACTGGATTATAAATAACACAGTAAAAGCCATTACTTTGAAAATCTCAGCCATCTACCTGGTTTAATTTTTCTCTGCCTCAATATTGGTTGTGAAGCATAACCTACATAAACCATGATAGACAATTCAGGCATCATAGTTAAAACTGACCTTCTCTGTCTGTTGTCTATCATGTGATTCTGGTTTGCAAAAAAATCACCAAAAGCTTTTGTTTATCACAGTGACTGAATGTCAAGGTCTCCGATGATTATGACTCTTAGAGGGAAGCTTTACTAGAAAAAATGTAGCAATTGGAATCCTTTAAAATAAGAAATTACTATAGAAAAATGTGTTTTTATTTTGAGCTCTGGAGTATTCTAACTTTATAGAAATTTATTTTATTCCCTGCCTTTCAGAAATTAAGTAATCACAATTATAACAGTACCTCGAGTGGCTCAGAGAGAAAAAGAAACAAAACAAAATATAATTGCCATAATAGGATAAATGACATTGGCATCTAGGATTAAAGCATTAGTCTTCACCAATGTGAGTTCTGTGATCAGCCAGTTGTTTATGAGACACTCTGGTTGGGTGAGGAAGGATGGGGAAGAGGGATAATTAATTCTGTAAAATATAAGGTGTATTTAGGAAAGGAGAGCAGAAAAAGAGTGTAAAGAAACCAGGCCTTTGGGAGCTCTAAAAGATTAATTTCAAGGTCTAGCCAGCTCAAAAACTGTGTAAATTTCCCCAAAGTTGTATGCATACAAAACTAGTGTGTATAAGTTACAATATAATACAATTGTATCTGTGCAAAAAAATAAATGGGAATGACAAAATACCTTTAATATAGTATATTAGGCTCTACATGACTTGATCCCTGTCTATGTACTTCCAATTAGTCTCTCAGCAACCATCTTACTCATATGTTCCTATAATAAGGAACTCTTTGCAGATGTCTGAACCTCCTTGTTGCCTCTCAATTTTGGACCTTTGCAGACTGTGCTCTTTCTGTCTGAAATACTTCTCTACTCCTTTATTCTCACCTCCTTGGGTGATTCCTAGTCATTTTGAAAAGGCTTGACTGGCTCCACTAAACCTGTGCTGTCTATCCCTTCCATGTTCTCATATATCAACCCAGAGGTTACCCTATTAGATTGCAATTCAAGATATGCTCTCTACCATAAGCCCCTTAAGTTCTGTAAAGGCAGGAGATATATCCAGTAACAATATGCCTCTTGCTCATTGTCATATGCCCAATTCTCAGCACCAATTCTTAGTGTCCGTTTCATATAGTAAATGCATCTGTTGATTTAAATAAAAATTAAATGGTGAAGAAAGATGGTTATTCATTAAGCATTCATTAACTACTTATAGGGCCCAAATAACTGAGTGGAATCAGAAGCTAATACTAGAAAATGGGGTAGAAATCAAAACAAAAGTTCTGTTGCAATGGATTCAGGAATTCACACCAGCGATTTGGGCAGGAGGGCAGTCATCACTTGTAACAGCCTGGGCAGCAGGATTGGAGAAATGGATCATTTAATGGTAAAGAGGGAACCAGAATATAGTAGCAGGTAGAATTAAAGCAAACCTTAGCTTTAGACAGAAAATATTTTATGCTCTTATTTTCAGGACAAAAACGGATCTTTGATCAAAGCTGGAGAGAATAGAGTCATATTTAGCATTTGCCTTGAGATTAACATATATTCTCTTATTTGATCAGTTATATTAAAACATAATTTACACATGGAAAAATTTTCCCTTTCCAGTGTACAGTTCTGTGAGTTTTGACAAATGTATACAGTCATGTAACCCTCACCACAATCACGATTGTAGGTCGGTTCCATCACTCTATCACTTTGTGCCCCTTTGTAACTAATCCTATCCCTGGCTTCTAGCCTCTGGCAACCAATGATCTGTTTTCTGTCTCTATAGTTGTGTCTTTTCCAGAATGTCACATAAATGTATTAATAAATTATGTGGCCTTTGGAGCCTGACTTCCTGTAATTAGGGTAATTCATTTGTGATTCATTCATGTTATGTATATTAGACGTTTTTAATATTTTTAACCTACTAGCACAAATTCTGCAGTCAAGTTTCCCACATGTGGGGAAGTCACAGGGATCAGCACATTTAGAGTGCAATGGGCTTGCCCCTGGAAAAACCAACTTTGTGATCATGCTATCTCCCCTATCAGTTAAGTATTTATTTTAGTATCTTTTATTGCTGAGCAGTATTTTACTGCTGAGTATATTACAGATTATTTATCCATTCTTCTGTTGAAGGCCATTTGGTTTGCTTCTAGTTTGGGTCAATTATAAAAAAATTCACCATAAGTACTCATATACAGGTTTCTGGTGTGAAGATAACAAAATATGTACAGATCTATATGAGGAAAACTATAAAATCTCATGAATGAAATCAAAGAAGAACTAAATAAATGGAGAGACATTCTATATTCCTAAATAGGAAGATTCAAATTGTCAAGATGTCAGTTCTTGCCAACTTGATTTATAGATTCAACATAATCCCAATCAAAATCTCAGCAAGTTATTTTATGGATACAGACAAACTGATTCTAATGTTTCTAATGACCCAGAATAGCTAACACAATATTGCAGGAAAAGAACAAAGTTGGAAGATTAACACCACCCTACTTCAAAATATTATAAAGCTATGATAATCAAGACAGTAGACATTGTGTTATTGGCAAAAGAATAAACTAATAAATCAATGGAACAGAAAAGAGAGCCCAGAAATAGAACCCACAAATTTAGTCAACTGGTCAATAAAAGAGCAATACATTGGCAATACATTGGAGCAAAGATCGTTTCTTCAACAAATGGTGCTGTAACAAGTGGAAATCCACATGCAAAAAAAAGTGAATCTAGATGCAGACCATACACCCTGGACAAAAATTTACTCAAAATGGATCATAGACCTAAATGTAAAATGCAATGCTATAAAATTGAAAGATAACATAGGAGAAAACCAAGATGACCTTAGGTATGGTGATGGCTTTTTAGATACAACACCAGAGGCACAATCCATGAAAGAAAGAATTAATATGTTGGACTTCATTAAAATTAAAAACTGCTCTGAGAAAGACAATGTCAAAAGAATGAAAAGACAAGCCTCAAACGGGGGGAAATATTTGCAAAAGCTATATCTGATAAAGGATTATTATCTAAATATATGAAGAACACTTAAAACCCAACAATAAGGGCTGGCCGTGTGGCTCCTTGGTTAAGAGTTGGCTTGGTAGCGTGAGCTCTGAGCAGCAGGGCCACCGGTTCGGATCCCACATGGGGCCAGTGATGCTGCACCCTCTACAGCTAAGATGATGAACAACTGCTCGACCTGGAGCTGGGCTGCCATGAGTCGCCCGTGACATTGTAGGCTGCAGTGGGCTGCCGTGAGCTACCGTGAGCGGCTGGCAGCCAGTGTGAGCTGCCAAGAGCTGTCGGGAGTGGCGTCCAGTGGCCTGCCTTACCCGGGAAGAGCGCAATGATCACACCAACATGGGCCAGTGAAGTGAAGTCCTCCACAACTAGACTGAAGAACAAAAGGACAGCAACTTGTCTGTTCCCCTTCCCCGATTCTCCAATGCTGTTTCCCTCCCCCAACTCCCCAATAAAATCTTTTAAAAAAAACAACAAAAAAGCCCTAACAATAAAAATAAATAAATAAATAAATAAACGGGTTAAAGACTTTAAAAGACCCCTCACCAAAGAAGATATGCAGCTGGCAAATAATCATGTCATCAGGAAAATGCAAATTAAAAGAATAATGAGATACCAGTGCACACCTGTTAGAATGGCCATAATCCAGGACACTGACAACAAGTGCTGGCGAGGATGTAGAGCAACAGGAACTCTCATATATTGCTGATGGAAAGGCAAAATGGTTCAGCTACTTTGGAAGACAGTTTGGCAATTTTTTTACAAAATATGCTCTTATCATATGATCCAGCTATCCTGCTCCTTGAGGTTTACCCAAAGGACTTGAAAAGAGAAAACCTTGCACATGGACATTTATAACACCTTTGTTCATAATTTCTAAAACTTGGAAGAAACCTAGATGTCCTTCAGTAGGTAAATAGATAAGTAAACGGTAGTACATCCAGACAATGGAATATTATTCAGCTCTAAAAAGATATGCGATGGCAAGCCATGTGAAAAGCATGGAGGAAACTACAATATGAATTAATAAGTGAAAAGAGCTAATTTGAGAAGGCGATTGTATGATTTCAACAATTTGATATTCTGGAAAAAGCAGAACTATGGAGGCAATAAAAAGATCAGCAATTTCCAGGGGTGGGGGGAGAAAAGAAGGGCTGAATAGGCAGAGCACAGAGGATTTTTAGGGCAGTGAAAATACTCTGTAAGATAGCATAATGATGGACACATGTCATTATACATTTTTCCAAATCCAAAGAATGTACAATACCAAGAGTGAACCCTAAGGTAAACTATGGACCTTGGGTGATTATGATGTGTCAATGTAGGTTCATCTTAGGTAACAAATGTACCATTCTGGTGAGTGATAATAATAATGGGGGAGAGTATGCATGTGTGCGGAAAGGGAGTATGTGGGAAATCTCTGTACTTTCTTCTCAATTAAATATCTAGGAATAAATTTAACCAAGGGGGTAAAAGTCCTGTACTCAGAAAACTGTAAGACACTGAAGAAAGAAATTGAAGAAGATAATAAATAAATGGAAGCATATACCATGCTCATGGATAGGAAGAATTAACATTGTTAAAATGACCATACTACACAAAGCAATCTATAGATTCAGTGTAATCCCTATCAAAATACCAGTGGCATTATTCACAGAACTAGAACAAATAATCTTAAAATTTACATGAAACCACAACAGACCCTGAACAAGCAGCCACAACAATCTCAAGAAGAACAAAATTGGAGGCATCACGCTACCTGATATCAAACTATACTACAAAGCTATAGTAATCAAAACAGCATTGTACTGGCATGAGAACAGACACATAGATAATGGAATAAAATACAGAGTCCAGAAATAAACCCAAACCAATAAGGTCATTTAATCTATGACAAAGGAAGCAAGAAGATATAGTGGGGTAAAGACAGTCTATTCAATAAATGGTGTTGGGAAAACTGGACAGATACATGCAAAAAATTAAAGAAGACCACCTTCTTATACTATATACAATAATAAACTCAAAATGTATTAAAGACTTAAATGTAAGACCCTAAACCATAAAACTCCTAGAAGAAAATATAGGAAGTAAACTCTCTGACATTGCCCTTAGCGATATTTTTTCCCTGATCTATGTTCTTGGGCAAAGGAAACAAAAGAAAACATAAACATGTGGGACTACATCAAACTAAAAAGTTTTTGCACACAAAAGAAACCATCAACATAAGAAAAGACAGCCTACTGAATAGGAGAAGTTATTCACCAATGATATGTCTGATAAGAGGTTAATATCCAAAGTTTATAAAGAACTCATACGACTGAACAACAACAAAAAACAACCCAATTAACAAATGGGCAGAGGACCTGAATAGACATTTCTCCAAAAAGGACATACACATGGCCAATAAAAAGATGAAAAGATGCTCAAAGACACTAATCATCAGAGAAATGCAAATTAAAACAATAATGAGATATCACCTCAGTCCTATCAGAATGGCTATCATCAATAGATCAACAAATAAGTGTTGGCGAGGATGTGGAGAAAAGGGAACGCTTGTGCATTGTTGGTGGGATTGAAAATGGGTGCAGCCACTATGGAAAATGGTTTGGAGGTTCCGCAAAAAGTTAAAAATAGAACTACCTAATGACCTAGCAATTCCACTCTTGGGTATTTAGCCAAAGAAATCCAAAACACTAATTCAAAAAGGTATATGCACCCCCATGTTCATTGCAGCACTATTTACAACAGCCAAGATATGGAAGCAACCCAAGTGCCTATCAGTAGATGATTGGATAAATAAGAGGTGGTACATTTATACAATGGAACATTACTTGGCCATAAAAATGAAAAGGAATGAAATCTTACTGTTTGGGACAACATGAATGGACCTGGAGGGTATTATGCTAAGTGAAATAAGTCAGACTGAGAAAAGCAAATACCATATGATCTCACTTATGTGTAGAGTCTAAAGAACCAAATCAAACAAATAAAACAGAAACACACTCATAGATACAGTGAACAAACTGATGGTTGCCAGACAGAAGAAGGGTTGGAGGGCTGGGTGAAAAAGGTGAAGAGATTAAAAAGTACAAATTGGTAGTTACAGAATAGTCGTGGGGATATATAGTACAGCATAGAGAATATAGTCAATGATGTTGCAACAACTATGTATAGTGCCAGGTGGGTACTAGACTAGTCAGGGGGATCACTGCATAAATTATATAAATGCCTAACCACTAGGCTGTACACCTGAAACTAATATAAAATAATTTTGAATGTCAACTAAACTGAACAAAATAAATAATTTTAAAATATCAATGAATCAAATATATGTTGGTCTATATTCTGTGCCTTGGATTTATGCTTCTATCCTTTCTCCAATACCACATTTTCTTGATTATTGTGACTTTATGATAATCATTGGAAACAAGTAATGTGTGTCTTTGAACTTTATTCTTTTTCAAAGAATGCCTTTTTGCTCTTCTAATTCCTTTTAATGTTCATGTAGATTTTTAGAATCAACTTGTTGATTTTGAACACTTTTCTTGCTGGGATTTCTATACTTGCTTTGCCTGGTTAGTTAAATCTAGAGATGAGTTTTGTTAGAATTGCTATCTTAATAATATTGATACTTTTAATCCATGAACATAATATCTCTCTCTCTACTTAATTAAGGTCTCCTTTGAATACCATTACCAGTTGTTTATGCTTGTTGGCATACAGATCTTGCATATATTTTGTCACATTCATACCTAAGCATTTCAAGTTTGGTGCAAATTTCAATGTTATTTGTTCCATAAGCCTTAAAAAATTTAGAACAGAAGTAGATGAACAGAAAATTTTCAAACTAAGTACGGAGTTCCTGTATATCACTCATCCAGTTACCAACTAAGGAACCAACATTGTTACATTATTTTTAACAAAACTTCATACTTTATTAGTATTTCATTAATGTACTTTTTCTGTTCCTGGATCCTATCCAGAATACCATGTTACATTGAGTTGTCATGTCTCTTTAGCCCTTCTGATCTGTAACAATTTCTCACACTTTCTGTTTTTGGTGATCTTGAGAGTTTTGTGGCGTATTAGTCAGGTATTTTGTAGACTTTTTCTCAGTTGGGATTAGTCTGATTATTTTTCTCATAATTAGACTGGAGTTGGGAGTTTGGGAGGGAGACCACCGAGATAAAGTGGCATTCTCATCCCCTTACATCAGGAGTGCATGCTATCAAGATGACTTGTGGCTGTTGTTAACTTGAATCAACTGGCAGAGGTTGTGTTTGCCAGGTTTCTCCACTGTAAAGCTACCTTGTAAATTATATTTTTGAAATTAAATTTCCAATTTTTCATTGCTAGTACCTAGAAATACAATTGATTTTTCTATATTGACCTTTTATCCTGTGATCTTGATAAACTCACTTATTAGTTCTTTTGGCCTTCTGTAGATTCTATTGGATATCCAATGTAGAAAATCACGTTGTCTGCAAAAGGTAGTTTTATTTTTTCATATCCAATCTGTATGCCACTTACACATGCACGTGCACAGATATGTATGCATGTATGTATGTATATCTATCTATTGGATTGTCGGAAAAGTCATGACGTATATTTTCTGTTTTCCGTTGCAAAAATGCATCATGGCTTTTCCGAAAACCCAATATATGTACTGCCTCATTGCTTTGGCTAGGACAGAAAATACTATGTTCAGTAGGAGTGGTGAGAATAGACATCATTGCCTTTCCCTGTAATTGTCAGGAAAGTATTCAGTCTTTCATCATTATTATACTATTTGTCAAGTTTTTTTTTAGATGCCCTTTATCATGCCCTTTATCAGAAAGTTCCTTTCTCTAATTTTCTGAGAGTTTTTATTATAAGTGGATGTTGAATTTTGTCAAACCTTTTTTTTTTGCATTTATTGAGAGGATTATACTGTTTTGCTTTTTTAGTCTGTTGACATGGTGCATTACACTGATTGTTTTAAACCACTGAGGGATGCTTTCTCAAATATTCTGACCTGCTCATAATCTTTCTCTTCCACACCTGGTGAAGTCTCTGGAGAAGTTCCTTCAAGTATATGCCGTCTCGCTTTGTGTTTGCAGCTCTCAGGGATTCTATAATCTTATGCCAGCTCACACTTGGCCTTTAGTAAATCGTCAAATATTCTAGTTGAAATCTTTTTAGCCACTTCTATGCCAGCCCCGTCTTCCGCCTGTGCTCTGCTTAGGTGAGTCAGTGGTCATGCCATATCTCATCATGAAAGTGCCCGTTTTGCCAAAGGTTTCTGCCTTTTTTATTATTCCATAACCTCACATGTCTGATGCGTCCAAGAAAATGTGTGGTTTTATAGTTGGCACTGCTTTTTACTCATTGTTCGTGTAGAAAAAGCAGCCTTTTCAGCTTTCTGAATTCTAGGTAGACAACAGTCATCCCTGTGATTAAAAAATAATTAACTTACCTCTGTCCTTCACCTAGAGAATTTTAAATTTTAAACATAACTTATTTTTGAAAAGTAAAATATAGCAATGGGTTTGATTTAGGCTCATGTTCAACATAGGCAAGGCTAATTTTTAAAATTTGTTCTGTATAACATCTAGTCTAATGTTAGAACCTAGCACTTGGATACTATTGGGTTGTCGGAAAAGTCATGACGCATTTTTGCAATGAAAAACATAGAAAAAAATAAGTCGTTACTTCCGACAGCCCAATAATTGTAATTGCATTTAAGGAGACTCTCCCTCTAGGCTTAAAATTAGGAAGCCAAGGGGGGTAATTAGCACTTGGCAGAGTAAATAAAAAACAGAATAGAATATGAAGCTGTTTGAAGTTCTATAAATCAATCCTGATGACTGTTTTCCCTAAATATGAAACCAGCGAGTGCCGCTCAGAGGAGAATTTCACATTGTATTTTTAAGAAGCATGTAAATGGTATCAGCAAATGAAGTTTAGCATTATTCATATTATGGAATTTGATATGAATGTACATTACATAAATATATTGATACTTTAATTCAATAAATATTTATTGAACATATAAAATATAACAGATACTAATTTGCCAGTTATGGAAGAAACTTTCAGACAAGCAGTTAGGACACCTGAATTTTAGCCCTGATGTTATTACCAACTCTTTGCATTATTTTGGATAACTAACCTCTCTGGACAAAATTAGTGGGGGTGAATTATATCAAAGATTACAATTATATGGCCATACCACTACATCCCACCCAATCTATTTCACCCAGTATTTATGGTCAACTAGGTAATTTACATATGATTAGTCAACCTAAGACAAGCTGGATTATTTAAAAATTTTGATCTTAAAGGGACCAAATGGCTAACAATAGTGAAAAATGACCAGAGCAAGATCTACGAAAGGATGGAAGCCTTGAAAGATGCAGGTAACATCAAGGCTGTCTATTGTGCTGGGAGCACATGCCAAAGAAAAGAAATGACTGGGAGCCTGGTGTGTTCTTTTTGGTGGCCTCATAGGTTAAATGGACCAAAGTGGAAGTCCATGGCCCACCAAGAGTAGGAATCCTACTAACTCTCATACCCCTGCACTCCACTTGGAGCTGGGATCCTAAAGAATCATCTCCTAGGATTAAGGATAAACTGAAAGTAAACCAACACTCCTAGGAATTTTCATTCAGCTTCAAGTCATATGAAAGTACTCAAAATCCTCAGTCCTTGAACTCATATTAAGATGGTTTCTGAGTGCTAGAATTTCTGGGATGCCTCGTAGAAATAAAAGGAAATCATACTCGTATATCAAGACAGATATTATATTGAGCTAAAGTTATTTCTACATATAATTTGTTAAATACAATGAGCACAGCTAAATGTAACAATTTAACAAGGGAAAAAGGCTCAATGAGCAAGACCCAACAGAAATATTAGACAAACATCTGCCTGTACTTTAGTTATGGAAAATATTAGTGCATATTGTGAGAAAAAATCCACTATGCTTGTTATATTTAAGGATATAAAATAGTAGATTGAAATTTGCCACAACATATATACGAAAAACAAGAGAGAACATTCTAAGAATGAAATTAATAAAAGAGTACATACAGCTACTTTGAGGATAAGTAATGGTTTTCAGAATCGATGGAAAATTCAGTCCTCAGATACAAGAAAATCAAAGAATCTCAAGCTGGAGAAATAAAAATACATTTACACTTAACCTCATGGTGAAAATGCAGGATAGAAGGAATGAGAAAATCTTTTTTTTCTTTTTTTAATTGGGGAATTGGGGGAGGGGAACAGCATTGGGGAATTGGGGAAGAGGAACAGACAAGTTGCTGTCCTTTTGTTCTTCAGTCTAGTTGTGGAGGACGTCGCTTCACTGGCCCATGTTGGTATTGTTATCATTGCACTCTTCCCGGGTGAGGCAGTTGCTTGCCAGCCATTGGATGGCCACTCACGGCGGCTCACGGCACCTCACACTGGCTGCTGGCCACTCACGGTAGCTTACGGCAGCCCACTGCAGCCCCACTGCAGCCCCACTGCAGCCTACGCCGTCACCGGCGACTCATGGCAGCCTAGCTCCAGGTCGAGCTGTTGTTCACCATCTTAGCTGTAGAGGGCGCAGCGTCACTGGCCCTCATGTGGGATCTAAGCCAGGTCCCTGCTGCTCAGAGCTGACATCCCAAGCCATCTCCTAACCAATGTGCCACTCAGCTGGCCCGGAATGAGAAAATCTTAAAAGCAGCAAGCAAAAAGACAGATTTCCTTCAAATAAGTGATAGGCCACAGACCCATAGATGACTTCACAAATTTTCTTTCCTCTATGAGTTTCTTTTTCCTTCTTTATTTATTTATTGTTTTACAGAACATTTTTGCTTGAGGATTTGAAATACAGCAATGAGCCCCAAAAATATCTTTTTTTTTTAGACTTTATTGGGGAACAGTGTGTTTTTCCAGTTTTGCATTTGTTTAATGCAAATACAAGTGCAGGAAATTCAAATAAGTTTAGTTAATATAAACATTACATAGAACAGAATCAGGAAGTTATTTTTAAACATTGCATTATTATCTATGAGAAATAATTAGAGATGAGGGCTAAATTCAATGGTAGAATGCACAGAGTGGAAAACAGATTAGAGAGCTACACGTTATACTCAAGAAATGAGGTTTTTTTCCCCAAATGGCAAGATAAAGCAAAAGAGAATTTGAAAGATAAAGAAAATTTATTTAGAAGTCCCAACATCCATTTAAAAGACAGTTCAGAAGAAGAAAATAGGGAGACTGACAGGAGACAGTAGCTAATTCACCATGTTCGAAGGGACTCTCAGCACAATTTATCCTTTAGACTTAACCATATTGTTAAATATAGCCATAAGCCATTCAGATATTCAAACTGGAAATCTGGAGTAATTTTTGATATCTTTTTCCACTCAATAATCTCAGATCAAACAAATCAACAAATGCTTCATAACATCTCAAATCTCTCCAGTTTCTGCCGCCATTTTGTTCCAGCTTCCTAATGCTTTGTAAATAGTTCATTTATGTACATTTCTGTTCCAGTTCTATTTATTCTCCATACCATATCTACTATACATATGTAAATACATATGCATATGTGTGTATAATCTTTTCTTTGGTAAGCTACCAGATCATGTCTTTGTTATTTTATTGCATGCCCATGTTTTTCTCATTGACTAAGTATGTATTTATATTAACCCAATGTCTCAAATGTACATATAAATACAGATGGTCATTGATTTGAAACTTTTTTGTTTTTTGTTTTTTTTGATGTTGTTGTTATTTACAGACACTTTAAATTTGGGAGTCACCAAATCCAAGTATTTATTTCAAATGTACTTTGAATATATGATTATGTTGCTCTCTCTCTCTCTCTCTCTCTCTCTCTCTCTCTCTCTCTATATATATATATATATATATATATATATATATATATATATATATATATATATATCTGTGTGTGACTGTTTATGTACTTTGGATTCAGCCATGTTATTTTTTTGTTCTTTTGTTTGAACTACACTTTGCAATTTCATAAATTTATGAGTCTTTTTAATACATCATTGTTTGTAAACATATATTCTCATTCTTTAGGGTTTAAGCTCACATGAAATATTTATAATATACAGAGGATGCCCAAAACATTTATACACATTTTTAGAAAGGAAAAACTGCATTACAATTATAATACTCAATATACCAATAACAAAAGATGAATACAAGTCTTGTGTATACAATTTTTGGCACCCCCAGTATTTAAAGTAGAAAGTTTAGCAAAATTTTACTATGACTGAATTCTCAAGTAGGTTTTTTAAATTAATTTGAGGTTTCATATTCAAATTATTGTTTTCATATAACAATTATGTTATGTCCTTATCTTTGAGTAATGACTTCTAGAAAATAACCTGATTTTCTATCAAAAAGTAGTGGTTAAATAGATGATATATTTTTGTCTAAGAGAGAATAGTTTAGATAATTTCATTCAGTAAAAATTAAAACAAATCATACTACCATCTTATCATCCAACTTTTTCTTTTTTGACCACAAATTCTTTGTGACTTACTTTGACCAATAGTAGAATTGACGTGGGACTTGTAGATGTAGATCTTAAAGGCCTTGAGAATGTCCTCTTTCATTTTCTTGGAATCCTTCCTCAGTTATGTGATATAGCCCAGGCTAGTCTACTGGAGACATGTGGGCCAGCTGATGGCTAGCACCAATTGTCAGAATGTGAGTATAGACCATCAAGGCCTCACTGAACTACCAAATGACTGAAACCATTAAAGATGGTAGATAAAACTAGCAGAACTGGGAGTGACTGGTAAGCTTAGTTGGTTAGAGCATGGTGCTGACAACATCAAGTTTGCAGGTTCGATCCCCACATGGGCTACTGTGAGCTGCACCCTCCTTAAAAGAGTCAACTATTTTATATATACAAAAGAGCCATTGTAGCATGAAAGCAATGTGTAATAAATGACCATGGATGTTCCCCAATTTAAAAAAATAGAAAAAAAAACCTAGCAGAACTGTGCAATTGAATTCAGTCCTCATTGCTGACCTTCAGAATAGTATTTTGAGTCACTAATTTTGAAATGGCTTGGTTTTCAGCAAAAGGTAATTGATACAGAAATGCAGACCTGGAAAAGGAGTGTTGCCATAACAACAAAAATAAACATCAAACATGTGGCATTGGCTTTGAGGCTAGGTGGTAAAGGGAAGCTGGAAGAACACAATGACATGGAAACTGGGGAAGCAAGGAGTAAATTTCTGTAGGAAGCTGGAAAAAATAGCCCATGATAACTTGGGAGAAAGAAAATATAATGAACATGATGAATTGCTTCATGAGATGCCTTAAAGTTGAGGCAAAATGTTGAAAGTGTCAGTTCTAGTTCATATGATAGGGCACTATGAGAGAGACAAGCTTAGGAAGAAACTGTATAGAATGCAGATCAGGACTTGCTGTTCTACTTTTTCACTGTCTACAGCTGCCAGAAGATTCCCAAAGTAAGAAATATCCTCCATGCTAAAATCATGTTCTTCTAAAATTATCTTTAGTTCATTTTCCTTTTGTGTGGAAAATACAAATAGAACTGTGGCTATAAATAGTCTATAAGTTCTCATATTTGATTTAATTCATAAAATATTAACTTTGGGATATTGAAAAAACAATTGAATTAAGTATAACAGTTATTAATTTATCCCCTAACTCTCTTATGTATTCATAGATTTAGTGATTTAAATCATTAAATGATTTAGGGCTTTAGCTCAAAATAAGTGATTTTTAAAAAGTTGGCCTAAACAAGAAAAAAAGAAAAGAAAAAGTTGGCCTATGCAATGAGGCTTTTTTCAAGGAAGAGATAAACAAACAAAAACCCTGTATCTCATAGTTTAATGTGTTTTCTTATTATATGACTCCAGGTAAATATGATCTCATTCAAGAGAGCTGCTGTAACTATTTCTCCTAAAAAGGAACACTAATGTATCTCCTGGATGGAGCCTTAAAAAGAAAAGTCAAGGGCTGGCTGAGTGGCGTGTTGGTTAACAGTTGGCTTGGGACGCCAGCTCTGAGCAGCAGGGCCCCGATTCGGATCCCACATGAGAGCCAGTGACGCTGCGCCCTCTACAGCTAAGATGGTGAACAACAGCTCAACCTGGAGCTGGGCTGCCGTGAGTCGCCGGCGACGGCATAGACTGCATGCAGCCCCTGTGGCAGTGGGTTGCCATGGGCTACCATGTGCAGCCAGCAGCCAGCGTGAGTGGCCGTCCAGAAGCCGGCGACTGATCTGCCTCGCCCGGGAAGAGCGCAATGATGGTGCCAACTTGGGCCAGTGAAGCAACGTCCCCCACAACTAGACTGAAGAACAAAAGGACAGCAACTTGTCTGTTCCCCTTCCCCGATTCCCCAACGCTGTTCCCCTCCCCCAATTCCACAATAAAATCAAAAAAAAAAAAAAAAAAGGAAAAGCCAAGTACTGACACACACGATTGACTAGGTTTGTCTCTCCTGGTAGGTTAGTGGCTAAACACAGAAGTAAACACTATTTTTAAGTCTGTGTGTGCTGAGTAATGGCATGTGGCACCCTCAGCTTATTAGATAGAAGGTGAGAGGGTGAACAAGCATGGGATTGCCAGCTAATGATTTCTCATCTTTCCCAGCTTGCCCACGGCTATACCTCTCAGATGATCCTTGAAACTGGGAATGTAAACGGAGGCTAGATGTTTTGGTTTGCTCTTGTACTTGATTATTTAGGCCATGTAAAAGCAAGGTCGGTCTTCTAACCCTATCTACTGAATTTCCACTAAGGGATAATTACAGATACTATTACTCCTACTAATATTGCTATCGATGTTAGTATATTACAGTATTAAATCTAATAGCAATTTAATATTATTAATATCTTGTATGAAGACTAAGCCAATTGGGACTAAGTAAATCACAGTGATGTTCCAAAATATTTTACTTTGCACAGGAAAAATGGTGGGAAATGCTTGCTTGTCCATCTCAAAAATTGGTGAGCAAAAACTGGGCAAACCCAGAGAACAATTCACTAGGAAAGACATCCTATTAATACTGTTATTGATTCTATGTAGAAAAACAAAAACAACAAGTAATTGAGCAATGAAACAATAAGAAGTTGGGACAACAGAACACTGGACTGAGAGTTGGCCAGCCTACACCGGACTCTTCGATACTAATGCAGAGTCACTCTCTCCCATCCAAGTACTAACCATGCCCGACCCTGCCTGCTTAGCTTCCGAGATCGTCCACAGAATCACTCTCTGAATCTGGTGATTAACTCAGCAAGATTGAGACTGGGGGAAAACATAATTCATTTCCAGGAGAGGATTCCCAAATGGAGTCATGAAATTAATCATGTGTTTAGGATGACCAAAAAGAATACCACAAAGCTTGAGGAAACCGTTACGTACAAGGTGAAATACGTGTTGTCCTATGTGGTGAAGTAACTGTTTGGAGACCCTGTCTCTGGAGCAGCTCTTTGATGCCTCTGCTGAGGGCTGGAAATTTCCATCTCTTTAGTTATTCTTTGCAGCGATAAAAGTAATTTCTAAGAGATAGTGTGTAGTGAGGTACCTGATGAAAGTTTTTGTTTGAGCAGTTAAGTTTGTTTTTTGTTGGTTTTAGTAGTGAGAGAAGTTCTCAATCATGTCACATATAGAAAATCACTTTAGATTCTGGGGTAGTGACCTTCCCTAGAAGGCTAATCTAGAAATAAGAGGTCTGATTCCTCTGAGATACTGATTTAGCTGGGGCTTCCTGGAAATTCGAGAGCGAAGACAAACTTAATACTTCATTGGGGAAGATAGATTTGGTCTCATTTGCCAACTCTGAATAGTGGTTGTTTTGGCAAAATGATGTGATAAGAAGGTTGCTGAGGCTTGTTTGAGCTCAGCCAGAGTCATCAGTCACCAGTGTCACTTTATATGTTTCTTACATTAATACTAAGCATATATATATATATATATTTCATACATTTATAAATTATAAAAACACATGTGTACATTATAAAAACATATATAAAACACATTTTATATACTTATACATTTTACATATTGATACTAAAGTTAATTCAGTTTTACCTACATATTAACCATTTCATTCTCATTCTATTTCTTCTTTTATTGCTCTCCTTCCATTCAGAATCATCTGCTTTCTCTCTGATGGGCATTCTTTAGGATCTCCTTCATTGACGGTCCTCTAACTAACAACGCTTAATGTTAGTGTGTCTGGAAAATGTCTCTGTTTTGCTTTAACTCAAGGATGATTATGATTATGATCCTTTATTATTATTTATCTGGGAATATAATTCTAAACTGACCATTATTTTCTTTCAGCACTTTAAAAGATATTTATCAGGGGATGGCAGCTTGGCTCAGTTGTTGAGCATGGTGCTTGTAACACCAAGGCTGCCAGTTCGATTCCCACATGGGCGAGTGAGCTACACCATCCACAACTAGATTGAAAACAACAACTTGACTTGAAGCCGATTTCTAAATATTTTATTATTTAGAAAGTAAGACAGCAAGGCATGCTCTTTTGCAGTGTGATCTTGCCATGCCCTATCCAGAGGTGCACTTTATTTCCCTTCCTCTTGAGTCTGGACTCTGCAATAAAATGTGGAAGAAAAGACAAGGTGTAACTTATAATATTAGACATTAAGAAATCTGTAATTATAAACTGTACCACTTGGAATGCTTCCTTCTGGGAAAAAAATCAACATATAAGACATACAACTTCCCTAAGGCAGCCATGCTGCCAGAAAGCTCAAATAGGCTACATGAGGGGAGGGAAGGAGGCCACGTGGTAGAACATGAAAGTGCCAGAAATGTATGTGTCACAGTTGATTGCTGCTGAGTTATTGGAGTAGAGGGACAACCAAGTTGAGCTCTGAATTCCTCACCTATGGTTTAATGAGCAAATAAAATAATTGTTTAAACTTCTAAGTGTTGGGGTAGTTTGGTATACAACAATAGAACTAAAACAATTAGAGAGTATTTATAACTAGCCACCCTTTTCTTCCAAGCACAAATATTTTTAATGGGTTAGTAGTCTATGGAGATTTTTTAAACTAACTTTATGACATGCAAAACACTTATAAAGATAAACTAAACACCCATTTAAAAATGGGTGTTTAAGAATGAAACATTATAAAAGGTAATAACAGCCCCCTGAACATCCCTGTACAACCATATTTCCCTCCCTCCCCTTACTAAGTAACCACTGTCTTATAATGCTGTTTATTATTCTTTTAATAATGTCCTATATGTTTACTATATATAGTTGGGCCTTGAACAACGTGGGAGTTAGGGAGCTGACCCCACACACAGTAAAAAATCCAAATATAAGTGAAGTTGGCTCTCCACATCCACGAATTCCCAACCACAGATTGAAAATACTGTTTTCAATCCATAGTTGGTTGAATCAGGAGATGTGAAACCCAGGGACATGAAGGGCCAACTGTATATTTATTGAAAAAAAAATGCATATAAGTGGATCAGTGCAGTTCAAACTTGTGTTGTTCAAGGGTTTACTGTATGATTTTTCTTAAGCACTATAGCCTATTCTTACGCAAAATTAATCTTCATACAAATGATATTTTACTACAATTATCCAGGAGCAAACTGTCATTTTTTGTGTGCAACATTTGTTTTTAGAGATTCATCTATATCAAGTTACTTTACCTTAATCATTTCATTTATTTTGAGTTGTTTCCAGTTGTTTGTACTTCAAACAATGTTGCTATAAATATTCTTGTATTTTATGCATCTAAGAGTGAAAATACTGGGTTGTAGACTTTAACAGTCTCGCGTTTGTTAGAGATTATCAAATAGTTTTATCAAAAATCAGCAGTATATTTTTTACACCATAGTCCCTACTTTCTTGAGATTCATTGAACTCAAAACATAGTTATGGAGATATGCTGCCCTTTATAATAGTGCCTTGGCAAGGTCAGTATGTAGGCTATTTCACCTTTGCATTTTACATGAAATAACATATTAGTGAATATAATAAAAATATATTCATTATATATTTTTAATATATGAATATATGTGTTCATTATATATATCCATAAATAATATATTATTAAACATATACTATATTTCATGTATTTGTATAAGTAGGAGAGTAATGATTGAGAGTGTGGGGGCAAAATCAGAAATCATTAAAATTCATCTCTTCTGGACTTAAAACTTGGCATTCTGAGAACCACAGGTTATTCTTCCTCCTTCTCCTCCTCTGTTTTTCTCCTCTTTCTTCCTTTTAAAAATGCATAACCAAAAGCAAAAATAAAAATTTCAAACCAATTTATTTACTTCCCATGCCAGCATATCTACCTCCTGGTTATCCTTTTTTCAATCAGAAGATTAAATTTTTCTCCCTTGCTGGCCTGTTTGTCTTTTGATGCGATTCTGATATTTTATATAACACTGGCTTCTACAGTTCCTCTGTAACTTAGTCTCTTTCTGCAGGACATAACTTGAAAGAACACAATTAAACAGAGCACAAGAGGGTTTTTAAGTAGATATAAAGAGTTATTTCTCCACAATAATGGTGGAATAGATTTATACACATTGCATTATTGGTAGTTCTCAATCCACCAGCAGAAATCCACAGCATAGTACCTACACACTAGCAATCTGAATTGTTATATAGCCTGGAATGCTATATTTGTAAATATGTAATGAAAAAGGAAAAACAATCAAACTCTAACTTGGGTTTCACATTCTCCTTGATAACACCCTCTTCATACAGAAGGCATCACCCGAGCTATTGGTATTCTACAAATTTAGGCTCCTGACAGTGGGAAACATATAAATATGGAGGAAAGAATTTCTTGGCTCCAAATATTTACCCTTCTTTCTTATTCTTTCAGGGAGAATTCTCTCTTAAAACTCCACACAAATTCTAATAGTTATATTTTGTATAACTTAATTCTGGACATCATTCGAATAGTCCCTCCTTTCTATCATCTAAAGTTTAAATCAAATTCTTAAACAGAGTTACAGAGCAAAACCAAGGGTTTCAACAATTTATATTTACATGACAGCAGTGTATTCAATTCTTGATGATCTTTAGTTTGAAACTAATGATAACTCCACTACAAACGTGAGGAATGAAGGAAGACATAGTTTGAATTTTTAAGTATCTTGCATGTGAATCTTCTGTACCTCATATATAATTTGCTTTTTTGTTTTGTTTTGTTGTTGTTTTTAAAGATTTTATTGGGGAATTGGGGGAGGGAACAGCATTGGGGAATCAGGGAAGGGGAACAGACAAGTTGCTGTCCTTTTGTTCTTCAGTCTCATTGTAGAGGATGTTGCTTCACTGGCCCATGTTGGTATTGTGATCATTGTGTTCTTCCTGGGTGAGGCAGTAACTCGCTGGCCACTGGACAGCTGCTCACGGCGACTCATAGCAGCTCATGAAAGCTCACACCAGCTGCCGGCCAGCCCCACTGCAGCCTATGCCATCGCTGGTGACTCACGGCAGCCCAGCTCCAGGTCGAGCTGTTGTTCACCATCTTAGCTGTAGAGGGCGCAGTGTCACTGGCCCATGTGGGATCCGAACTGGTGGCCCTGCTGCTCAGAGCTTGCACTCCCAAGCCAACTCTTAACCAATGAGCCACTCAGCCAGCCCTAATTTGCTTTTGCTTTAATCTTACAGTATTTTTCCTCAATTTGTAATTGTAAGAGAAACTAAATTATAATTAACACTTATTAAACATATATGCCAGGTATTGTGTTAATTGTTTTACATATATTTTATTTAATCCTCTCAATCAGTTTATGACTCAATAATGTCCCTATTTTACATATGAGGAAACTGAGGTATATAGACTTTCAAACATTATATATATTTATAAGAAAATCAATCATTTTGTGTTTATTCAATTTCATACATTTGAAATAAAGTAAAAATGTGAATATACATATAACATTTAAGAACATTATTTAGAAATTAGAAATTTAAATTTAACAAAAATACAGAAAGATACAGAAACACAGTAAATTAAATTAATTACATGGAAACTCTCATTAAATAAACTTATGTAATTTCAAAGCAAATATGAAATTGAGACTAAAAGTCAACTAAAATACCCTCATTCATACTTTAATTCCCTATATGAATTGCAGAAAATTATTTGTAATTAAAAATAGTATCTCATATACATTATAGCCTTTCAGAATGATATTTTTGATTCCAGGCATTGGTAAAATCATTGGACCTTGGTTGTGATCATGAGTAATCACTTTTTGTCCTTTTTGGTTTGTCATGGAATTCCTGATATTTAACTCTATAAATCCATCTTCCACTAGTACTCATTGAACAATCAAATTTGTGATGTGAACAGATACTTGATAGTAAATTCTGTTAAGTTTATCTCTTAGATTCCTGTTTCTTAAACATGAGTGAAATTATAAGGAATCTAATTGTATAGGTTATTTTTCTTATATGCTTGCTAATATTTAATGAATACTAGAAGGAAATAGGGGGTCATTTCCTGAGATACCTAAGTAACTAATTCTACAAATAGTTAAAAAAAAGATGATTGCGCATAATTTTTTATTAGTGACTGAAGTAAAGTTTTCAAATAAGTAATGGCAGAAGCATAGATTTAGAAATATTCTGTATTGAGCTACTTTGTTTTTTGATGAATTGTTGAGATTTATATCTGGAATATAAACTCAATTATTTTAATTTCTACCTTTAGGAATATCTGAGACATAGTTATATGTTCTATATTTAAACACAGGTTTGTTCCTTTATAACATAACTCATTTATCATCTTTATTAGCTTCCTCTGTGTGTAGAATTTAAAACACATATTTATGAATATTACATTTCAATGAGATGAATGTAGCACTGGCAACAGGAAATACAATTGAATTTTATACTGTCATGTGTGTTAATTTTTAAGGAAATAAGGATACTTACAAGACATAGGAATTTAGAAATTTCACAAGATGAAATATCTTTTAAATGGCACTCCATCACTGTGGTTCTAAAGAGGGTTTGTTCAGTGCTTATTTATTTGATGGATTTAGATTCCACATGGAATTCACTCATTTATTTTTTCATCAAATATCTATTAAGTGCCTATCAGGTACCAGGAGTTGTACTAGGTATTGAGGGTATGGAATATGGCTCAAGCATCTTACAATATTCAGAAAAAAACCCACAAATGGATTAAAAAAAAACACAAAAGTGTCTATGACTGTTTCCAGAAGTAAGATATTCTCTTATGGGCCGGCCAAGTGGCTCAGTTGGTTAAGAGCACGAGCTCTGAGCAACAGGGTCGCTGGTTCAATTCCCACATGTGCCAGTGAGCTGCTCCCGAGCTGAGCTGCTGCTGAGCTGATGAGAGCACTGCTGATGCTCTTAGCAGCAAGGTTACCGGTTCGATACCTGTATGGAATGGTGGGCTGCATCTCCCCGCAACTACAATTAAACATGGCACCTTGAGCTGAGTAGCCGGGAGCTACTGACGGGTAGCCAGATGGCTCAGTCTGCAACAAGGCTGCTGGTTCGACTCCTGCATGAGATGGTGGACTACGCCCCCCCCCCCCCCGCAACTAGATTGAAAGTGGTAACCGGACTTAGAACTGAGCTTGTGTCCTTCACAACTAAGATTGAAGGACAACAACTTGATTTGGAGCTGATAGGTCCTGGAAAAACACAATGTCCCCCTTCCCGAACTCCCCAACACTGTTCCCCTCCCCAATTGCCCAATAAAAAAATCTTAAAAAAAAAAGAAAAAAGAAATTCTCTTATGGGGGAGGAAGACAATAATAGGTAATGATAAAAATGTATGTATATAAGATATGACAATTAAGTTTGCGAACTTGTTGCAATGCTGTTGCTAACCTTTTTTGATATCATTATGGGATTATTCATAATGAATTTGTACCAACTGGACAAACAGTTAACCAAGTTTACTATTTGGAAGTGCTGAAAAGTCTGCGTGGAAAAAAGTTAGACAACCCGAAATTTTCACCAACAATTCATGGCTCTTGCATCACGACAATGCACCAGCTCACACGGCACTGTCTGTGAGGGCATTTTTAGCCAGTAAACAATTAACTGTATTGGAACACCCTCCCTACTCACCTGATATGGCCCCCAACGACTTCTTTCTTTACCCAAAGATAAAGGAAATATTGAAAGGAAGACATTTTGATGACATTCAGGACATCAAGGGTAATACGATGACAGCTCTGATGACCATTCCAGAAAAAGAGTTCCAAAATTGCTTTGAAGGGTGTACTAGGCGCTGGCATCGGTGCATAGCTTCCCAAGGGGAGTCCTTTGAAGGTGACTGTAGTGATATTCAGCAATGAGGTATGTAGCACTTTTCCTAGGGTTAGTTCGCGAACTTAATTGTCAGACCTCGTATACCATTTTCCTTCTCTCTAAAGAACTTCTTTAAACATTTCTTGCAAGGTAGGTCTATCAGCAACAAATTTTCTCTCACTTTATGTTTGCCTGTGAAAATCTTTATTTCTCCTTTACATTTTTGTTAATTATAGTAAAATATAAGGAATGTAAAATTGACCTTTTTAACCACTTTGTGTTCCATTCAGTGACGTTAATTATATTACTTCTATCTATTTCAGTTGTAATGCCATATTATTACTCAGGAGCCCTGTTGATGTGGTGATAAGTAAGGGGGCAGAGGGAGACTATTCTATATTCTGATTAGGTCTCAGTTTTTTAGTAGGCATGTGGCCCTGGACTGTGACCTCACCAGTACTTCCCAGCTTTTTTATACAATAGGTGACGGTTAGAATGGGCTGGGTTTGGGTATTTACCTTCCCCCACATGGAAGGCTAGAGGGGCCTCAAGTTGCATATCTGTCTTCCCAACCCCCCTTAGTTGGGCTCTGTTAAAACCCACATTGGTTAGGCTCTGATAAAATAATTTCCTTTGAGGACAGTCTTTTGTTAAAGAGAACAGACCCTTTAGGTGTATTTCAAAAATGGTTGCTTTTCCCTTCCCACTGATGGATGCATGATATTTTTCTCTGATCTTCATCCGGGAAACCAGGAGGTAAAATTCAATAAAAATTCAAGTAAAAGTGTGGAGGGCCCCCTAAGGATTAGCCCCCAGGAATTTTCATCTCTCAAATTAGTCCACAGTCAGTCTACAACAATTAATTACCCTCTGTGTCTTCTAACCAACTTCCAGCTGCGTCTTCTGCTCCTGGTAAACTGATCTCTGTATTCATTTTTATCTCTATTTTTTTGGACCAGTAAATTGCCATGTGACCTTGGTTCTCTAGTGGATCTCAGATACATTGATGATTTTCAGTTTGTTCAGCTTTTTTGTAAAGATGGCAGTTTATGGCTTTGAACTGGTCAGACTGGTAGCCAGAAGTCATCATAATTTATGGGAAGAACTTACTGTGAAAGTCTATTTTCTTTAAAAGTTTCCTGTTAAATAGCAAGGAGCTCTAAATATTCTGGAAAGAAATTTGTCTTGGAAAAAATAAATATAAATAATTTCTTAATAATTACTCAACTTTGTAAAGAGTAAACACAATAATAGTTAAATATATGATAGTTGTTAGGGTCAAACTATTTCCAAATCCTCATTTTAATTCATATTACCTAGACTCTCTCAATTTTGGGGTTTGAGTCACCAGTGTGAACTACAGACTAGATGTTCCACAATTATTCATGTATTGTAGATTAATACACTCGTTTTTTGAAGCAATTTGACTAGATTATTAGATAGTACTCTAATCAGAGCAATCTGACAATTTTCCATACAAGACCTCAATTGAAGTCTTTGCTCAAGTTATTTTTAGAAAACATTTGTCTTGCCGAGTGCAGATAACTTCTATGACATTTAAAGATGCCTGTACAATTATTTACAGGTACTCAGCTACAATGTGGTGGGTTTTAAAAACAAGTTATTTTACTTGTACAGCAAGATGTGTCGTAGGTTGGGCTCCCTGGGAAGCTGACTCTGAGGCCAAGTTTAGTTTGCAGGTTTTTTATGCTGGGGTGCCCTTGGGATTAAAGCTGTGGAAGAGAGAAGAAGAAAACGAGTCCAAAGAGTGAGAAGCATAATTTGGAGGTGGGCCCATCAAGAGTCTCAGCCCATCCTATAGGAGAAGTTCTGGAGTTACTGTCCTGCATGGGATCCAAAGGCTAGGCCTCTGTACCCCCATCTTTGTTTTTTAACTTTATTTGGGAACAATGTGTTTTTCCCAGCACCCATCAGCTCCAAGTCAAGTTGTTGTCCTTCAGTCTAGTTGGGGGCGGGGAGGGGCACAGCCCACCATCCCATGCGGAGTCGAACCAGCAACCTTGTTGTTAAGAGCAAGTGCTTTAACCAACTGAGCAATCTGGCCGCCCACTGGCAGCTCAGCTCAAGTCATTGTCTTCAATCTGTTGGGTTGTCGGAAAAGTCATGATGCATTTTTGCAACGAAAAACATAGAAAAAAATACATCATGACTTTTCCGACAACGCAATGGTTGCGGAGGGTGCAGCTCACTGGCACATGTGGGAATCGAACCGGCAACCCTGTTACTCAGAGCTCACACTCTAACCAACTGAGCCACCCGGCCACCCCCTGTACCCCTCATCTTAAGCAATCATTGGATCTGGGCTGCCAGAGAGAGATGTGACCTCCAGCTAGGCAGCTGAAACAGCAAACTGAAGGGACTGAGAGTAACCAGGGCAACAAGTCTGCCCAAAGGGATAATATTTGGCGCATCATCTGTTCATCACAACAGGATAGTTGGATAAAAATCACATTTCAATAGCTACTTAATTTAAATATGATTTGAAGTTAAACAACAATCAAGGAATTGAGACCTTTATTTTATGACTTAAACAGATAGTCACATATCTGTGAGATTAGCTAATTTATATAAAGCAGGTATTCCTTTTATAGGGAATTTTTGCAAAGGAATGCATTACAAATAAGAAAACAGGTCAGACGTTAAAAATAAAATATAAACCTAGTAGTGAGGTAGCCCTGGAGAAGTTGCTTTTATAGAGGGGTACTCTTTTTATTTTAGTAAAATTGCAGATCGAGACTTTTAAAATTTGATGACATCTTGCTAAAATGTATTATATGTGCTATTGCTTTTATAGTCAAAATCAGAGAATACTATTTGAAGTTTTAAAAAAGAACCTTTGCCCAACATTTGATTATGTAATATAGTATGTATAAAATTGGTGTGCACCCAAAAACTCCCCAAGAAGGTTGGTGAAACTGCGTTAGGAAGCGACTATAGGGACGCTATATATTAAAAGGTTAATTTGGAAAGATTCTACACTGAACTAAAGAGAAACAACAGTGTAGCTGACGAAGACCAGGATGTTTTTTGCGATGAAGACTGAGCTAAGGATTGCCAGTTGTTTTAAGGCCAGAATATTTTAAGAGTATGGGAAGAAAATGAAGGGAAACAAAGTTGAGAATATTAGAAAGGCAGATGGAGAACCTCCTTAAGGATAATCATCAAGGCTGAAAATATGTGGTGATACACATAGCTTGTACTATACACAAGGTAATATACTGTATAAATATAAAATTTCTTAACTTGTTTCCATTATGTCAATCAAAATACATTTATTGTTTGCCCACTATTCTTTGAACTTTTGTGAAGATTTTAATCTTAATTTTTTATTCTACAGCTAAATGTATATAAAAGTCAGTGAAAAAAATCAGATATCTTTATAATTTCCTATTTATTCACCATACTCTTAAACTTATTGTATTTGATCTAAAGTCAACTGTTCTTTTCTCCTCCCCTAGTTGCTTTTACATTTATAAAAACAGTAATGAAAGTATGCTTCTCAGACATTTCTGGCAAGATGTATGTCTTTACCATTGGATGATGTAACAAGCAATTAAGAATAGAAATATTTAAAATTCCACAATGTCCTGTCTCAATTTTCTTTTGACAACAACATAAATTTATAAAGTTTTCAATACCAAACTCTAAAGGTTTTAGTGAGGGAGCAGAGAAACTATTTCTATTTTACACTTTACTAATTCTTAGTATTTTGTAGTGCTGTTGAAGTAATTTAAGTTCATCTCTGGAGATTTAATTGTTTCACACTGGAAATATGACCAATAAAAGATATAATTTAAAGATATTTTTTAGCAATAGCGATAAAGGAAAATAGGACAAATGTCTGTAGAATGCCTTGGGTTGAAGGTGAAGATTAATTATAAAGATATGATGTTAGACCACAGAGAATGCAACTTATATTTTGGGAATTTTTATGAAGATCTAAATCAGCACTTCTAAAGTGTTACTGTCTACTGATTTTTCTAAGTGGACTGGATATACAAATAGCTACTTTTAGGATTTGGGGAAATGAAGGAATATATTTTTCCTACAAATTTTGAACTCCCTTTCTCCTAAAAAAATGATTGAAATATTTTGATTAATTATATACACCAAAATTTCGGAAAAATATCCCTTTGTGAAAGAGCATGCAGTAATTAAAAGATATCCTTAAGAAAGCAGAGTTTGCATTTAAAAGGTATAATATGTACTTTTTAATTCCTAATCTTGGTTATATAAGGTAGCACAGTACTGTCATAAAACAAAATAGGCTGAATAGATTTTGTTGATTGTTTTAGTTTGGGTAAAAGTTTTCACTAGAAATACAAAATGAGCTTTTTTTATTGAAACGTTCATGAGAAATAGAACAATATGCAGAATATTACTTGGTCTATAAATATGGTAGATGTTTTTAGTTTAGTTTAATCCCCAAAGCATTTGTGGCAAAATGAATACTACTGACCCCCTGATATTGATATCAATTGTGTTATTATGGAGTACCACCTTTTCAGTAAATTAAGAATATTATAATTGCTGTCAAAATCAAATCAGTTTCTTGAAAAAATTGAAAGGTAAGTTTAGTCCAAGATGTAGACTTCAATTAAATTAGACAGTAACTTATTTTATTTAGATATTCTAACCTCACTAAAGAGTTCTAGAAAATTCTACAATTTCTTTAGGGTTTGGATAGCTTAGTTTGTGAAGCATGAAGATTAACACATACCTTTGCTGTGCATGCAAGGAACTTAAAGGATTGCCTTTGGCTGTAAACCTGCATGCTTCCAAACTTCATTCATATTTTGAATTTTAGTTGTCCCCATTTTACTGGCATGGTGGCTTTCTTCTAGCTATTGATCTGGAAGAGAATAGAGGAGAAATTTAATGTACTTGATGAAACCATAGACATTATTTTAAAATTATTAAAGTTCAGAATTACCCTGTCCATTCCCCTAAATGAACTGCATACATCTTGTTCTTCTGCTTCTCTTTAAGCTTGATTACATCTCTGCTCAATTACAGAAATGAGCTTTTAATTGGACTTCCTTAATTGGAAGTTTGTCGGTTGCAGAGCACAACTGCTCTTGTTCTGTAAGAATCAGTTAGGTCTGATCTATGTGCATACAGCAGGAAAGAATGAGGAAGAAGATTGGAGAGGTCTCTGAAAATGCAATCCTTAATGCAGGCCTCTAAATTACAAAGGATACACAATGATTAGCTATGTCCAACCCTGTCATTTTGTTTGTGTCTTGTTGGTGTCTGGTAGTACTTACAAGACATCTGTAAATGTAAATGTAAATGTTTTGAGTTGCCTTTAATAAAAAATAATGACATTATGCTTTATTACAAATTGAAACATGCTAATTTATAAAACTTCAAATACTCATAATTATAACAATTTTACAAAGATGGAATCAAACTGTACGTGCTTTTTTACATTACAAAGTAATACATTTATTTATTTATTTTTAAAGATTTTATTGGGGAATTGAGGGAGGGGAACAGGCAAGTTGCTGTCCTTTGGTTCTTCAGTCTAGTTGTAGAGGACGTTGCTTCACTGGCCCATGTTGTTATTATCATTGTGCTCTTCCTGGCTGAGGCAGTCGGCCACCGGCCTCTAGACGGCCACTCACGGCGACTCTTGGCAGCTCACCCCGGCTGCTGGCTACTCACGCCGGCTACCAGCCACTCACGGTAGCTCGTGGGAGCCCACTGCAACAGGGGCTGCAGCCTACGCTGTCGCCAGCAACTCACAGCAGCCCAGCTCCAGGTTGTAGAGGGCAGTGTCACTGGCCCTCATGTGGGATCCGAACCGGGGCCCTGCTGCTCAGAGCTGGCGTCCCAAGCCAGCTCTTAACCAATGCACCACTTGGCCAGCCCTACATTTATTTTTATGAAAACAAAAATAAGATAAAATAAACTGAAGGGAAACATGGAATAGCAGAATTTCAGCTAAATGTTTATTTTAATCATCTCAGATATCTCTAAATTAAAAATAGATTTTCAAATCATTAAGAGCTTGGAGCCATTTTGATGTTAATACCTGGTTATGTTTCAAATCTACATGATACATTTTGAGAAATTTGAGAAAATTGTGAAATTTGAAAAAATTGGCAATCAGCCACTTACTTATTCCATTATCCTTCATTATCCTCAGCTTTTATTCACTTGTAATACTTTCATTATCATCAAGTTTTATAATATTTATATACTCTTCTCTAACTCTAAACTTACAATAGCATTGGTTCTCTAAATTTAAATTGATTTATTTCTCATCACCAGGTTTATCCTGTCTACATCATTCCGGATTTCTTTATTTTAAACCACAACTAATTAGTTGTAGTGTGTGATCAAGTAGTTTTCATTTGTGAGTTTGATTTATAAGAAGGAAGCTATATTTTCTGGGTATTATATGCCTTAGAATTTTCTGTTGTCTTTTTACTTGAAGAAAAACCTGGCTGGCTGTTAAGAAACAGAGTCTCTCCCTCACAATGGGGTAACTTTGGTGCGTAATCTTGAGTTGAGCGTTGATTTGTAGGAGACCGAGGAGAATATATTTTCCACCACCTTGTGTTTGACTTGCTTTGCCTCTACCATTGTCCATTTATACGGTTTTAATGCACTTAATATTCAGTAGATGACCACCATATGCCCTGGCATTCAGCATTTCATTTTGGTTTTTCTAGAGACAATGTGACCTTTTGGTGTACACATTAAGGTATTTATTTCAAAGATGACATCTTCTATTTTATATTTAAACCCTTTTTGTGTTTAATTTTCATTCCATATTTATCATTCCTATTATCCCTGGTTATTCTTCTGGTCTTTTCACTTTCGTTTTGGTAATAATTTCAAGCCTACAAGCCATGTTCTTCATTAATTAATCTCTGGGTATTTCCCCCCCCTTGGCTTCCTGGAGCCCTGGCATCTCACAGTTCATTTCCTTCTTTCTACTGAAGTCTTTGTTATATTCTTTAAAAATTTACACAGAACATTGAACAGTTTTGTCTTGTTCTTATGAAAAAAATACCAGCCACTAATGACTTTAAGATGGTGAAAAATTACTTGTTGGAATGCTTTTCATCATGGTGTCTTTTTTCTTTTGTTGCACATCCTTTGTTGTATGTATGTGTTATTTGTACAACTCATGCTGCTTTCATTATGATTATTCAGATTTGAATGTGAATGGATACTAACTAAACATTTTTTGTGCACTTTGTCTTAGAAGTAATCATTTTTTATAGTTTGTCCTTTAGATAATATATGGGCCGCATAAAAGAGTTGCAGGTAATATCACTAATACAAGGACATATGTGTATGCAGAGGAATATTTACTACTACTTTTCTGAAACTCAATACAGTTATGATTCCACAAATCATATGTTTTCTAAAAATTTAAATATTCTTCCACAAATAATACTATTAAAATAAAAACAATACACTAAGTATTGCTAGATATTTAAATGTTGATTACAAACTTAGTCAAATGCTCTTAAATGTATCTACACAATGGTAAGTCCAATATCTCAAAGGTCCTCAAGTCCTTCCAATATCTTCATAATATTAAAATTATTACTATAATAATAAAAGTTATTACTACATATACAGTTAAACCAGTATTAAAATACCAACATTGAAGACTTGTCCTATTTCTTTATTAACTCAATACAGTAAAACCTTGGATTGTGAGTAACGTGGTTTGTGAGTGTTCTGCAAGACAAGCAAACATTTCTAATACATTTTAACGTGGTAAACAAGCGATGTCTTGCAATACGAGTGGTTTGTTTCTGAAATGAATTATGCTCGTAAACCAAGGTATTACTGTACATGTCTAATTCTTCCATGAGGGTATAAAAGCACTAGCTGATCCCAAAGAAAATGAGCATCATGTCAGATCAGCCAAGGTTACTGATTCTGGCCAAGACATAGGCTCTAATTTGATCTTTGAGAGGGATTCAAACCTGAGCCAAAATCCACTGGCTGGGTCCCTCCATAGGGTTCAGATTCATAGATAATTCAATGAGAATTTGCAAATCTGTGCCTGATCTCAGATTGTGGTGTCTCTCTCTACTCACATCTCCATCAAGTTTTGATCTGAGAATATTCTTCCTCAGTTTAAAAGTTACTTCATAATACCTTGTAGGAGTTTAGATATTAGGTTACCTACGTATGGTTACCAAAAAAAGCATGCATTGTGTCTATGCAATCAGTTCTTGTCTGAATTTTTCATTAATCTATCATATTGCAACTCATTGCTGAACTCCCATAGGTCAGGCCATTGTGTGTGAACACCAGTGCTAATTATTGCTCCTGATTTTATACAGTGCCTAACTTCCAGGAATTATGTAGCCTTCCTACAGTCCTTATAGCCACTACCCCTTACTTAAAGGCGATACAAATCTATATGGCAACCCATAATTAAAAAGAAAAACGAGGGCCGGCCGAGTGGCGCGATGGTTAAGAACTGGCTTGGGATGCCAGAGGGCCCTAGTTCGGATTCCACATATGAGGGCCAGTGACACTGCCCTCCACAGCTAAGATGCTGAACAACAGCTCAACCTGGAGCTGGGCTGCCATGAGTCACTGGCGACGGCGTAGGCTGCAGCCCCTGTGGCAGTGGGTTGCCATGGGCTACCGTATGTAGCCAGCAGCCAGCGTGAGCGGCCAGCAGCCACTGTGAGCGGCCGTCCAGAAGCCTGCGACTGATGTGCCTCGCCCGGGAAGAGCGCAATGATGGTGCCAACTTGGGCCAGTGAAGCAACGTCCTCCACAACTAGACTGAAGAACAAAACGACAGCAACTTGTCTGTTCCCCTTCCCCTAATTCCCCAGCACTGTTCCCATCCCCCAATTCCCCAATAAAAATCTTTAAAAAAAAAGAAAAAGAAAAACCAAAAAAAGGAATTCCCAATAGGTAGCCATTGTATTTAAGCATATTCTGTTAGTCATCTTCTTTTATATTTACATTTAACTTTTATACATTTTAAATGAACTTTTCTGTTTGCAAGTATCATTATGTAACCAAGACTTTTCACAGATTAAACAAGCTCCTAATAATTATAATTATTTTTCTCTTTTTGATTTTTTAGTTTTTCACAACTTGGCCAGTGGGAGCTTTTATAGGGCAAGGCTTTGATCTTTGAACCCTACTATAGATCTGTTTGAAGTCATCTTTCTTTTGTAGCAGTAAGGTTTTTCAATCCATTATTCATTTTTTCCTGCCTCAAGACATTAAATCAGTTACTCCTCCCACTGCACAATTATTCTGAATTGAGAAAAATTTCAGAACTGTAGCAGCTGGGATTATATTCATATGCTGGTAACAAGGTCTGGAAGTGACATTTATTTAAACAAGTTAAGGATTTATGTTTCTTATTCTCAGGAAGAGTTTCTGAAGTCAGCAGTACAATATTAATTATAATATTAAATGGTTTGCCTTCTTGTCACCCTCAGGTATCTGTTTTGACATATGCATTAGAAAGTATCCCTGAGCAAAAATATGCTTAGCTAAGTACCTCTTACAATATGGTGAATAATTATGACAACAATCATTGAATATATATATATATATATATATATTTTTTTTTAGCTGAGCCATCCTGCTACCTGTTGGCAGCTCAGTGGCTGCTCAGCTCGGGCCAGGACGTGAACCGCTGTTGCTCAGAGCTCAAACTCTTGAGTGAGCTCTTAACCAACTGAGCCACTCGGCCGGCCCCTTGAATATTTTTTAAGAGTCTACATATTTATTTTTATTCTAAAATACTCCTTACCAGTGTCAACGCATGTACACTAGTACAGTGGCTTGTTTTTTTTAACCAACTATTGAGATATAATTGAAGTAAAATATTATGTAAGTTAAAGGTGTACAATGTGATGATTTGATACACATATATATATTGTGAAATGGTTACCATAATAAGGTTAGTTGACACATCCATCATCTCACATAAATACATTTTTTTGTGTGTATGACAAGAACATACAAGATCTGTCTTAGCTGCTTTCAAATATTAATATATATATATATATTAATATATAATACACCATAGTCACCATGCTGTATATTAGATCTCTAGAACTTATTCAATTGATAACTGGAAGTTTATATCCTTTGACAAACACCTCCCCATTTCCCCCACCCCCAACACCTGCCCACCTGGAAACCACCATTCTACTTTCTATGAGTTTGGCAGTTTTTAAAAAAAAATTTTTATTATTTGTTTATTTTATTTTTTTTAGATTCCACATATGAGTAATTTTCTTTCTCCATCTGACTTATTTCACCTAGCATAATGCCCACAAGGTCCTTGTTGTCCTTGTTGTCCTGTCCTTGTCACCAATAGCAGGGCTTTCTATTTATAAGCAGAATAATATGCCATTGTATATGTATATAAAACATTTTCTTCATTCTTCTGTTGATGATAACTTAGGTTGTCTCCATGTCTTTGCTATTGTGAATAAGACTGCAATGAACATGGGGTGCATGCAGATATTTCTTTGAGGTAACAATTTAATTTCCTTCAAATATATACAAAGAAGTGGGATCCCTAGGTAGTTTTATTTTTAATTTTTTGAGGAACCTCCGTATTGTTTTCCGTAGTGGCTGAACCAATTTACATTCCCACCAACAGTGCACAAGGCTTCCCTTTCCTCTACTTCCTCACCAATATTTGTTATCTTTTATCCATTTGATGATAGCCATTCTAACAGGTGTGAAGTGGTATCTCATTGTTTTGATTGACATTTCCCTGATGATTAGTGATGTTGAGCATCTTTTCATGTGTCTGTGGGCCATCTGTTTGTCTTTTTTGGAAAAAACATCTATTTGGGTCCTCTGCCAATTTATTAATCAGATTGTTTTCTTGCTATTGAGATATATGAGTTCTTTATATATTTGGGATATTAATCCCTTTTCATATATATATATATATATATTTGTAAATATTTTTTCTGCATTTATTTAGAGGATCATATATTTTTATTCTTCATTCTATTAATATGGGGTAACACATTCATTGATTCCTGTGTGTTGAACCATCCTTGCATCCCAGGGATAAATCCCACTTGTTCATGGTGTATGATCCTTTTAATGTGCTACTGCGTATGATTTGCCAGAATTTTGTTGAGAACTTTTACATCTATATTCTTCAGGAAAATTAGCCTATAGTTTTTTTTCTTGTCCTTATTTAGATTTGGTATCAAGGTAATGCTGGTTTTGTAGAACAAGTTTGAAAGTGTTCCCTCTTAAATTTTTCTGAAGACTTTCAAAAGGAGTAGTGTTAATTCTTCTTTAAATGTGCAGTAGAATTCACCAGTTAAACCACTTGGTCCTAGGCTTTTCTTTGTTGGGAGATTTTTACTTGCTGTTTTGATCTCCTTTGTCTGTATTGGTCTGTTAAAATTTCTAACAATCTTTGTAGGTTTTATGTTTCTAGAAATTTTTCCATTTCTTCTAAGTTATCCAATTTGTTGGCATATATTTTTCCATAGTAGCTTCTTATGATCCCTTATGTTTCTGTGGTGGCAGTTGTAATGTCTCCTCTTTCATTTAGAATTTTGGTTATTTGAGTCTTCTCGCCTTTTTTCTTGGTTAGTCTGACTATAATTTAGTCAATTTTGTTAATCCTTAAAATAAAACTTTTAGGTTTTTTTCCTATTTTCTTTCTAGTCTCTATTTCATTCATTTCTGCTCTAATAATTATTTCCTTCCTTCTACTAACTTCGGGCTTAGTTTGTTTTTCTTTTTCTAATTCCCTGAGGTATCAAATTAGGTTGCTCATTTGAGATCTTTCTTTTTTTAATGCAAGCATTTGTCATTATACTGATTTTGCTCATCTCATGTGCTTTTTTATGTTGTAATTTTTAAAAAATTTTATCAGGGAACAGCCATGGCCATTGGTTATACATTGCTTTCACGGTAAAATGGCATAGTTGACTCTTTTAAGCAGGGCACAGCTCACAGCAGCCAATGCGGGGATTGAACTGGCAACCTTGGTGTTATCAGCATGGCACTCTAACCAACTGAGCTAACTGGTCACCCCTGTATGTTGATTTTAATCTTTGTTTGTATCCAGACACTGTCTGGTATTCCTTTTGACCCATTGGTTATTCAGGAATGTGTCATTTAATTTCTACATGTTTGTGAAATTTTCAGGTTTCCTCCTGTTATTGAGACTTTTCATTCCAGATTCTAAAATGTTTGAAAAAGCACATGAAAATATATAATAAAATTTGGCTTCTAAACATTAATTCAAAAATTTGCCAATTTATGGTAGCACCCTCCCAATCTGCAAAATAAAGTCATTGGATTAAACAAAATGAAACAAACAAAGAAAAAAAGGTAGAACACTTTCTGAAGAAAGTGTATCACCTAAAAGACCCAGAAGGAAGTTGGAAGTGGCAAAGAATAATAAATTAATAACCAACAAATAAATAAGGAAAATGTAATTTGTGAGAAAAATAAGAATAAAATTTTCTGATTAAAAAATAATTTTATAATCTCTGATCTTACTTGTCTGACTAATGGTCAGAAACTTTACCATGTGGAATATGTAAATAATTTGTTTTTAAAATTTATTTGAAAATGTTTACTATCTCTGAGTTACCTTAATTTAGTTTAAAAAGAAAAAAAGTCTTTTCAGGTAGATATATTTTTGAACTTGCTTTAAGCAATAGTTAGACTATATCAACCATAGTATCAGTTGGTATGTGTTAGGCATAAAAATGGCTCCCAAAGATAACCAAATCCTAATCCCCGAAACCTATGAATTTGTGGCCTTAAATAGTAAAAGGGTCTTTGCAGATGCGATTTAGTTTAAGATTTTGAAATGCGAAGATTATACCAGATTGTCTGGATGGGGCCAGTGTAACCACAAAACTCCTAGTAAATGTAAGATAGAGGCAGGAGAGTCAGTATGAGAGAGAGATTTAACAATGTTACACTGCTAGATTTGAAGATGGAGGAAGGGGCTATAAGCCAAGGAATACAGATAACCTCTAGTAGCTAGAGAAGACAAGGAAATGATTCTCCTCTAGAGTTTCCAGAAGGAAAACAACCTGGCTGACACCTAGGTTTTAGCTTAATAAGACCCATTTTGGACCTATGACCTCCACAACTGTGAGATAGTACATTTGTGTTGTTTTGAGCCACAAAGTTTGTGGTAATTTGTGACAATAACTGGGAATCTAATACAGTATGTAAACAGAAATTCTGATCAAGTTTACTGTATTTTTATTAATGGATTTAGAGAAGGACTCAACAATCTTTTTATATTATTTACTTTTTAAATAAAACCTTAACTTTATCTAACTTGGTTTCAAATAATGCTAATACAGATAAGGTTATATATTACATAAGATACAAGACAATTAACTTTGTTTTACTGCTGCAGACTGAACTCCTATGCCAAAACAACTATCCAAGGAGGGGAAACACCCCATTAACAGTTTCTAATCAAATAACATCACCAGTCAAACATTTTTAATTTAATTAGTAATAATGGCAAAGTGACAAGTAATTTATTTACTCACCTTAATGAAAGTGAATAACTATGTATTAACTAGTGCTATATTCTTCCACATTTTCCAACTAAAATGCCTTAAATTATTTTTAGTTTAAGGTAAGCATACTATATTATTTTAAATAAATATATAACATTCCCAAACAATTTATTAAAACAATGTATCAACATTTGAAATCTACTTTAACACTCTATGCTAGGTTACAAATATAAGAAAATCATGGGTCAGCGGAGTGGCTCATTGGTTAAGAGTTGGCTTGGAATGCCAGCTCTGAGCAGCAGGGCCCCGGTTCAGATCCCACATGGGCCAGTGATGCTGCACCCTCTACAGCTAAGATGGTGAACAACAGCTCGACCTGGAGCTGGGCTGCTGTGACTCGCCGGCGATGGTGTAGGCTGCAGTGGGGCTGGCCGGCAGTGGGCGTGAGCTTTCGTGAGCTACCGTGAGCTGGCGTGAGCGGCTGTCCAATGACTGGCAAGTGACTGCCTCTCCTAGAACAAATGCAATGATAATACCAACATGGGCCAGTGAAGCGACGTCCTCCACAACTAGACTGAAGAACAAAAGGACAGCAACTTGTCTGTTCCCCTCCCCCAATTCCCCAATAATATCTTTTAAAAAAGAAAGAAAATCACAGTGTGTAACAGAGAAGAAAGTAACCTTTTGCTACATGTTTTGAATTTGCTAAAATTACACTTTTCAAACATTTTTGAGTCTGCTTTTGCCTCCCATATTTACGTCCTAAAAGGCACATGCTATGTGTCACCTTGCAATTTCTCTCTAGTTGCCACCTGTAAATTGGACTTATACTTAGAACTGGTATTCAGGTAATAATCACGTATATGACCACACAGCTATTCATAATGACTGGTTGTTGCCTGTGCCACAATGGCTGTTAAATATTTTGAATATTACCATTCTTAAACCTGTATGTATAAACACCAAAAATGATTTATTCCTCCTTGTTATATCCCCAGTTGGTTCTCAAACCCAGTATATGGTAATCATTTTAATTGCAGTGGTAAAATGAAGTCTACAAAAATTTCACTATTTTCTAAAATTGTCAAAAAGTAGTTTGTACCTGAAAACTATATCATCCTCAGCCATTATACCATGACGTGGCAGTAGCTATCATTGCTATTCTGATCAGGTTAAGCTATTTCATGGGGAAAATTTTGTACTAACAGGAGGTTGCAGTAAGTAAGAGGGTAGCCTGAAAAGTGGCCAAGATGCGATAAATTGATTATGAAGAGCAAGAATTAAAACCCAGTAGGACAAAATGCTTCTTTATAAAAGAATTTTGTTTCTCTGATAAGGACAAAGGAAAATCACATAAAATATGCAACAAGTAATTTTGACTGATTATGAATAGCAGTAATTACAACCCAGTGGGGGAAAAAAACTGATTGTTTAAAAAGGAATATCATGTCTCTGATGATACTGAAAGAAGAAATTTGACATAAAGTACACCAAGGAGAATTTTGATGCACAATTGAATTTCTAAGAATTTTCCGCAGGAAGTCCTTGGCAAGAAACTTATGTTTAAATGTTGGCCTAAACACAGGTTACCGATTCAAAATTCTGTTTCGCTACAATTCTATAGAACTATCCGAAGTGTTGGTTAGAGGTTTAGAGTTTCTGCAGCATTTGAGTTGTTTGTGCATGGTATATGATACTTTGAAATGTGAAATACTACTAGACCTATTTGAAATACTTAGTAAGGAGTGCATGTGACACAAGCCCCTCTCTCACCAACCCACACACATACCACTGATGTACACATAGACACTTACACGGACGCATCATAGAGCTTGGTATTTGTCCTTGTACGTTCCTAAGCTACAACACAGAGCACATCCTGCATCCTGTTCACTAAAGGAGTGATCTTTCTTTTTCTTTTTTGCAAAGAGATATTAGAGATAAGTATCAGTTAATGATAAATTACTGGGCTTTATTGTTCTCTTATATGGTCTTCTATTTAGTATTAATTCCCTATTGTCTTGTGGAATGCATCATGGATCACATAAAACATAGACATGAAAGGGAATTGACATTACATTATCAATATTAAAACACTGACACATCAACATTTTCTATAAGTGTGATAGAAATGTTCTCAGACTATTTCATTCAACCCTACCACCCAAGTACAGATTCAGTAGCTTTGCTGCTGTTGATTCCGCAAGAGAACACCAGAAAACCTGTTAATCAAGGAAAGCAAACTTAATTCGATTTACTTTGGTAAAGGAGGACACTACCTTGCCAGAGTCTTAATATTGTATCAGGATAGAGTGTCAGGAGAGACTATTTATTTATAGGCTTATGGGGTCTGGAATCCAGTGGTTTAAGGCGAGTCTTCCAAGGCAGGAAACTAATGGAGACCAGTAAAGTTTGGCTATAATAAGTTACAACTGGCGAACACTGTGAGGTGAACATTTTGACATGAGTCATGATGAGTCAACTCTTTGATAAGTGAGCTGCTCGCTAATGTGAACAATCGAGTGTCCTCAAAAAAGATCTGTTTGTCCCAATGAATACACTACCTGTACAAATTGGATTATAACAATGTTTTGAAGCAAAAACTGAAATGATGTATTGCTTTAAAAGCTTTAGGATCCAGGACAAGAAGTTTCAGGGAACAAATATTGAGGTCATATTGACAAAATGGCCTCAGTTCTCAGCCTTAAATGTTAAACTGTGTTGGTGCAGGTGGTTTCAAGTCTCACTAAAAACTCATCATAGGAAGTATCTAGATTGTCCCATTGGACAACACAAGTGTCCCAGGACATTAAATGAAGCAAAGCTTACGGGGACTGCCAAGAATCTCTTTCTGTGCCATGCAGCAGTTAAGACACTGATGAAAACAGAGTAAATTTGTTTTTGGAGGGAGGCAAAGATCAACTAGCTTGAGAATGTGGCATGAGTTCTTATTCAAAGAAAGAAAGAATTGGTGATTAGCAGGTAAAGAATCAACTGCTACATAGATATTGTGCGTTAAATTCTGCTCCATGAGATATTCCATTTTATTTCTATTTATCTATATTTTCCCAGAAAGTAGTCCCCATGACCTTTTCTGCAGCATCCCCAAAATCAACAACCAAGCTTCTGTACCCACTTCTAATAACCTCCAACACTAGTTTCTCTTCTCCGAAATCTTCCTCTGGGCTCTATTCCACATACATTCTCTATTTCTTCATCCCCATTTCCCTTTTCTTTTATTTCCCTGTTTCCCTTACATAAGAAATTATAATGGAAATAATAATATAATTATAATATAAATTATAATGTAATATAATATAATTATAATTAAAATTATAGTATAATTTTGTCCCAAAGACAAAATTGTTAGCAACTAAGAAATTATTTTCTCTTCTTTTTGCAGTGATATAGGTTTACTTAATTTTCCAATACGTATTTTCTAATGTTGGGGGAGAATAATTTTTACTGATTCTTCTATTGTACAAAAAAAGAAACACCAAAGCAGTAAGTTTCCATGACTATTCAGACTGAATATTCACATCTGCAAATTTTGTTGATGTCCTGAGAACTAAGGCTTGTTAAGAGTTGATATTCTGAATAGCTGAGTGCTGTAAGAGGAATAAGTGTTTGCTGTAAACCACATATACTTCATCATCATCAGTACTTAAAATTAATTGATAAAACAGAAAGACACAGGCAAAAATGATAGAATTGGTGGATATGAAATGGTCATCAGGGAGTATGTCTGAGTGGGAAAGAAAATGTAACTTTCAGCAGATACTTTTTATATTCCAATCAGCACAATTTCTGTGATATAATCAATGGACACTGATGAAGCAAAAACAGTCAACATTTATGGAGTTTTCCAGGAAATCGCTGACTATCAGAAAGACCAAAGCCCATTTTGTCACCAATTTATCAGGAAGTGACCTCTGTGAAAGTCATATATACTTTAATCTACTCATTTTGTACCCATTCATAAGGTAAACTCTGAAAGATTCAATTGTGCTTCTCCTAAGAATAGTTTTTAAAAGAGAATTAAGGGCAAAGTAACTACAATGCCGACACTGTAATCAGTTTTTATAAACTATGACTGATTCTATTAAGCTGATATATTACTTCTTTATGAATATTAAATTAGGTTTATTTTAAAGATAGTAAACTTCAGTGAAAATCATGATTCCCCGCATATAAATTTATGCGACCGTTGGAGAAATTTCCCATTGAAAGAATGAGTATTTAATAAACATTAGTGTAAATAGCATTGAAGTTAATCCATTGACACTCCAATGACATTCTATAGAGAAGTGAAAAATAAGAAATATTGATAGCTATCCTAAAAAAAGGATAGTTATCCTTTTTTCATACACTTGAATTAACAAAATGACCTGAAAATATTATTTGTGATCCTAAAAATTTTTCAGTGGGTGACCTTTACTTAACCACAGCAATCCTACCTTCCAAATAATTCTCACTCCTCATTGTGAGATTATAAAAGTATACACAGTTTTTTACTTTCTCACCCACCCCTAGCTTTTGATTCCTATCAAAATCTAGAACTAGCTCAGGCTATTTACTACTGTATTAGTTTTCTGTTGTTACATAAGAAATTGCCACAGATACAATGGCTTAAAGCAATACACATTTATTAGCTCACAGTTTCTGAGGGCCAAGAGTTTGGACATGGCTTGGCAGGGCCCTCTCCTCAGGTTGCAATCAAGATATTGGCCAGCTGGAGCCTCATTGGACACTTGACTAGGGAAGAATCTGCTTTCAAGCTTATTCAGTCTGTCGACATAATTAATTTGCTTATTGCTGTGTGACTGAGGTCCCTGGCTGCCCTCTGGCTGTTGGCTGGAGGACAGACACAGTTCCCTGCCACATTGCCCCTTGCATAGACAGTTTACAGCATGGCTCCTTGCTTCTTTAAGGCCACCAGGGGAATCTCTGTTTGTCTGTCTCTCTGTCTCTCTCATCCGCTATGACAGATTCATACATAACAAATGCCATCGTGGGAGTGACATTCTATCACCTTTGTCCCATTCTCTTGGTTAGAATCAAGTCACAGATTCTGCCTGCACTCAAGAGAAGATTATATGAGGGTGTGACTCATTGGGGTTCACTTTGGAGTGTGTCTGCTACACATCTCATCCCCAAAATAAACTCTAAGGACCCTATAGAGATAAAGAGGTAGCGTTGATTTGAGCAAAAATAACAACAAAAAAGTTGGGAAACTCCTGGGGAGTCACAGACTCCCTTGAATGGCATGAGTGTTTATCAGGTGTGCTGCAGCTTAGGCAGAGAGTAGCCTGAGACAGTAATAAAAGAAAATGATGGAAGGACTACGTTAACCTCAGTTTTTGCCTCTTTCTTTTACCTTGAAAAAACAGCCACCGGGCCTTTAGCAAAGAATTCTGAAGCAATAGAGTAGACCACCAGTGTAGAAAACAACGGTACAGAACAAGAGTCCTACAAGGATGAGTTCAAAATAACCAGACACTTATGGGAATTCATTTTTCTATGCCCTCACACTCCAAGCCTTAAAGGCCAGAGGATTATCACCTAGGGAAATCATCTCCACCCAATGCTGCTTTGCCTGAAGAATTTAAATGAAATCCTGGCCACAGGGGTTATTTCATTGAGTGGCAGCAATTGCGAGTGACATACAGTGCTTCTGGGGTTCCAGATATTCTGCCCCTCTCTTTAAATTCACACTGAGGAACTGTCCAAGACCTTGACTTTGACTTTATTTCAACACCAAGCAGAATTGCTGACATCACCAGGGAACATGAGCTCTCAGACCATGTATATTAGACACCTGAGGTACAATCACCTCGAAAAAAAGACAACAAATCAAACAACAGATACCATATGAAACAAAACTGAAGCACCTCAAATTTAAGTATATTTAAATAGTTAAGAGATGACATAGGCAATAAAAATCATTAACAATAAAACTTCAATAAAAACCAAATGGAAATATTTGATATAAAATTTACAATATTTGAAATAAGAATATAATAATTGCATGAATGGTAGGATAGATACATCTGAAGAATTACTTAATGAGTTGAAAGATGAAGTTGATGATATCTCCTAGATGACAACCTGAAAGAAAAAATAAGTCAAAATATAAAACTAAAGCTGAGAGAGAAGTAGGATAGCATTATGAGTTACAGAAAGAAAGTTAAAAGAAAAAGAGAAGAGGTATTCTTTTAACAACAAATGTTAAAAAATTTCATAGAATTTAAGAAAAAAAACGATCAAAGCTTTAGATTTTTAGAGAGATAAGGGGGGGAAAAACATTCCTAGACACATTATAGGAATATTCAAGAACACCAATGACAGACACAAATTTTAAATGATCCTAGGGTAAAAAGAAAATAGTCTACAGAAAAACAAGAATAAATTGTTATATCAGAATTATATCAACAGCAAAACCGAACACAAAAAATTAAATAATGTTATAAAAAATATATGTTTAGATCAAGAATGCAATATTGAGCCACAAGTCATTCAAATGTGAGGGCATAATACAAAATCATTTTCAAAAATAATGTCAGAATGTTTGCCAAAAGAGAAGGATATTATAGATGCACTTGGAAAAATTATAAGAGAAACAAACCCAGAAACACACTTCAATACGTAAGAGATACAAAAATGGCATAATACTTGAGTAGACTTTTTGTGGTCTTACAAAACAAAAGCTAATTCCCCAAACGGATAAAAATAATGTTTATAATATCATCCTAGAAATAAAAATCCAGGCATACAATATAATGGAAAAATTCAAAAGTAAGTATAAAAAAGACATATTTAAATACTTGCCCCTTAAATATCTAATTGTTAAGGGATATATATTTATAGGCTTAAACCTTCAAAATGAAAAGATTTTCCTTTTGATTCAGGTTTGGTTGGATGCAGAAAGTCACAAGAGAGTGTTGCCCTCCCCATAACAGCCAGAAACTGAAAACTCCAAGAAACTTATATGAACTAAGAATGCTTCCAGAGAGTGAAAAGCCCTTCTTAACAGAAAAAAAGACCTACGGCGGTTCTCATGCCTGGTGGAAAGGAAGAAGTGGAATCCACCATAGTTGTGGGGTGCTGGTGAAGAGAAACTAGCTGAACTTTTAGTGAGCTTTTAATATAAGATGGATTCAAATGCAGAGGTTCCCCAACCACAGAGCAACTATATACCCATCAGTCAGCTTTTTCCCTGAGGTGTTTACTCAATGCTCAGTGGTAGTTCATTATGTACTAATAGGGTTTAGAAAATAAATTCATCAATTGCTAGAGTAATATTATACACAGAGATAGGTAGGTTGATTGATCTCCACCATACAGCTTAAGAAAATGAATATGATCAATATTTTTGAAATCCCACTATGAATTTCATAGTTTCATAATGGCATTAATCTTATAAGTTCTTTGACCTTTATATAAATGGAGTCACATAATTTTTTTGTTACTTTCTTTTAAATTCAATAATATATTCATTCTTTCTTATTTGTTATTGTTTCTCATTCATATTCACATAGTTTTCAATTCAGGGTGCGTCCATTCACCTGATAATGACCATCTACATTGTTGTAGGTTGTCTGCTATTACAAACTATGATACTGTGAAACTGTTTACTTTTTCCTTTGTGAAAATAGGCAAACATTTATCTAGATTATAGATCCATAAAATTAGAACAGCAAATATTCAGTTTTAAAACTGTGTATATATTTATGACAGTTTCTAATGAACAATATTTTTTGGCAATGCAAGATGCTACCAAACTTGTATGAAGGTTTTACATTCTTATAAAATTACATCTTATAGTGTTTTTGATTTTTTTTTCGGTACCTGATTACTAACATAACTGACCATATCTTCATATACTTACTGGCCATGTTTTCTAGGAAATATCTGCTAAAATCTTTTATTGCATTTCCTAGGGAATAGATTGTCTTATTCTTATTGTTTTGCAGGAGTTCATCATATGTTCTAGATTAAAACTATATTTTATTATGTGTGTTACAAGTACCTTTTTTCCATTTTTAGCCTTGCTTTTAAACTTTTTCAACTTTTTTATTATTGTAGTAAAAATGCATAATATTAAATTTACCATCTTAACCATTTTAAAGTACACATTTCAGTAGTATTAAGTATATTCACAATGTTATGCAACAGATTCCTCAAACTTTTTTATCTTGAAAAGCTGAAACTTTATACCTGTTACACATCAATTTTCCTTCCCCCCAGATCTTGGCAGCCACCCTTCTACTTTTTTTCTATGATTTTGTCCACAAATGCTTGCTTCATATATTTGGAAGCTCTACTCATAGGTACATGTATATTTATAAGTGTTATATTTGGGCTATGGAGATGTTCTACATCATGATTTTGGTGGTTATCTCACAACTAAATACATGCCAAAACTCACTAAATTGCATGCATAAAACTGATGAATTTTATTGCATTTAAACTGTATTTCCATAGGGTTGATTTTAATTTTAAATACAGGAATAAGAAAACTTGAGTACAAAAAGGTATCAAAAGTTATACTGAAATTTTTAAAACAGAAGAAAGAAACATTTGCATGTATGGACATCTGGCATACCTTAGATCCATTTACCGTGTTCGTGCCTTTTGGTAATAGATAATGGAAAATAGCTTAATAGTGTCCATGTACTTTAGAAACTGAGAGTAAATGAAGAGTTCACTTATTTTTATTTTTTAAATACAATTGGTTTAATGCTTAGATTGAATTTATAAGTTTATAGTATATATTACATTAGTATCAAGTAGAAATTCATCAATTAATTGCAAATGATCAATTTGGTCTTTTAGGCAGTTATGCTATGAGGTTATCTAATAGGCAATTTAAAATTAATATGTCCCAAATACAACCTTTTAACTTCTTGATATGCAACTTCACCATGTATCTTTCTGGTTATTCAGGAGTAGTCCTTAGTTTAGAAGTCATTCTTAATTTCTCTTTTTTCCTTACCCACTACATAAAATCCATCAACATATTTGGCTAGGACTACTTTAAAATATCCTCTGAATCTGGTCACTTCTTATAAGCTGTATCACAACCATAGGTCAATCCCAATTAGCTCTTGCCTGAACAATCACAATTGTTTTCTAACTAGTCTTCTGGCATTCAATTGTACAATTCAATGCTACAGAATGATACAAGATAATTTTACATGTATTAAGTTGTGAACAAAACATCATCATCATCATCATCATCATCATCATCATGCCAGAATATTTCTCCATAGGGATTTTATAAACACAGTGAAATAAGAACTGCGGCATAGGCCAAGTTACAGATACCTGAACTGTTTACATATTGTACAAAAATTTACAAATGTAGTTCCCCCCATACTACGTAGTCCTCATTTAACAAGCCCTTCGTATTATTCCGTATTTCAGACAGTAGTCAAACGTCACAGAATTATAGAGCGACCTAGGGCTTCAGGTAAGAGAAATTCATGAATCAATTCACAAAGCAAAGCATAAAACTGAGAATGATTCATTGTCTAATCTGTTTAGTCAGTAGTTCTCCGTGTGTACTATGGGGAACTCTGGGGGCCACTGAGACCCTTTCAGGGGGTCTGTGAGGTCAAAACTATTTTCATAGTAATACTAAGATATATTTGCCTTTCCACTCTCATTCTCTCCTGAGTATACTGTAGAGTTTTCCACAGGCTACATGAAATGAGATAGCATAACAAATTGGGCACAGAAGCAAATGAGAAACCAGCTATCATATATTAAGCCAATAATTCAAAAGATTTACAAAAATGTAAAAATAATGCCATTCTTTTCACTAAATTTTTGTGTAATTATATCTCCCATAAGATATGTTTTTTGGTTAATATGTAAAGAGTTTATTAGTGCTATTTAAAAAGAAGTAACAAATGTATGTATATTTATATACACACTTAAAATTTATGTTTTAATTTCTAATATGGTAAATATAGAGAGATGTAACCCATACAAAAAAACTATTTGGGGGACAACAATAATTTTCAATGTGGAAAGGAGTCTTGAGACAACATACAGAGGGTGCCAAAAAATGTGTAAACATTTTAAGAAAGGAAAAAACCGTATTAAAATTGCAATACTCAACATATAACGATAACAAAAGAGGAATACAAGTCATGTGTATACATATTGTTTTGGCACCCCTGGTAGATTGAAAAGTGCTATATTAAAAGAACCTTTACAAAACCTTTGCTTTTCCATCATTTACTCTCCTTCCATCTCTACGTCCATCAGCGTAGAGAAATAATGCCACATTAGGTTATTAGGTGGACATAAGATAAAAATTGGAAAAATTCTTAGCATAATCCTCAAGAAAAGACAGCTGTTGTTGTTGTTATTATTAGCAGAATCATGGTTTAGAGTAAGAAAGCATTATTTTAAAATCACATTTAAGATATATGCCTATATAGTATAAATGAAAATAGACCTAAGGTGATATTTAGCCAAATCTACTCTTTTTATACATGATATCAAGTGATATTTTTTACTGTTTCTTTTTATTTCAGACAATTTTTGTTGGTAGATATAACTTTAAATTACAAAAGCAGCAAAAAAAAGTCTTCAACATGAATCTAAAATGCTGATTTTATTTATGAGTAAAAGAGCAACATCATATTCAAATTTGAGGGGAAAGGGTCTCAAAATGCCATCTTCCTATTTCGAGGTATTCTTTAAGATAATTATGCACTTTCGTTTTATGGTACATGACAGAGGAAGAGAACATTATTTCATGTACAAATGCAAATGCATACTAGAACTATTGGCAAGACTTCTGATATTTGTTGGTTAAAAAAATCGTAGTATGTTAGGCTGTTTAACAAATTCCTTCCCAAAGCCAAGTTGCCTGGCAGTGGTTGTTTGCAGTCATCTGTAAATATTTGACTTCATTTTATTTTTTACACCTAGAGGGAAGCTGAAGAAAAATGATACTAGAACATGGTCCTATGAAACACTGAAAAATGAGGTTGAGGAACGGGAATGAAGATTGCTTTCTTCTCCAGGCCTTACAACCCACTCGCCTTAGAACCAAAACTAGACTTTCTGAGAGAAATAAAAATCACAAAATTGTTTGTATCACACACACACACACACACACACACACACACACACATGATTTATTAGTGATATAGAATTAATGGAACGTCTGCTACCACAGGTCATTGTGGTCAAGTTTACCGTAGAATTATTTGACAAACTCTGACTTTATATGATATTATAAAGGTCAATAAAGTCATGCTGTGTTCCATGAAAAAGTAGACTTAGATTGATAGGAGTAGGACCAGCAGAGTGATGCGTTGGTTAAGAGCTCGCTTGGGATGCCAGAGGGCCCTGGTTCGGATCCCACATATGAGGGCCAGTGAACACTGCCCTCTACAGCTAAGATGCTGAACAACAGCTCAACCTGGAGCTGGGCTGCCGTGAGTCGCCGGCGACGGCTTAGGCTGCAGCCCCTGTGGCAGTGGGTTGCCATGGGCTACTGTGTGTAGCCAGCAGCCAGCGTGAGCGGCCATCCAGAAGCCAGCGACTGATCTGCCTCACCTGCAAAGAGCGCAATGATAGTGCCAACTTGGGCCAGTGAAGCGACGTCCTCCACAACTAGACTGAAAAACAAAAAGGACAGCAACTTGTCTGTTCCCCTTCCCCCAATTCCCCAATAAAAATCTTTTAAAAAAAAAGTGATAGGAGTAGTGCAACAGATGCTAATATGAAAGTACATGGACAGAAAAGTAGTTGTAACATTATGTAAAAAAAGATTCGTATTCAAGATAAGTGTAAAGCCCCCCTGCTAAAATAGAGAAGGAAAATACATTAATGTATAATAATAGTGTATTACCGTCCATAGTAGATATAGAAAATATATAGTAATTAAACCTGATGAATATTCAAACTCGAACCGAGTATTTATTGCAGCATTCCAGGTAATGTGATCTTTAGATGCATAGGAATTCATTACATTCCTAAAGAAAGAATGTATTAACCAAAGGGAGGTGGTTTGCGATGAATTCACAGTGAAGCTGAAGTAACACAAGAAATATCCATAGTACTCATTGCAGCGCTACCCAGTGCAGAAGTCTTGACCCAGCACATTTTGATTGATAGAATCTCTAGGCAAAGCTGTCCCTCCTAATTTCATTGTATCATTGTTTCAATATGATGAAATTAAACATTTCAAAAGGCATTTTGAAATCTTTTTTTTTTAACTTTATTGGGGAACAATGTATTTTTTCCAGGACCTGTCAGCTCCAAGTGAAGTTTTTGTCCTTCCATCTAGTTGTAGAGGGCGCAGCTCAGCTCCAAGTCCAGTCACCATTTTCAACCTAGTTGCAGGGGTGTGCAGCCCACCATCCCATGTGGGAGTCGAACCGGAAACCTTGTTGTTGAGAGCACTGCGCTCTAACCAACTGAGCCACCTGGCCACCCCGAAATCATTTTTCCTTTATTTCCTGCAGACTAAGCAACGTTTTAAGAATAGATTGTAGGGCTGGCCAAGTGGCGCATTGGTTAAGAGCTGGCTTGGGATGCCAGCTCTGAGCAGCAGGGCCCTGGTTCGGATTCCACATGAGGGCCAGTGACACTGCCCTCTACAGCTAAGATGGTGAACAACAGGTCAAACTGGAGCTGGGCTGCCATGAGTTGCCGGCGACAACGTAGGCTGCAGCCCCTGCTGCAGTGGGCTGCCATAAGCTACTGTGAGTGGCCGGCAGCCAGCGTGAGCGGCCAGCAGCTGGTGTGAGCTGCCAAGAGCCTCCGTGAGTGGCCGTCCAGAGGCCAGCGACCAATCTGCCTCACCCGGGAAGAGCGCAATAATAATACGGACATGGGCCAGTGAAGCAACGTCCTCCACAACTAGACTGAAGAACAAAAGGACAGCAACTTGTCTGTTCCCCTTCCCCTGATTTCCCAGCACTGTTCCCCTCCCGCAATTCCCCAATAAAGTCTTAAAAAAAAAAAGAATAGATTGTATCCAGCATAAATCTGTATACATGAAAACACATTGCTGGTCATGGGAATACAGTTATGCCATAGCAATTCTACTCTTTTCCAACTCAGACCTCCATCCATTTTCTCTTGTACATACTTCCAGACATTTTCTATATTCTCATACATCAGAGATTATTTAATAATTTAAAGACTAGTGTTCTATGATATGGCTCTCACTTGACTTATCACACCTGCTCCCTATTAGTGGGCATCAAGTTATTTTAGGTTTTGTTATGGACAGGGTTTCTAATTTTAAAATAATAAACTGTCTCACACATTTTAATGCCCCATCTTAAAAAAATAAAAATAAAAGTTAATATGCCACTGTCTCTAAAACATGGATCTATTTTCCGTATGATTTCTAAGTGCCTGATATTTTTTAAGGTTTAAGTAACATCCCAAATCAAGATGAGTTTACCAAGGCAATGTCACTGTGGAAGTTTAGGATGAAACCACTTTGAAAGGGTGGAGCCTGCAGGTCGGGAAAGTGTATGAAATCTCAAGAATGTTGCTTGGATTAACTGGATTGATGTAAAAAAATGATGGTTAATTACCCAGACTGACTCCCAAATGTTAATTTCATTAATAACATAACTGAGCTTTAGGAGCTAATATTTATGTATGACATAAATGCCAGAGTGAAATTACAGGTTTCCCGTTTGGGCATCCCAAATATTGGGTTGTCGGAAAAGTCATGACGTATTTTGTCTGTTTCTCAAAGGTCAATTATTTCTATAAAGAACAAAGATCAATCAATGATATATTGCCCGTTTTGTTCAATAACCTTTTGCCACCTTTCAGTGAACTTCATGATTCCTCGTTCATAGAAGGACCTGTCTATATTTGCAAAAAACTGAACAAGGTGCTGATTTACAGCCTCATCTGAATTGAACGTTATATCACACAAGGAGTTTTGAAGAGAGCGAAACAAGTGGAAGTCTGATGGCGCAAGGTCAGGCGAGTATGGTGGGTGTGGCAACACATCCCATCCAAGCTCCAATAATTTTAGATGGGTGATCAAACTTGTGTGTGGTCTCGCGTTGTTGTAATGGAACACAACTCCTTTACAATTAATAAGCTCTGGAAGTTTCTGGATGATGGATTCATTCAAACTGTCCAATTGCTGACAGTACACATTCGAATTGATTGTTTGGTTCCTTGGTAGGAGCTCAAAAAATATGACACCTTTAAAACCCCACCACACTGAGAGCACAACCTTCCTCTGATGAATGTCTGCTTTCGATGTCATTTGAGGCGAATCATCACGTTGGGACCAAGACTGTTTGTGCACCACATTGTTGTAAACAATCCACTTCTCATCACCAGTTATCAGTCACTTCAAAATAGGATAGTTTTCCTCATGTTTAATGAGCATATTGCAGATGTTTATATGCGCCATCAAATGAACTTCTTTGAGTTCATGTGGAACCCAAATATCCAGCTTGCTTATGTATCCGAATGGTCGTGAACACTTGAATGATGGATGTTCAATGTTTCTGCAATCTCTCATGTCCTGTAACGTGGGTTTGACTCGATCAGTGCCTGTATTTTGTCGTCATCAACCTCAGTGGGCTTCCCTGACCGAGGAGCATTGTTAAGATCAAAATCACCAACACGGAATTTTGTGAGCAATCGTTGGCAGTGATGTTCTTGTAGAGCATTGTCACCGTCAACTTTATGCAACTTTTCACAAGCTTGATGCGCATTCTTCCCTTTATGGAAGTAAATCAGTAAAATATGGCAAAAATGCACAGTTTGGTCTTCCATCTTCAACTTGTTGTAAAATCTCCAAAACTCAACCAAATTGCTCAATTTTTTTCAGAATGAAGCTAGAACTGTCAGCTGTCAAATGATGTAGCAATAATATAGATGCAAATGACTCTAGTACTTCCAAAAATGAACTAGTGCCATCTGTTGCAAACATGCATCATGACTTTTCCAACAACCCAATATATCGCCTCACCTGTTGACAACGCTAAATAGGCTCTCAGGACTGTTCCTATGATAACTTGTCAGGACACAGGTTTCTAGGAGAGTAAAAACTAAATGGGCCTTAGTAGAGAGATGCCAAAATGTTGTTCATATTACTGTAACCTAATAATTTGTGTTTCTAAATCTATAACATGTTGCTAAATTTTCTTTTTGTAGTGTTTCAAATCCACATGTAGTAAAAAGATGCATTATGGGTGGAGGCCTATCGTTGGATAATGTCTTCAACCAGATAAGCCTATGCATATGTGGTCTTGAAAGTACAATTCCAAGCATTTCTAACAAATGCGCATATCTCCTGGTAAAATAGGCTGTCAGTGTTTGGTTGGTTTCAAACGTTCCTAAATTGCCTGGGTGAGATTTCCAGCTTGCACTGAACTCCATGCTTGGAGGGATAATACTGACCCCGCACCTGTCAGTGAGGCTGCAGATGGTGCACGTAACACACACGATTGCCTTCAAAACAGGAAGGAGGAGGAGATGAAGGAACAGATTGCTGTGTGAAATGAACACACACTTCCAAAAGGCTAATTATTTGTTCCCTAAAACTATTTCTAGTGTGCTGCATCCTTAAACACTGAGGCTCATTTCTGTGCCTCATTAAAAAGGCAAAGGAAAATTTACAACAGCAAACGCAATCCAGAAGTCCATAGTGGTATCATTCACCCAAATGCATGCTTTAGATTCTTTGGGTATTATTTGAGTTTGTGGTAGAGAAGTGTAAATTATAGATTAAACTTCTTCACTTAAATTATGGATAGATGAAATGAGAAAATGTTGTATATCTTCCTTCTTTTAGGAAATGTAAAAATTGGTATTACAATAGTTTCAATGTGACTCTCCCAGGTGACCAAACTACACCAGAGTATTGACTTCGTCCAGTAACATTTAAAAAGGAAATGGCTACCAAAATAACTTTGGCATTGATCTTAAAATATAAAGTCAAAAAGTATTATCACAATAACCTAAATTAGATTTTACTATAAAAGAAATAGAAATTAATAATACAGACATTAACAAACAAATATATTCGGGTGATAATTATATATTACTGATTACATATAATTATATATAACATATTACTTATGGATTGCATGTTGCATAATGATATATATTATATGATTTTTGTGATATATGTTTATCACAAATGAACTTTATAGGTTGATAATTCAAAATTCAAATTATTTGATTTTTAAAATAACTTAAAATACATGAAATGCATGATTCAGTGGTGGTAAGAAATCTACTTTTAAAATAAATACATTGATTTAAGCTGAAACTAATAGTGATAATATTTAGTGAAAACATTTTTCTGGTACTATGTGTGTGTGTGCGCGTGCACACACACACACAGATACACTCAGATACACTTACTTACACATAAATGTTTTAGCAAGATAAAAGAATTTGATCCCTGATCATATTTTCCTATCCTATTGTTTATATCTCCAAACCTTCTGAGAACAGCAGAAGTTTGGATTTCCAAGCTGTTTCTGAAACATTCATTTCACTCTTGTATAAAAGCTCATATTTCTTTTCGGCTGATATCATCCTCATTACTTCATTATTTCCTTCCCAGATGACCTGAGCTCTGGCTGGTACATTTCCTCTCCAAAACAACTTTCTGGTAAAATTTAAGAACAGTTAAATGCCTGTGGAGGCAATGCATCTGATGTCCTGGCTCTGGGGCTGGGGACCTGCTACTCAGTCTCAGGGCCACACCACTTCTTACCCAGAACTATTTCCCACCTGAAACCAAACACAGTCATTGCTGTTACCGACCCCGTGTCCTCTGATACTCTGGACCTATCAAGGTTTGCCTTTCTCTTCACTTCGTGCAGGTGGCTAAATGGCTTTAACAAACATCATGTACACATGCGGATTTGCACCATGACAAATCTAAAGCTTCCAACTTCATCTCAGCCTCTAGAACTTTCTCAAGCATCTGTGGACTTGTCTGCATTCAGCTCCTGATATCATCCCTGTGCCTTCCGTGACTATTCCTAATCACTCCTCATTTGTAGCCCCTGAGTGGGCATCTAATTCTTGGGGGATAAGCTAGTTTACATTTATACTACTGAGAAAATTGCTCCCTGTCAAACTTTTGGTCCCAAACCTGGTAATATACCTGCATCCATCTTTTGTTGCCACATTTAATCAAATTCCAGAGGATGCCGTATCTCTCACTCTGATCAAGGCCACTCATTCCATCTGTAGCTTTGACAGCCTTCTTCACTGGAATCTTATTTCATTGATCGTCACCACTCCTGGAGTCTTCAGACCCTTTAGTTGTTCTTCACCATAGTTACCAAACATGCCAAAGTTTCTATAGAGCAACTTAAACAAATACATCTCTTGAACTTTGATCCTATCTAGCTGCCATGTAATCTTTCTTTCCTTATACAAACTTCCTAAAAGACTTATCTAACTTTTGTAATTCAACTTATTCTCAATTTAATTTTTCAACCCATCAGAATCTGGTTTCTGCCCTTTCTTTTTACTCTGAAGCTGGTAATGCAACCCCCTAATGTCACCCAAAACATTCTCATTTCCAATACCTGTGATATTTTAAAAATGTTTATTCTTGTGACTCTGTTGACACTATATTCTATGTAAGTAATATATATTCATTATAGAAGAGCAAATAAGGCAAAACACAATAAATATTTTGGTCTATATCTTTCAATCTTTTAAATTAATTATTAATACTTATATATAATATTTAAGCAAAAATGGGCTCATGATGTAGATAGTAATTTTCAACATAACAGTTTTTACTTAAGATTTTATTGAGAATGTGTGTCAATGATAAATATTACTTTAGAACATAATCATAATGCAGCCATTGTATTTTTTCTAATTTATTAATCTATTGTTTGATTGATTGATTGATTGATTGGCTATCCAGTTTCATTACTTTTAGAAATAATGCAACAAATGATATTTTACTTGGCTCTTTTAAAATTTTAGCTCATAATCCCTTAGGATACACAACTGAATTTGGAATTTCTGGGCAAAAGTGAAAACACATTTTTAAGATTTTTGTCATATTTTTGCAAACATTACAGTTCAATGATGGGGAGATTTCAACTTCATTACTTCTAAAAAACATAAAAATATTTAAACTGATGCAGATTTAGTGTGCTAGATATGTGCCTGTTCTATAGGATGAATGTAAAAGATTTTCATGCAATTTCAAAATGCATACTGAATGATAGGTACTCCTCATTCAATTTAAATGAAAGAGTTCACATTTGCAGTGGATAAGTTGTAAGGAATATTATACTAAAACTCAGCCCAGAATGGAAACATAAAGTAGTGATTTGTTGGCTTTTTTTTGTGTTTTTTTACTATTGGGTTATCGGAAAAGACATGATGTATTTTTTTCTATTTTCCATTGCAAAAATGCGTCATGAGTTTTCTGACAACCCAATATAATAATAATCATAGGCCCAGTGATGTAAAGACTGTGGGGAGAGGAGCAAATGGAAAGGATCTTTATGTACCAGTTTCCCTCATTAGTCACTTACAGTGGAATTTCAATCATAGTAGTATGTTTTTAACCTTTAATTAGATACAATTAGGCCTATTAAATACAATGAAACTATAGCCTTATTGAAGGTAGAGCATGTACCTGCCCTTCTTTTATGTTTTGCTTTTGAACATCTAAGCCGTTTCCTTGTACATGAGTGCTCAATTGTTAAAATAAAGATTAGGTATTATAAAGGACATTTTATGTATCTTTAAAACCTAAAGTTGGGAGTGGCCAGTTAGTTCAGTTGGTTAAAGCGTGGTGCTGATAATACCAAGGTTGCCATTTCAATCCCCGCATGGGTCACTGTGAGCTGTGCCCTCCATAAAAACAAACAAACAACCTAAAGTTGGAAGACTATAACTAAAAATTGATGAGAAACATGGCAGCTGGAACTAGACACCTGAGTGTTGCAGAGGTGGCTTTGGTACCACTGTAACTGATGTGAACTTGGCACCACTTCCCAATGATGTAGGAAACTGAGCAGCGAGGACAGATTTGAGGTGGCAGAACTCTGGCAAAGGCTATGACAGGATGGGATTGCAGCCTCTGCTCACATAGTTGTCTACAGGAGGCACTTGCTAATCTCAAATTCCATAGCTCCCTTGGGAATCGCTGAAGGTGTGTGGCACCATTCAGGGCCACAGAAAGGTTACCTAGGACATTGACACATCTAAGTTTCTTCATTTTTCCCTCACTTCTTTCCTTCCTCCTTCCTTCCTTAACTCACTCTCATGCTCAGAGAAAAAACAAAATAGACCTACCTCTCCCATCCTCCACCTCCATCTTAAATCTGTTCTCACATTGCATTTCAAATATCAGGGTGTATGTCAATTATAGTGCCCTGTAACTAATTAAGTATTCTTTTTTTTTTAAAGATTTTATTAGGGAATTGGGGGAGGGGAACAGTGCTGGGGAATTGGGGGAAGGGGAACAGACAAGTTGCTGTCCTTGGGTTCTTCAGTCTAGTCGTGGAAGACGCCACCCCACTGGCCCATGTTAGCATCATCATTGCGATCTTCCCGGCCGAGGCAGTCGCCCGCTGGCCATTGGACGGCAGCTCACGCCAGCTGCTGGCCACTCACGGTAGCTCATGGCAACCCACTGCATCAGGGGCCGCAGCCTACGCCGTCGCCGGCGACCCACGGCAGCCCAGCTCCAGGTCAAGCTGCCGTTCACCATCTTAGCTGTAGAGGGCGCAGGGTCACTGGCCCTCATGTGGGATCTGAACTGGGACCTCCTGCTCAGAGCTGGCGTCCCAAGCCAACTTCCAACCAGCACGCCACTCAGCCAGCCCTAATTAAGTATTCTTTATTAAAGATAGAGGTGGGGATGGGAGAGATGGAAATTCTGTAGGGACAGTTGTTTTCTCTATTTACATAATGTAGCACCTATAGTTATTGTCTAAAATGTATGTAACAAGCAAATGAGATTTTAGTATATTATTGAAAATCAGAGTGATTTGAAATTCTGGTTCAAAGGCAGTGATGTAAAACCAGGATTCCTTCTTCTCATCTTTTGTAATCATCTAAGAGCAACAAGGGGAAAGAGAAATAAAAGTACAAACTCCATTTTTATTTTTAATTCTCTATGAGATCTATAAGACAGCTGAGCCCTAATCCATAAATTAAATGGAAGGCATGCCAAACGCAATGGGGTCCTGGCACAGGTGAAAGTGAGATGCATCTTACCATTAGATCTCAGAAGAAAACCAAGAAGTCTACTCAGCTGTGAAACCTCAGCAAGAGCAGGAACTAGGATACATGCTGTGACAGAATGTTTCAATATCTAGTTTGGGTTCAAAAAGAGGAGTCAGAACTAAATGTTTAATCATTACTATATTTTTTATAATAGCAAAAAACTGAGGAAAAAACCTAAATGTGCATTACTAATGATCTGGTTAATAAAACAGTGATATTCTTGTCCATACAATGGAATACTGCAAAAAAGGTATAGAAGGCTCTTATCTAGGCAAGGGAATGATCTCCAGAACATATTGAGTAAAAAAAAAAGCAAGAGTCAGAAGAGTTAGTTATCACCATAAGTTTTGTAAAAGTTAGTATTAGGATGAATTTTTCTATGTATGTAAAAATATATCTGGTAGGTTATTGAAGAAAATGAAATGGAATTATAAATGATAACCAATTATAGAGCTAAATATAATATAGCTATCCAAACTTAGAAGTGGGAACAGAGGAAAAGTGGTAAGTGACCTGAATTAAATTTTCTTCTTTTACTTTGGAGTAAATTGAGACTTTCAGAAACTAAATGCCAGGGAAGTCTTACTTAGGAGTTCAGTGGTAGGAACACACACACACACACACACACACACACACACACACACACACACACTAAAGAGTTGAACATAATAACCTCTAGAACTGAGACAGTTATTTTCTGCCAATTATATTTCCCCTCATGGCTGAATAAGGGTCTAAAAGATGATAATTCATATCTCTTATAGACAGGTGCATGATATCAAAGTCCCTGTCATTTTTTGTTGTTTTTTTACATTTAGTGCTACTTCCAACCTATTCCAAGCTAAGCAATTGAAGCTTCTGGGAAGTAAACTCCATTAGCTGTTAATTATGAGTTTAATCCAAATATATCTCTTTATAAAATGGCTGAATTGAATCTGGAAGCTCTAACTCCGCTTGAACAAAATGCTATTTATCAATTCAGATCTTGATGGTGGGAGCCTATAAAGCTTTTTGACCAGGCAGGGTTCCCAAAGATCATGGAAAGTTAAAAACTATTATTCAGTAGATGTGAATAGGGTATTCAATGAATTTCTGAGAATCCAAGACCTCCTGTGGAACTGGGCACAAAAGCACTCACTTTGTGGAATTAGGGGTGTTGTGGGCAAGGTGTAAGTTCAGGACAAAGAAAGTCTTCTTTCTTGTTTTGAGAAATAGAAATCACCCAAAAACCTTTAGTGCAGTGTTCCCAAACCCTGGTACATGTCGGAATCACTAAGGAAGCTTTTTGAACATAGGGATCCCTAGACATCAGCCCCAGAAACTGATATAATTGGTCAGGGGCAGAGTCAAGGTATGGTTAGGTTTTAAATTTTTCCAGGTGAAAAATGTGCAGCTAACTGTGCACTCTTATATTAGAGCAGTGGTTCCCCAAATTTGCTCATATTCGCATCATCGGAGAAGTTTTTTAAAATTCTGATGGCCAGGTCTTATCCAAGATTGATTAGACTGGAAAGTCTCAGGATAAGAGTGAAGAATCAGTATTTTTATATGGTCCAAAGGTGAACCCAATGTGCAAAGTTTGGGAACCACTGGTTAGACAAGTAAAAAAATGAGAACGACATTAAGAATGCAACACACCTGAGCTACACAGCCAGTAGCTCTGATAATGGCTACCTATGTGACATTGGTCACTTAGTTTCTTCATCTACACAAATAAGTAAAATGGTTCTCTTCCAACTTTGTGGGTGAAAGTAAAATACAAGATAAAGTAAGCTACTGATATTTTAATTCTAACTTGATGACGTCCATGATACTTGTTATCTATATAATATTTATCAGCCTTGTCACATGCTTCATTGTAATATTCTTTTTTTGGGGGGGGGGTCAAATTATATTCCAAACTAGGGTGACCAATTATCCTGGTTTTCAACTTAAAAACCCTATGCAGGGGCCGGCCAAGTGGCACGTTGGTTAGGAGTTGGCTTGGGATGCCAGCTCTGAGCAGCAGGGTCCTGGTTCAGATCCCACATGAGGACCAGTGATGCTGCGCCCTCTACAGCTACGATGGTGAACAACAGCTTGACCTGGAGCTGGGCTGTCGTGTCGCTGGAAACAGCATAGGCTGCAGTGGGGCTGGCCGGCAGTGGGCGTGAGCCTTCATGAGCTGCCATGAGCCACTGTGAGTGGCCGTCCAATGGCCGGTGAGCAACTGCCTCAGCTGGGAAGAGCACAATGATAATACCAACATGGGACAGTGAAGCGACGTCCTCCACAACTAAACTGACGAACAAAAGGACAGCAACTTGTCTGTTCCCCCGCCCCCGATTCCCCAACAAACAACAACAAAAAAACCTATGCCAAACCTCAATGAAAGCCAATGCAATTCATTTTTAACTCTAGTTATTAACATTAAACTTCAAAAATCTTAATTTTTTTTCTGATTTGAAGATTGAATTATCTGCATAATTTTAATTAAACGTTACAGATTATAAAGAGATTATTAGACAATGCAGTGAGTTATGAGGCAGCTCAGAAGGGAAACCAAAAATAAAGGAGAAGAAAGATAATGAAAAAAGGATCTGAACTTAAGGGATTGCCTCGAACCGAAACAGCCAGCACAGAGCCCATTCCTAATTCTGTCATGTTTTCAACGCTAATATGGGGAATTACTTTTTGTCTACTTTTAGGCCTCCTCCACTTCCCACCCATCTCTCCATACCATCCCCCAGCAGAGATTATTATATCCTGTTGTACTCTCTGTTCTCCTCTAATATCAAGAAAACTGCAGCTTCTGAAATATCTTCCTTCATTTTACTGCCTTATCACCTCTTTGAAAACATTGTGTGAATATTTATAGTGTTCTTTGTAACAGGATCATTGTCTTTATTATGTCTTCTTTCATGCATGTTATTTAGTTTGGTATGATGCTTTAGGACAGGGGTCAGCAAACTTTTGAGATGGAAGAGCCGCCAGGGGTCAGCAAACTGCGGCTTGAGAGCCACATGTGGCTCTTTGGGTACGTACATGTGGCTCTGAAGTAAAATTGAAAATGAAAATAAAACTATCACAGTTTCATTTATAATATTATTTAAAATTTTCCTTATTTGTAAAAATATGTTTATGGCTCTCAAATAATTTTTAAATTGTTGTGAGGGACAGGATTGGCTCTTCCAGGGGTCTGCCAACTTTTGAGACGGAACATACCCAAAATGCCACAGTTTACCGACCCCTGCTTTAGGATATTATTATTATTATTATTATTATTTTTCAAAACTTCATTTAAGATCCAGAATACCGAATCCCTGGTGACTAACATGACACGGTTAGGGGTAATAGAATATCACATTTGACTTTAAGAAACTTTCTGGTGTCAGTTACTTTATAATACTTTCAAAAGAATGTGGCAGCCAGAAGTCAATAAATCTATATCTGAAAAAAAGAGTGACTGTAAACTCTATTGACTTAATAGTCATTATAAATAAAAACACAGAATATAATCTAGTCTACATAAATGAAAAAAAAGTTTTTAAGAATCACACAGCAATAAAATGATGTTATAATTTACTCCTTAATTTCATAAGCATACTCTATGTAAGCAGTAATATAATACAGAAAATGATATACTAATATGACAAAGAAACTTAAAAATCCTTTAAATTAATTTTTTAAATAAGTGCAAAAGACATTTAAAATATAATGTCCAGCAAAGTTAAGAGTTTAAAATGGTAATTTCCTTCCATCTGAAGTAAGTTATGTAATTAAAACTTTTCTCCTGTGTGAATTAACCTGGCATTAATTCTCTCCCTCTGACACTCTGCATATGGCTACCATTCTCCCAATTAGGAAGTGTGAGGGTCATTTTCTGGAACAATTGATGGAGAGTTTTCTGATTCAAGGTTAGCAGGTATTCCTGTCTGGCAGAATTGGGTGGGAAAAGATATAAGGCTGAACATGGAGGCAGTCAGTGGCAACCTGAAGAGTAGATGCCAAGATCTTCATTACCCTCCCCCTGTCCTACTTTTAAAACATTTTAAACTAGGAACTCTAGGGCAGGCTGAGTGGCTCAGTTGGTTAAGAGCTCACTCAAGAGTTTGAGCTCTGAGCAACAGCGGTTCAATTCCGGGCCTGAACTGAGCAGCCGCTGAGCTGCCAACAAGTGGCAGGGTGGCTCAGCTTAAAACAACAACAACAACAACAAACAACCTAGGAACTCCATGCAAAACTCTGAACAATTATATTTTAGAGAAAATAAGGCTAGAGATAAGACTTCAAACTTTTGAAATTTTGAGGATCCCCCAATTTAAAACTCATCACCCAATCACCACATAGTGAATTCTATCAGTAAATCAACCTCTTTGTACGCACACAGTCATCCTTTCAACCAAAGATGATTAGGCAGTTGAGAAAAGCCTCTAAGGGGAATGACAAACCTAAAAAAAACCCCAAAGCAAAAAAAAAAATCCATAAAAACAGAAATGATACAGAGAACATAAAATAAGTTAAAATTTTCATAACTAGTAGTCTCATTGTAATATAAATGAAAAAAGAAATTAGTATCTTAATGAAATAATTACAGGATAAGAAAGAGCTGTTGGAAATTGAATATAGGTTCATTGATATTAGAAATTAATAGCAGGGCTAAAAATTAAAGTTGAGAACATTTTTCTAAAAGTGGAGTCAACTGGAAAAAAGATGAGAATGAGCAGATAAAAGAAATGGAGATCAGAGGGTTAAGTCCATAAGATCCAACAACCAAATAAGAGGCGTTTTAGCAATGTAAGGGGGGAAAGGGAAGAATGGGGATGTAACAAGGACATTTTTTTCAGAATGAACCAACATCAATTTTTATATAAAAGAGCCAATTTAGTGCCCAAGACAATGAGTATAGTAATGAATAGCACCTCCACATCATGTCCATCATGCCAGTCAAAATGGCGTAAATATAGAGAAGAAAATTCCCTCAGTGAGACTGGGCGGCATGCAAGTTATACAGAGTAACAACTGGATTGATCAGTAGTCATCCTATGAAACAAATTCCTTCAAAATTCACAGTGGTTTTTTTTCAACCCACGCGTCTATATTTGGCTCAATTTTCATTAAATAAAGATATTGTCAGTCCTTAAAATAAGTATATGTGCACGTGCACACACTTGTGCACGTGCACATATACATACACATATACTCATACATGTATATATAAACATAATGAACAAAACAGATAAATATATTGACTCATTAATTCATTAATTCCAGTTTTAGACTGTGCCTAAATATACTCAAAGTATTATTCCTACATTTGCCGGCAATCACTTACACATAGAACCTGCCATCTTTCCTTAAAGCCCTGATTATTTCTTTTATGTCTTTATAAATAGTACATTCACTATAGAAATGCCAGGAAATATAGGTAAGAAATATAGATAATCAAAATGAAGAAAAAATCAATAATATGTTTGTTTAATTCTATTATTGCATATATGTGCACATACAGAGGGTACCAAAAAATTGTATACACATTTTTTTTAAAGACTTTTATTGGGGAGTTGGGGGGATGGGAACAGTGCTGGGGAATTGGGG
>NW_017731860.1:341363-367197 GCF_001890085.2 Hipposideros armiger | reverse complement strand
AGCACAATGATGGTGCCAACTTGGGCCAGTGAAGCAACGTCCTCCACAACTAGACTGAAGAACAAAACAACAGCAACTTGTCTATTTCCCTTCCCCCAATTCCCCAGCACTGTTCCCATCCCCCCAGCTCCCCAATAAAAAATCTTAAAAAACAAACAAACAAACAAAAACAACATGTTTATACTTTACATGCTGTTAGGGTAAACACATCTAGCATTACTTAACAATATATTATTTTTCATAATAATTAAACACTCTCCAAACATGTACAATTCCATGGATGGTCACTGAACACCTCTTGTATTCAAAGGACCATAAGAGTATATGCATGAGGATTTTTATTACAGTATTTTCTGTGAAGTTAGAGAACTGAAGGCAATCTGGGTACCCATAATTGACGTAGTGGGTAGGAAATAAAATATAACGATAGCACATCCTACATTTGCAACAGTCTGAAGTAACAAATGAGATACATGCACAAAGAAAGACGTATGGATTCGAAAACATGATGAGTGCCGAGTGGAAAAAGGGTAAAAAGAAGTATGAGAAATATAATCCAATACTATATGCATAAATTATTTTAAAATGAATGCATATAAGATGAGAATACATACTCTGATCTTTGCAAAATTCGAGATCATTGGTGAACTGCCATATCCCTATAGTCAGACACTCATTCCTTCCTTCCTTAATCTGATTTATTCATAAGCTTGACGTTTATGTCTTCAAGCTAGTATCTCTCCTGACAAGGCATGCATTTTTGTAAACGCCTGATTCCAAATCAAGAATGTTACTTAATCTATGTAGCCATGTGAGCAGATAATATTCTCTAGAGGTGCAAACACCTTTTATAAAGATGGACTTGCCACGGCCTTTCTGGATATTGTTGTATAATAGGATGTTGACTGTCACATGAAAACATTTTTAAGGCTATTGTCCCATATTAATTTGATTGACTACATCTGACCTACAAGCCTATTCAGTATTTAGATCTATTATTGAGAAGTTGCATCCCTTGAACATTTCACATTATGGTTCTCCGCATCTCCTGTCTTTCTTAAGCTGGATTTTGTGTACTCTGCAGAAACAATGCATTTTCTTCCATATTAATTCATGGGTTATTTGTATATACAACTGGATTGATAAGACTAGAAGACTGATACTATTAAGATGGAAGTAAAAGTTCCAAATTTCTGTTAGTGTTTTATGTTTAATATTTATTAAACCTTGCTTTTATATTTAAAAATGTTGCAAAATATGATTTTATTATACTATTATACTAATAAAGCTTGCTGTCTATACCAGGGATCAGCAAACTCTCTGTTAAGGCCCAGAGTATAAATATTTCAGGTTTTGTGGACCGTGTGATCATGTGATCTTTGGCACAATTACTCAACTCTGCCTTTTTATCTCATGAAAGCTTTCATAGATAGTATGGAAATGGATGAGTACACAATGTGTTCCAATAAAACTTTATGAACAAAAATTGCTGTCATACTGGATCTGGCCTGGGAGCCTATGTTTGTTGACCATTGGTCTATACCCACTACTCAAAGTGGGTTCCATGGACCAGCTGAATCATCATTATCTGGGAGTTTATTAGAAATAAAGGTTCTAGGGGCGTCCGGTTAGCTCAGGTGGATAGAGCGCAGGCTTATAACACCAAGGTTGCCGGTTCGATTCCCACATGGGCCAGTGAGCTGCGCCCTCCACAACTAGATTAAAATACAACAGCTTGACTTGGAGCTGAGCTGCCAGTGGGCGGCCAGTTGGCTCAGTTGGTTGGAGTGCAGTGCTCGTGGCACTGGTGTTGCCGGTTCAATTCCCACATGGGCCTGTAGGCTGCACCCTCCACAACTAGATTAAGGACAGTGACTCGACTTGGAGCAGTTGGGTCCTGGAAAAAACAAACTGTTCCCCAATAAAATTTTTTTAAAAAAAGAAAGAAAGAAAGATTCTAAACAAGACCCAGTGAATCAGAATCTGCAATTTAACAAGATCCCCAAGTGGTTCATATACTCAAAGTTTGAGAAGGCTGGTCTATACTATAGATTATTTAGATTACTTTTGTTTGCTTTTATACACTCTCTTAAATATCAACAGTTCTAAGAATGAAAGTAGTTTTTTAGTACAAGGATTAAGGAATTATTAACCACTCCACCAAGTACTTGTGCTAATTCAGTGTATGAGAATAAATGCTAGATAACACTGTTAAGGGGCATACTGTGTGATAAGCATTGTTGTAAGTATCTGTAATCTGTACAACAAATTTCTGAGGTCTGTATACATTAACATTCTCATTTAAATATGAGGAAATTAAGCAAAGAGGTTAAATAATTTGTTCAAGGTCAACGATCTCATAAAGGAAAAAAATGAGAAATATTATACATATTGTAAATGTTGCAATGCCCAAGTCAAATTCTATCATATCAATCGATCCATATTGAACTTCCTCTTAAAGTACATTTAAGTGCATGTTTGTGTGTATCTACATGGCCTGCAAGTCCTATTATTTATTTAGGACCTAATCTAAGAAGGAAAACAATGTTATCAAAAGGTAGTAAATTTAATTAAAGCTCTTGATGCATGAAAAAATAGTTTTAAGGCACATTCTATGTAGCTCCAGCCACTAACAATAAGAAGGAATACTGTGACTCTATCCACATGAACCCATGGTATTATTCTTCTTTACAATCTCATAATCCACACATTTAAAAAGGTAACATGTTTGATTTTATATTTTTATAATTTCTAATAAACTTGAATTGTATTCTCTTACTAGGCGTGCACATTTTATTTTTTGAGAAATTGCAATTTTATCACATTACATTTAACACATCACATTTTCTACAGGTGTTAATATATTTTCACCACTTAACAATTTTTGTTTCAAGGATATAACTTTTTACATTGTTTATAAATTATTTTGTTTGCTTTTAACACAAATAAAATTACATAAATTATATTTAAATAATAAAACTAAAACAAAAGTTGCTTTAGATTTGTAGTGTATAGAGGTAGTATATATTATGTAGTGTAGTGTATATTAAACTTTTATGCACAAACACTGGCCTCCAGATATAACTGAGTAATTTGTATTAGACCAAACTTTCCACTGAGAATAAGTATACATTTGGATAAAAAACAAAATCTGATATTTTATGCCTTTGGAAAACAGCAAATCTTTGAGAGATTTGTGCTTTTTGTAAGTGGACCCTGGTTAACACAATGCTGAAAAAAAGACTGGCAAATCTTGTTTCAAATCCACTCAGCTGGCTCCATATGCCGGGATTGTCTCTTAAACCCAAATGTAAACCATAAGTAATGAAAGAAAAGAGACTACAATTATTTACTTCCCCAGTGAATCCCAGGGTATGCAGCCAGTCCCACTTTCCCTAAAATAAGTATCTGTGCCTGTTCTTTTAAAAACCAAACACAAACAAACAAAAAACTGGGATTCTGTCAAGAAGAGGAAAACATGACTGTTGGGAAGGAAGCCAAAAGGATCTTCATAGTCTTTTCCTCTTGGTACTAAACATTCATGCATCCTTTTGTTTCACAACATGATAAGGGATATCAACCAGAAGATTGTTGTGGATGTCATGAATCGAAGTGTGATGTAAGGTGCATTTTTGTTTAAGTCAGAAAATAGCAAGCATATCTCATCTGTTATTCTGCATTAAAGCGGTAATGCTTAGAATTACAATAAGACATGATAAAAAATTAGGAGATTTAAGTAATTATAACAAAAAAGAAGTATAGGTATTTATAATTTGCAAAGACTGTTTGTATCCTGAGTAAAATACAAAAAGAATCAACTGACAAACGTTTATATATCATCAGTGGGTTGATTAACTTTGCTGTATAAAGGAAAAACTAACACAATTAACAGTTTTCCTATAGACTTCTAAGAATCATTTTAAGAATTTATGGCCAAAAAAGTGCTTCTATAAAATTACAAATACAGATAGATAGATAGATAGATAGATAGATAGATAGATAGATAGATATAGATATAGATACACACATATATACATATATATAAGCATTATAATTAATAAGAAGAATGCACAATCTTTATGGAGAAAGCAATGAAAGATTACCGAAGAACCTAAAGGAAGACCTTAAAACTGGAAAGCTATTCTCCTTTCCTTGCTGGAAAAATTAAATATCATAAATATGCCAGGTTTTCTCAAAGTAATCATTAGATTTAAAATAGTAAAAATCAAAATCACAGCAAGATTGTTCCGAGAACTGGATAAGCTGATTTGATTCCCTGTACTCGAGTAAATGTGAATAATTAGGCAAGATGATTTTCAAAGATAAATGAAGACAGGCCTCTTTGTGAATATGTTTCCTTATGTGGCAAAAGGAATTTTGCAGATATAATGAAAAGATTATGGATCTTGAGATGGGAAGATTATCCTGGTGATCTGGGTGCACCAAACTAAAATAAGTCTGTAAGATGGGGAAGCCTTTCCCAGGTGGATCAGAAATATAAGACGTTAGGAAAAGAAGAGATTTGAAATGTGACAGGAACTTGCCCTGCCATTGCTGGCTTTGAAAATGGAGGTACAGAACCATGAGCCAAGAAATGCTGCAGCCTCTAGAAACTGGAAACAAGCGTCAGCTGCCAGCCAGCAAGGAAACGACTTGAGTTCTGTGAATGCAAGGAACTGAATTCTGCCAACAACCCCAAGGCCAGGAAATGGATTCTCCCCTAGAGTCTCCAGGAAAGAATGCAGCCCTGCTGATCCCTTGAGGTTAGCCCAGAGACGTCCGACCTCCAGAACTGTAAAATAATAAATTTGTGTTGTTGAAGCTACTAAATTTGTGGTAATTTGGGAAGGCAGTAATAGGAAACGAAAACAGAAGGCTGTAGTGTGGTGCTGATGGATGCAGGACTACACAAAGTAATAAAATAGAGTCCAAAAATAGATCCACGTATTGATGGATTTCTTATATGAGGAAAGGTACATCTCAAATTATGAGAGAAAACATGGGTTATTGCATAGAGTGTAGGCCAGTTTAGTACTATGGGAATAAAAAGTTAAATAGTTTTCCCAGGCTCTTCAGAAAAACAAATTCAAAATAAAACACAGAGGTTAATATTAAATATAGGTGAGTATATTTATGATCTTAGGTTACAAAAGTGTATTTTGAAGCAGATACAAATAGCAAAAAACTCAAAGAAAAAGACTGATAAATATGACTTCATTAAAATTAATAATATACATGAAAAAAGAATTCCAAACAACTTGAGTAATTTAAAAGGAAGAGAGGAAATATATATATTTAGATGTTATATTATTTAAGGAATTATTATAAATCCAAAAGGAAAAGACAAGCAAGTGAATGGAGAGATAGGCAATAAATAAGAACAAGACAATCAAAGAGAAATTTAAGTTATAAATAAATATGTGAAAATGACAGTCGATTCCATTAGTCATCACAAAGGGTAAATTCAAAGTAACACTGAGATTATTCTCAACCATTAGATTGTCAGTCGTTCTGGAATTGGAAAATGTGTGTATTGATGAAGGCTCCTGGGAAAGGATATATTCCTAAAACCCTGTTGTGTGTCCAAACACTTTGAAATGCAATTTGACAGAACGTATTAGACAAAAATAAAATGATGCAGAAATTCCATGACCTTCTTTTGGATAGAGAATACTCATAGTCTTTCTTTTAATATATTTTGTTAACAACAACAAAAAGTTTTGGCCTGTAATAAAGAATAAAAAGCATTTATTTGAGCAAAGGAAGGATTGAAATCCTGGAGGCACAGGTTTAGATAGCAACATAAATTGTGCTCTGACGAGAGCAAAAAAAGTCAGAGCTTATAAAGATGAAAACCAAAAGTGTTGTTACCATTTCGGTCCTCCTTGTAAATGAAGAATGTTGGCTAGGTCAGCAGGGATTGGATAAGCCCATCATATACATGGGGGATGCTGGTTGGTGAAATGGATTGGTTCCTTCCAAGGTGAAGATTGCAGATGGTCTGGTCACCATGATGAAGGAGAAGTAAAGTCCATAGATGTCCACATAGCAATCATTGATCTAGGATGTTTGAGGTTCACCTTGAGCCGGGTTTAGCAGCAGGACAGCAACTTAACATTAGCCCCAAGAGCTGAGACATGAGACGTGCACAGGCCCCTTTTCTTCAGCGGCCTCCTGACTCCATTTTCAGTGACTCTTAGCAGCACATATTTTCTCCATTATCAATTGTGAACTCTTTTTCCCACATGTGTTTCCTATAGGCTACCTCTTTGTGGAGGAGAGAGACTTAAATTACAAAATCATTTTTTGAATAATGTACTAAATAAACAGACCAACAAATGTATCATTAGGAAATTTAGTAAGAAGTGAGCAAAAATAGAGGCATGATAAGTGGTCTTCAGATATTTGAAAGGATAGTCATTTTGAAAAGAGAGTGGGTAAGAAGGGATTTGTTTTGAAAAAAGACCTAGATTCAGTGGCTTGAAGATGTAGGAATGCCGATTTCACCTCAAAATAGGGGGGGACAAATTCATCAAAAGGAATTTTTGCATGACATATGCATGAGTTGTTTTCCCCCAGATGTTATCATGGCCAACTCTCTCCCTCTTTTAGATCTTTGTCATGTCAGTTGTCACCTCCTCAATGAGATATACTCTAAATACCCTATTTCCAATTCTAATCTCCCTTTCAACCACCTCCCTATTTGCACTCCCCTTATCCTGTTCTTGTTTTATTTTATTTTTCTTCATAAAAGGTATCAACTTTATTATTCTTCATGGTTCCATATAGTTCCACTAACCATATGTGTCCATTTAAATATCAATTTTAATATAATTTGAATAAAATTTAAAAATATATTTAGTAGCACTAGCCATGTTCCAAGTGCTCAATAGCCACACATGGCTACTGTCTACCATAATGAACAATACAAATATCACAGCATATTTCCATCATTGCAGAAAGTTCAATTGGGCAGCGCTGTACTATATAATTTATTATATTTACTGCCATTCAATTAGAATTCAAACTCCATGAAGACATGCCCTAGGAACACAGTACACCTTCAATAATATTTGCTCACTGGATGAATGGAGGAGCTTAATGAGAAATTACGGGAAGCATAACAAACAATCTGGACCCCACCAGATTGTACACAGCACACACTACCTGGTAAGTACCCAGTGGGCACACAGGAAAACTAGCATTTTGGAATGAGTAAATATGGATACTGAAAGGCAAAACTATTTTTTCTAAGTTCATTGTAGTGGAACGAATATTGAAGAGTCTGATTTATGTCTCTCTGAAATAAGGAATTGGGTACACCTGGCAGATGGATGTCCAGTTTGATTCAGAATTCTTAGCATTGAGTTGGGAGATAGCCAGATTTGGAAATCGTGACAGAGGTTTGCTTTGAGTACCCTGACGATATGAGCTTATCAAATGAGTCTATGCAGATGGAAAGCAGAAGAAAGTTGAAAACAGAACGTTGAAAGTTGAAAAGAAAATGTTGCAAACACATCAGATCTTAATCAAGAGGGAACTTCGTTCTTGGTTTTTTAATAGCAGGTTTTTTAAAAATCCTTTGGAATAAAGGCCCCTTTATTTATTCTATTAACAAAATTGAGTTATGCAAAACTAACCACAGTTTCCATCACAAGGGCTACATGAATCTGTCTCTTACTGGGTCTGTCTCTTATTGTTCATAACTTATAAAGAGAGATATTTATGTGCTCCAGTGAGGAAACCATGTTTCTTAAATTTTTATTTGGTTATTTAATAATTTTAACTGTACATTTTAGTTCTGTTTATTTTTTAGTAATCTTATTTCTAGACTATATTATGCATACTCATATTTGTCTTGAACAAACTGGCAATACTTCATTTAAAAAAAAGCAGTGTGAAAAATAGAGGATATTTTAATAAACAAATATACAATCTACCTTATCAACAATATGAGAGGCACTGCTTGTTAGTGTATAATGGTATGTATGTATGTATTTATTTTTATTTATATATAATCAATATGTAACATTGTATAAGTTTAAGGTGTACAAAGTGTTGATTTGATACATTTATGTATTGTAGTATGATCACCACAGTAGTGTTAGCTAAAAACTCTATCACATCACATAATTGCCATTTTTTTGTGTGATAAGAACATTTAAGATCTAGTCTATTAGCAACTTTGAAGTTTGTAATACAGTATCATTGACTATAATCGCTGTGTTGTGCATTAGATCTCCAGAGCTTATTTATTTTCTAGTTGCAAGATTGTACCCTTAGACCATATCTCCCCAATTACCTCACCCCAGCCCCTGATAACCACCAATATACTCTCTGTTTTTTTTTTAGCTGAGCCATCCTGCCACCTGTTGGCAGCTAGCGGGAGCTCAGCTCGGGCCGGGAATCGAACTGGCGATGCTGTTGCTCAGAGCTCGCACTCTTGAGCGAGCTCTTAACCAACTGAGCCACTCGCCCAGCCCTTACTCTCTGTTTTTATAAATTCAGTATTTTTAGATTCTACATATAAGTGGTATCATACAGTATTAGTCTTTCTCTGTCTGACTTATCTCACTTAGCACAATGTCCTCAAGGTCCATCCATGTTGTCACAAATGGCAAGATTTTCTTCTTTCTTATGGCTGAATAATACTCCACTGTGTGTGTATATGTATCACATTTTCTTTATCCTTTCATTCATTGAGGGACCATTAGTTTGTTTCTGTATCGTGGCTATTGCGAATAATGCTACAGATAACTTTTTGATATCCTGTTTTCATTTCCTTTGGATATATACCTAGAAGTGGGGTTGCTAAAAATGTATATGGGATAGGGATTAATATCCAAAATATTTAAAGAACTCATACAACTCAATAATAAAAAACTAAAATAAAACATGGGCAAAGGAACTGAATAGACATTTTTCCAAAGAAGATATACACAGGGCCAACAGGTACATGAAAAGATGCTCGACATCACTAATCATTAGGGAAATGCAAGTCAAAGCCATTATGTCATATCACCTCATGCCTGTTACAATGGCTGTCATCAAGAAGGCAAGAGATAACAAGTGTTGGCAAGGATGTGGAGAAAAAGGAATTCTTGTGCCTTGTAGGTGGAAATGTAAAATTGGTGCAGCCACTTTGGAAAACAGCATGGAGGGGCCTCAAAAAATTAAAAATAGTGTATAATGCTTTTATTAACATTTAAGGGAATTTTCTGGTGTTAAAAACAAGGAAACTTTCTCTGATATATATATACACACACACACACACACACACACACACACTTTTGGAACCATGTTACCAAAATAAAAGATATATAATAATATATTATAAACCATGCAAAGGTCAAATCTTGGGTAAAGGTTTTGAATAACAATTGAATTGTTCAGCCTGAATCTGAACAATCACATGAGGAACAAGCTTTGCGAACAATTCATATATTAACTTTTTACCTTCCATTCCAGGGCATTGTAGTACAGTGATGACAGTAACAGTGTTCTTTCATAAAATTATTTTAAGAATTATAAGTAACATAGTTATAATAGTGCCTGAAACATAGTAAGTACTAAATAAATGTTAGCCATCATAATATTACCTTAGGCCTTCTTACTCTTATCCCTAAACTCTCCTAGATCCTATCTTCTCCAATTGTCTATAGAAATTTTTAAAGTTCTATTTAACTCTTGTTAAATCTTATCCTTTTTGGCTCTTTGTCTTCGTATAAACAATTAAACACATCCTTTAAAAAAAACTCTCTTGGTGCCAAATCCCTCTCAATTATGGCTCAGCTCTGTCCTTCAGTTCATGTCCAAGCTTATATTCACACATCTCGTTATTTCCTCAATTTATAGCAATCAACTTCCACCAAACAAACCTCCCATCTCCCCACACATTCTACCTGAATCAATTACTCTCTTCTCATTAATGAAACTAATGACTTTCTAAACACCAAATCAAATGAACATTTTCCTATTGTTATAATAATTTATGAGACTTGTTCCAGCTTCAGTACTGTTGATCAGTTCTTTACACTCTTTTTTTACTTAGTCTCCATACTACTGCTCTCCCTGTTTGTCCTATTCTATTGATAGCTCTTTCTCATTCAAACATATTGATTTTTCTTCTAATTATGGCCTATAGGCTGACACATTTCAGAGATGTGTTGTAAGCTCTATGCTTTATGCAAGATGTGTCCTACACAAGTCTGATCAAAGGTGTGGTGGAGACTAAAATTCAGCTTCTGGAATAAAAAGGCTGAAATATCTGTGTTGATGAGGATGTTGAACATTCAGAACTCTCATATACTCTTAGTGTGAGTGTACATTAGCACAACCTCTGTGGAAAACTGCATAGGTTCCCAGTATTTTCATTATATTACCCCATTTTCTCAAGCCTAAACACATGTAAAATAGTTTCAGAATTACTAACTCACACTACTGTGAAAAGTATGATTCCCAAGTTTCATTCAATAATTTTATTCTGTGTGTATGCACGCGCACGCATGTGTGTATTGAAATTTACATACCCTGAAATGCAGAGATCTTAACTGTGAGATTTGATAAATTTTGACAAATGCATATACTTGCATACGCTTGTGAAACCCATACCACCATCAAGATGGGTAATATTTCCATAATCCCATAAATTTTCCTCACGCCTCTTCCCTCTCAGCTCTCCAGAACCCTAACAACCACTTCCTGATTATTTCCCAATGAATTCGTTTTTTTCTATCCTAGAACCTCATATAAATAAAATCATATTGTACATAACATTTTGTGTCCAGATTCTTTGGTTCATTGTTATGTCCACGATTTTGAGGATATCAGTAGTTCATTCCCTTTTATTGTTGTGTAGTGTACAAAGGTATGAAACACCACAATTAGTTCATCCATTCTCCTATTGGTGGACATTTGGGACTTATCTAGTTTGGGGCTATTATGAATAAAGTTGCTATTAACATCCTTGCACAACTCTTTTAGTGACCATTTTTAAAAATTTCTGTTTGAGGAACACTTAGAATTTGAATTACTCCATCATAGTACTTATATATGATTCACTTTATTAGAAACTTCCTCATAGTTTTTAAATGTTTGTGTCATTTTACAAACCAGAAAGCACAGCATTTTATTTTCTTCATTTGCTCCACATCCTCTCCACTATTTGGAGATGTCAGTCTTTTTAATTTTCTCCATTATTCGTGTATATTTCATTGTGATGTGCCTGCTCAATATTTTTGCCTATTTTTATTCAATTGTTTTTATTATTGAGTGTAGGGAATTCTTTATATACTCTGAATACCAATACTTTGTCATGCATGTAATTTGTAAATAATTTATCCAGGTCTGTTGTTTACCAATTAATTTTGTTGTGTCTTTTGATGAAAAATTATAATTATAAAACCTAAATTATAATTTTTAATCTATTATAGTTGTTTTTTTCTGTGTCTTAGCTAAGAAAGATTTGCCTACCCCAAGCTAGTGAAGATATTCTCCTTTCTTTTCTTCATGAAGCGTTATATGTTTAGCTTTTTTATAGTTAGGTTTATGATGCATCTTATATTAAATTTGTGGAGGTTGTGAGGTAAAGATCAAGGTTCATTTACTTTTCATATCCTAGTTTTTCCAGCACCATCTGTTGGAAAGACGTTACTTTTCCCATTGGTACGTGTGTGCATGCTCACGTGCATGTGTGTGAGTACATGTGCATGCCTTGGTCAGACATCAATTATCTGTATAAGTGAGAGCCTATTTCTCTATCCCCTGTTCTATTGCACTGAACTATTGTCTATTCATGTGCAATGATTACTATAATGTTATATTGAGTCTTGTAGTCAGGGACTATAAGCCCTCCAATGTAGTTATATTTTTCTAAGTACTCTGCATCTTCACATACCTTTTGATTCAACATATCAATTTCTACAATAAGTACCCTGCTTGGATTATTATTTAGATTAAATTGAATCTGTATATCAATTTGGACAGAATTGATAACTTGGTAGTATTGTCTTATAATCCCATAGACATGATATTTCTCTTCACTTGCGCAAGCCTTCATTAATTTTTCTCCTCAATGTTTTGTTGTTTTCATGTTTCAGATCTTGACTGTCTTTTATTAAATTCACTTATCAGTATTTTGATGTTGTTGTAAATGTATTTATTGTTTTTTTATCATTTTTCATTGCTAGTGTATAAACAAGTACAAATGACATTTGTATATAAATCCTAATCCTGTGACCTTGATAAAATCACTTTTTTTATAGTAGTTTTTGAAAGGATTCCTTAAGTCTTTCTACATAAATAATCATGTTATCAGTAAATAAAATCAGTTTTACTTCTTTTCTAGTCTTTATAATTTCTATTGCTTTTTTCCCCCCTCTACTAATTAGTAACTTCAGCACAAATTGAATACAGATTTGAGGACTCCCTCTTTTCTGGCTCCCTGCTCCCAGATTTCCCCGTCACTTTTCAGCTGTTCTGGCAAGCCCAAACTCGGACTCCTGACTGCTAAAGCCAGTCACACTGCAGCGTTCAACTTCAGTTCTAGCAGCCTCATAAAAATTGGGGAGTGCCCTGAGGGAAGAAGCCTACTGCCCAGGAATTTTATTCAAAGTGCTTTCCTTTTCTCCAGTTTTTGTTTAATTTCGGCCATTCTTTAGGGCTTTCAAGTAGTTTTTCCACCAGAGTTTATAATGGTTTTGCACAGGAAGGTGATTCTGAAAGAAGCTACTTAACCATTACCTGAAGTGGAAGTACAGTGATGAGTATTTATTTCTATGTAGTTAAATTTTTCTTTAAATCTAGCCTACTGTATTGGTTATTCATTTATTATATATAACATTTTCCTTTATTTGGTCTGTTTGAGCTCCCTGCGTCTTCTGTTACATTACCCTGAATTTTCTGTATATATTATTATCTTATGTGAACAACTTATTTGAGACTGGAAACAAATATTATATGTATCAGTATAATTCATGCCATATAGATAACCACTTTACACATTATATATGTTCATGAAATAGACATTCTTTGGTTCGCTTTCAGAACTCTAATGCTTTCTATGTGACCAATTTCTGATTTCCTTTTTACTTCTCAGAATGATATTTTGTAAGAGGTGGCTGCAACAGGAAATAAAAACAGATACATAAGTACATTACTTATTTATTCTTTATTATATGAATTGTACTGTGGAATTCATATAGTAATATGTTATGAGTTTTGATATCAATAATAAAGGTAATCTGTTTCAACTATCTCAGGCTTCTTTATTTAATATCCTTTAGAGCAGCGGTTCTCAACCTTCCTAATGCCATGACCCCTTAATACAGTTCCTCATGCTGTGGTGACCCCCAACCATAAAATTATTTTCATTGCTACTCTATAACTGTAATTTTGCTACTGTTATGAATCGTAATGTAAATATCTTTTTGTTTTCTGATGGTCTTAGGCGACCCCTATGAAAGGGTCGGTCGACCCCCAAAGGGGTCGCGACCCACAGATTGAGAACCGCTGCTTTAGAGAAACTATTTCACCCAAAGATTAATCATTATTATCAAAATATTCTATCTACATGTGCATTATAATGCAAATACTGAAATTTAAATTACCACTTGCCTTCTTGTGGCTTAAGAATCATAACATTTTTATTTCCAGGTCAAATGCCACTGACTCCAACTTGTGAGATTATGAAATGAATTTGCAGTGGTTCTCAACCTGTGGGTCGCGACCCCTTTGGGGGTTGAACGACCCTTTCACAGGGGTCGCCTAAGACCATCGGAAAACAAAAAGATATTTACATTATGATTCAGAACAGTAGCAAAATTACAGTTATAGAGTAGCAACGAAAATAATTTTATGGTTGGGGGTCACCACAACATGAGAAACTGTATTAAGGGGGCGCAGCATCAGGAAGGTTGAGAACCGCTGATTTAGTGTGTGCACCAGCATGAAAGGGAGGGTAGTAATGGATCAAGCTAAGTGAAGCTGTAAAAATAAAATCACGTCAGAGTGAAGAAGAGTTAAAATATGCCAAATTCCTTTCCATTTTGGATTTAATATTAGTTTGGCTCATTAGGTAGAGAATGGATTAGGCTAATCCCAACTGTAATTATACATTCTATCAGGCCTATCAAGGTAAACGATTGAGAGCAAGTATGCATTGCCATAAAATTCAGGTTAGAGATAATCAGCACAACAGAATTAAGCTGTCAGTAAACGATATTCATTATGCAGCACAAGCCTAAGACAGATGGAACTAACTCATTGTTGCCTGTATACTAGATGTCAAGAAATGAATACATTTAGCTAGCTTTTCAGATTTTAGCAAAATACTTACATGGTAACTGTACTAATAGTCTCTTAGATAAGACACATCAGAACTTGAGACCAGTATTTTCTCACCCCTGGGGGAAAGCTAGTAGAAATGAAAATGGTTGTCTTATAATACTATGTTCTTAAACAGTGTACATTTGTGACTAAACCTTACATTTCTGTCCTTGATTTAGCGACTCTTCAGAAGGTGTTCCTATTTCTCATGTTATGCAGCATTAAAAGAAATAACTGTTAAGTTATTCCTTAAAAAAAAGGCAGATTTAATTTTTAGTTGGCTTTTAGTTGTTAAAATACTAGGCTATTAAGATTTTTAGACTGATCAAGATGCAAAAATCAAAAATAGTTTAGAAATTTGGGTCGTCTCCACATGTTTAATTTTTCTGACACTGCTCATCTACTATTTCTCAATCACTGTAGCAGTTGAGTCAGGTATTTTTCTGGTCCTTGATCATCATTCCTCTACTTATCTTGGTGACTACTTCCAGTCCGTTTCAAACAACGACCAACATTATCATATTTCAGGTCCTACCTTGAACTGTTAGAACTTGAGATTTCAGGCTGGTGTTATTAAGGGGGAAAAAAGTCAGAGGATTAAATTGAGGGTGCATTTAAGGGAGTTATAATGTCATATTGTGGAATCTAATCTGAGAAAGGTGGGAAGTAAGGACGTTACAGTGGATTTAAAGGAGTGGAAACATGTAAAAATCTGGTAATATTAGTAGTTTATTGGTCCTTAGAAGGTCAAATATAATTGTGGAAAGGGAGTAATCTTCAAAGCAAAATGCTTGAAACTCATATTATTGAAGGATGTGCAAGCATATATTACTGGTAATGACTAAGTTAGTGTGTGGTCATGGAATGGTTGGCTGAGGAGAAGCTCATGGAAAGAAAAGAGGTCCAGAAACTAAGAAGCCAGGGTCATTCAGGAATTCTGTACATCAATATTCAGTCATCAATAATTACGAGCAGTATTACTGAAAGTGCCATGCATATGGTTAATGAATGTACAGAAGTGTGTATGTCTGAATGAATGAATGTACGCACTTACATATGTATGTATTAGAGGCCTTAGTTCAAATACGATGTTGCTCCAATTTAGTCTTAGCTGGTGCATTGAAGAATTAAAGAAAATATAAAGCATAACCACTCTCCTGGTCCCAGTCACATAATGTTTTGTACTATGGTTAAATGAATACGTGTCTTACCTTCTCTCCTTTAAGACAATTATAATGGCTAATTCTTTTGTTATGTCTCCCACAGGTATGGTATGTAAGAAACACATTTGTGATGAAGAATTAAATGGAGAGAGAGTCAACTTTGAAGACGTTAACATTTGTTTTCCTCAGATCTTGACATTTAGTGGCAAAGCTAGTATGCACATCTGACCCGTGGAATTGTTTATAAAAAATACCATCAGCCAAGGTTTATTGACATTTTCACCCTGTGCCTGACATTGTACAAAACGCTTTGCACACTTTGCATTATTCCCATTATTTTTCCTAACTTGAATTTTTTGTTTTTTAATGTTTTTCAATGATTTTTAGTAACTTTACCAAATGATGCAACCATCACCATGAACTGGTTTTAGAACATTCTGATCTCTCCAATAAGATCTCTCATGCCCATTTACAGTTCATCCTCATTATCACCCCTAGCCCCAGGCAACCACTAATCTACTTTCTGTTTCTGTAAATTTGCCTTTTCTGGACATTTAGTATAAATGAATCCTATACTCTATAGCATCTTGTGTTTGGATTTCACTACTTAGCATAATGTTTTTCAGGTTCATCCATATTGTTGCATGTATGAAGACTGCATTCCTTTTTATTGCTGAATTGCATTGTATTGCATGAATATATCACTTTTTGTTTCCATTCACCAGTTGATGGACATTTAAGTTGTTCCTAGTTTGGGGTCATTATGAATAAAGCTGCTGTGAATGTTACTGTACAAATCTTTGTGTGGACATATGCTTTCATTTATCTTAGGAAGACACCTGTGAATAGAATTGCTGTGTGGTATGGTAACAGAGGTATTGTTGAAGATAGATTTGCTTTTCAAAAGCAGGACAGAAGCTGATTGTACTTAAATAATCCAAATTCATTTTGATATACTGTCCCAGATATAGAGCTCCTATCTAAAAATTAAGATACCTGGAAATTGTAAAGTTTATACACAGACACACATACACATACACATTCACACACACACACACACACACACTTATCTTATTTAATGGAAATCTAATTGTTATGTTTGTTTTTCTGAAGAAAGGAAGTGATACTGTGACAGGGAGAGTTTCTGGAATTGAATGTAGTCGATCATCTGTGATGACTTCGCTAGGAAAATAATGTCTAAGTCAACATCAGAAGATGAACATGAGTGAGCTAGATGAAGAGAAACTTAGAAAAGCATTTCAGTTAGAGGGAACAGCATAGGTAAATCCCTGTGGCAGGACAGAGCATGACGCTTTTTGAAGAAAGGTAAGAAAGACAGTGTGGCTGGTGTTTTGTCAAGGAGCCGACAAGTTGTCTTGGCCTTCAAAGTTTTGCTCTTCCTGAAATCAGTGAGAATCACTGAAAGGATGTAAGCAGATAGGTGACAAAATTAGATAATCTTGTCTGTACCAGAAAATAGTGATCAGTCAGGATTTCTAGTGAATTCTGGGAGATCACTTTAAAAATCTATCTGGGTTGTTGTTTGTTTTTTCACTTGAATTTTATTTATTTATTTTTTTAGGTAAGATATTTATTACGTTTATGTACTGAACAGGAAAAGACACACCAGTGATGTTTAGTTTCTTTAGTTATATGCCCTGTGCCCAAGAAGGGCAGTGTTAGAAACATAATGAGTGATCCCTAAATATTTGACAATGGATCCATTAGCAAAAATTGTTATGTGAATATAAAATCAATTACAAAGCATGAAGACAAACATATACAACTTCTTATAATTCATAAAATAATAAATTTCATAACAAAGAGAATAAAGCTACATGCAAACTCTTGGCTACATATGGTATTGTCCATTAGATAACTACAGTTTATCAACATCACCTAATATTTGTATCATTAGAGATGATAATAATAACATTGTTAGCTACCAATCATGTCATGACAACTGTGCTACCTACTCTAAGTACTTTATATAACGTATCCTCCAAATAACACCATTGAGTACTAATTTTCAACCCCTTCTTAATTTTTTAAAAAATTATTTTTTTTATTTTTTGGGGGGGGAAGAAAAATGGGATTTTTTTAAAATTAAGGTTTATTGGGGTGACAATGGTTAATAAAGTTATATAGGTTTCAAGTGTACAATTCTATAATACATCATCTATGTATCACATTGTGTGTTCACCACCCAGAGTCAGTTCTCCTTCCATCACCATATATTTGATCCCATCAACCCCTTTTGTAAAGAAAACTAAGTTTCAGGAAGATGAAGTGTCTTGTCTCAAATCTCAGTTAGTAAGTAATAGGAAGGTTTTCTAGTATGTTCCATGTGTAACCACAGGGTGTATGCTTGCTGGATCGCTGTTTTGCCTCCACCCAAGCTCTTTGTAAAATAGAAGTTATTAATATGTATTTCCAAACCATTTCTATAACAAATGGAATGTCAGTCATACAGAGGTTTGTAAAATGGCATTTCAAAAACTTAGCTTTCAGGCCGGCAGAGTGGCTCAGTTGGTTAAGAGCTCACTCAGGAGTTTGAGCTCTGAGCAACAGCAGTTCGAGTCCCGGCCCAAGCTGAGCAGCCGCTGAGCTGCCAACAGGTGGCAGGATGGCTCAGCTAAAAAAAAAACAAACCAAAAAAACCCCCCAAAACCTAGCTTTCATCCCACTTCTCTGAGATGAAGTAATTCAGACACAGAAAATATAGTAACCTATCCTGTCATTAATAAGTAAATGGACCTTTAAAAGTGTGCAATTTTTTCCCTTCCTGCCTATCAACTGGACAAGGCCAACTATTTAACGGGCAATTTGTTATATGTCTGAAATTTATCTTAAGGGTATAACATTGAAAAGATGAATGGAATGAAAGGCAAATGACTTCCAAATGAAGAAAGACACAAGTACTCAAGGCAAAGAAATAAACCATTTTAGATCCTATAATTAAAAGAAAATAACTGAATATTTCATAGTCATCTTAAAAATTCTGTTTCCTATATTAAAGTTAAGACTGTACTTATAATCACATGATATTTGCCCCCTTTTCTCTACTTGGTAATGTTATTCCTAAAATGAAATATTTCTTGCTGGCACTATATATACTAAAGTAATACACACAGATTTTTCTCAGATTTGGCGATGGGTTTTAGAAGCTGCAAATGTTAAAACGTATTGACTTGTCACCTACTGATATTCATGCTCATAAATTAGGCAGTATTCCTAATGAGAAAAAGAAAACTTTTGTAGTGCTTGCTTCTTTTTTTTTTTTTCATTAAAAGAAATCCGAATAGTGCTTGAAATAAAACCTAATTTTAAAATTCTGGTAGAATTTGCCAGTGGGCTTTTATGCAAATGGCCAATTATAGACATAGTAACTAAACAAGAGCGAAAAACGCTAACAGAGTTCACTTAGGCAATGTCAATGAAAGTTCCTTTAGACAATAAATAATGACAGATGGCTACCTTCTTAATGACAGTTGGTAACTATAATGGTTTGACACTTAAAAAGAGCACTCCCTAATGACACAGAATGCCCTTTTCTGAAAGTTACTTGGACATTATTCATTTTACAATATATCAATGCATGTGTACTATTTTTCTTAAATCATTGACATGCAACGAATTTTAGGGATCCATGCATACAATGGGTAAAAAGAGACACAATATCTGATAAATTGCAGAAAATCATTAAACATCAATAGGGAGTGGATAGTGCCATGATAAATAGCAGATAAATAATAAAGATGATGATTTTAGCTAAGGATACATATCAATGCTTCTTAATTTAATTCAATTTACTCATGCTCTTACACTACAAAGTACCAGCTTGCAAATGTGATTAGGTTAGAAACTGTCTATTTGGGGCTGCCTCCTAGACCCAGACCCCCCACTTCCTTCTCACCACCTTCCTTGGAACTCAGTCTCCCTTCCTGTACTTTATAAGGTCATATGTTTTTATTCATTGATCTTGTTACTGTCCCCATACTTTTTCAAATTTTTGCTTATGCTAGCCAGACACTTCCTGAGGCTGTGACTGAAGAAAACAAATGGACCCATCATCTTTTTGAAAAATGGCAGTGAGAGCTTTCTCCAATATTACAAGAGGCAGTGCAGATGGAAAATAATTTTTTTTAAAAAAAAGCATTGATAAATCCATGTAAGACAGACCCATTATTGGAGAATGGCGAGATAGTGTGTTTAAGACTACATCTTTTACTTTTCAAAATGACATCAGGGGAAGACTCCTGCTTTCTCTCATAAAATTCCTTTAAGATTCCTATTGGATGTGTCCATTGAGACACGTAGAGTTTTGGTAGATTACAGAAAATCCAAATTTTGCATTACAATTCCTAAATTCTTATTGGACATATTCTTAGAAGTATGATACATGTATCAGTAAATATGGAATAAATGATATATTCATATCAGCTAAATTATTTTGGTAAATAAACTTCCACAAAATAATGTTACCTGCACATATAGCTATTTATGTGCTACAACTTAGTAAAAAAAAATCCTTTGAGAAGATACAGGCTTTTTATTTAAATATTGTTGTATTGGTTAATGTGAGGTTGATATAATGGTGGAGGGACCTGACCACAGAATTTTTTTTGTAATTAAGCACACACACACACACACCTAAATAGAGCAGTTGCCTATTGTACATTGTGTAAACAGTTCTCTGTAAATATGAGTGCAGAAACAGGGTTTTTAGTACAAAATAATGAAAACTAATTCAAACAACTGTATGTCCGGATCATTGGGTTCCTGCCACGATCCACCATTAAAAACCTGAGGGCACATTGGTAATGTCACTTGACATTTAACTTTTTAGAACTTCTTAGTTTGTTAAATGGGAGGGAGGGGGAGAGCAGTGGTTAGATAATCTAAAACATTCTTTTAGTGCTATTATTCTATAGCATTTTATAATAAAGAATTTCTTACTTAGAACCAATTCATAATTGGAAGCACCCTTGGTGTCATGAAAGACAATTTCAGGAGAAGTCTTAGTTGTCTTTGTAACAACAACATGTGTCATTAATTTATGGGAGGGAAAAAGAAATGTACGAGAATGTGTCACATTATCTTAATAAGTATTTATTCAGTGATAGTCAAGCCACCACCATATAAGCATGACTGACATACTATATACTGTTTTCCACTTCACAAGTGTAGTCTTTTGATTATTTTACCTAATTTTCTATGCTTTATTTTAATATTATTATTCTAATATCAGTTTGGGAGCTGATCTGACCATTATGGTAATTTTTTCAATATTATTTAATCAATGGAATAAAATAAAGTATTATTTCAATGTAGTTTTTATCTCTAAGCATCCAGTTGTTATTGTGAAAAAGTCTGAATAAAAGATGCCATTGAATGTTATAAAAAATAAGTATTTAACATGTGTTATAGAGGGGCAGCCAGTTATCTCAGTTGGTTAGAGCATAGTGTTCATAACACCAAGGTTGCCAGTTTGATTCCCACATAGGCCACTGAACTGCACCCTCCAAAACTAGATTAAAGACAACTACTTGACTTGGAGCTGATGGGTCCTGGAAAAACACACTGTTCCCCCAAAAACTCCTTAAAAAATGTGTTATGGAGTGGTTCAAGTCACCTATTTTTACCTTTGTTTTATCCAATATATTTGTTCATTTGGATAACCGTACCTGGGGTCTGGAGTGAATTTTTTTCCAAAGAACCTAATTTCTCTGAATCCTACATACTGGAAGAAATGAAATGAAACATTTAAATGAGGACATTTATGTGCACTTGAATTATCTTCACAATATGGAGTTAATGGGTTCCTAGAGTAGGGTCTTGAAAGGGTTATTTGCCATGTTAGGAAAAATCATGGTTACAGTCATCCAACACTAATTTACTTTGTGAGAAAAATCAGACTTCATATAACTAATCTCAGCTTCATGAGTTAAAAGAAATGAACAGAGAATTTGCTGATTTTCTCATTAATAATTAAGCAGCAATCTTTTAGAGTTACTCTCCTGGAATTTACTACAGCAAGAGCAGAAGAAAAACTACCTGGTATGTCTTTACAAGTTTTTAAAAACAGAATTTTAAACAGCAAAGGGTGTGGCACTAAAACATTTTAACCAGTTTGAATTCAGCATCCCCATAATACAGACTAAATCAGGCTAATTAATGATAGTTGTAAGCCATTTTTTAAAAAAAGATTTTTATTGGGGAATTGGGGGATGGGAACAGCGCTGGGGAATTGGGGGAAGGGGAACAGACAAGTTGCTGTCTTTTTGTTCTTCAGTCTAGTTGTGGAGGATGTTGCTTCACTGGCCCAAGTTGGCACCATCATTGCGCTCTTCCCGGGCGAGGCACATCAGTCGCTGGCTTCTGGACGGCCGCTCACTGCAGCTGCTGCCCGCTCACGCTGGCCGCTGGCCACACATGGCAGCCCATGGCAACCCACTGCCACAGGGGCTGCAGCCTACGCCGTCGCCGGCGACTCACGGCAACCCAGCTCCAGGTCGACCTGTTGTTCAGCATCTTAGCTGTAGAGGGCAGTGTCACTGGCCCTCACATGTGGGATCCGAACTGGGACCCTCTGAAGTCCCAAGCCAGTTCTTAACCAATGCACCACTCGGCCGGCCCTGTAACCCATTTTAAATTCAGAATTAAATTTAGCAAGTAATTATTCTGAAACATGCACAAAATATATTTTAAAGAATGTCTGACCATAATTAATCACCAGGTGTCTATTTGCCTGTAATGATGAAGCACATTCTAACATTTAACCATATGTCAGTCAACATTATTTATTGAATACCTGCTGTGTTTGGAATAGTTAACCTTAAAACAAATCAATCACAAAAAAGTCAAGATGTTAATACCAGATACAAGCAAATGAAAGCAACTGCATTAATTTCTGGTCAGCAATTTAATAAGAAGTTGCTTCATTATTTTGCATTTCTATTGTATACGTACTCTTGGAATATATTATTTGCCTATACTACAAATACAGGCTTTTAATTAGAAAGTCAAAATATATAGTATGCAAGTATTCTATCAGTAACTGTCTTGGGGCTAGGATTAGCCCACTATCTCCACACAACATTTTTGTAGAGGAATTTTCCCATAGTGCTGCTGAATAAGTCATTAATTAAAGGATTAAAGCTGATCTACCACTCAGTTACTCTTAGAGAAAATGCAATGTGATAACTTCTCTGCATCATATAATGTTACTACCAATATTCTGAATGAGCATTGTAAAGAAATCCTCACTTGGTCTTTTGTTTTGTTTTGTTTTGTTTTTATGTGAACGTAGTGTTTCTTTCTTAAGTTTCTAGTTTAGTCTATTAACATTCCATGTACATATTAGGCATTTAATATAGTTTAGATGTTTTATTTATTTTATTACCATCCCCAGTTTAAAATGCAACTAGAAAACAATATTAGGGTATTACATAATGTAGATTGTTATAATAAAAGAGGTCTCACCTCCAATATGAGGATACTTAGAGCCTGGACTTTGAAAAGGGGGAGGTTCACTATTTTAGTATAAGCTATAGAGAAAGGAAGGAAAGAGAGAAGGGAGGGAGGGAGGGAAGGGAAGGGAAGAGATGGAGGAGTGAGTAAGGAAAGAAAGAAGGGATAGAAGGAGAGAGGTACATATGTTCCAAATATCTAAAAGTGACTTGCAATAGTCTTAACATTGAAAAAATTAGTTCCTGTAAGAAAGTAATGTTTATTAAATTTCATTTTATTAACCTTTAGATAAGGAGTATATTGACTTTCCTGGAATTTTTAACATATTTTTATCTACCAAAATTATGTGTATGCAGGAAGCACAAAGAACATCTACGAATATAAATAAGTTAAGTTTTTGCCAAAGACATGGAAAATCAAAATTATATTGTCTAAATTATTTTTTCATTTCTGTATTTTTGTTTATTTTTTTCCAGCTTTGAGATATACTTGACATATAGTAGTCTATAAGTTTAAGGTGCACAACTTAATGGTTTGATATATGTATATATTCAGAAATGATCACCACAATGTTAGTTAACACATCTATCACCTCACATAAGTACAATTTTTTCTCGTAATGAGAACTTTTAAAATCTACTCTCTTAGCAAGATCAAATATACAATACACTACTGTAAACTATAGTCACCATGTTGTATGTTATATCTCCAAAATTTACTTATATTATAACTGGAAGTTTGTACCTTTGAGTCACTTTCACCCATTTCCCTCACTCCCAACCCCCACCATGCCTCTCTTAACCACTTATATGTTCTCTGTTTCTATGAATTCATTTTATTTTGACTCTACATGTAAGTGAGATCATGCAGTATCTCTTTTTCTCTAACTTGTTTCACCGAGCATAATGTTCTCAAGTTTCAGCCAGTTGTAGCAGGATTTCCAATATTCCATTATATATATATACATATATATATATATATATGTATATATATATACATACATACATACATATATATATATATATATATATAATTTTCTTTATTCTTTCATGTGTCAATGGACACTTAGGTGGTTTCCATGTCTTAGCTATTGTAAATAAGATAATACTGCAGTGAACATGGGAGTGCAGACATCTCCGATAGTGATTTCATTTCCTTCAGATACCGTATTTCCCCATGTATAAGACGCACCGTTTTTCAAAACATTTGGGGTCTAAAAACTGGGTGCGTCTTATACAGTGGTTGTAGATTTCTTTTACTCGCATTTCCCAATTTTTTTGCGCTTGTTTTTGCACTCATACCACCACTGTATAAGATGCACCCAGTTTTTAGACCCCAAAGTTTTTGAAAAAGGGTGCATCTTATACATGGGGAAATAGGGTAAATACCCAGCACTAGAATTGCTGGATCATATGGTAGTTCTATTTTCAATTTTTGAGGAACTGCCATATTATTTTCTACAGTGGCTGCAACAATTTGCATTCTAACAGTGTACAAAGGTTCCGTTTTCTTCATGTCCTCGCCAACACTTGTTATTTCTTGTCTTTTTAATAATAGTTATTCTAACAGGTGTGAGGTGATATCTCCTTGTGGTTTTGATTTGCATGTCCCTAATGATTTATTTTTGCTTTTGTTCCCTTTGCTTTTGGTGTCAAATGAAAAACTCATCACTAAGACCAATGTCAAGGAGCTTACTGCCTATGTTTTCTTCTTGGAGTTTTATGGTTTTGTTTTTTTGTTTGTTTGTTTTTAAAGATTTTATTGGGGAATTGGGGGAGGGGAACAGATAAGTTGCTGTCCTTTTGTTCTTCAGTCTAGTTGTGGAGGACGTCGCTTCACTGGCCAAAGTTGGCACCATCATTGCGCTCTTTCCGGGTGAGGCAAATCAATCGCCGGCTTCTGGACGGCTGCTCAGTGCGGCTCCTGGCCGCTCACGCTGGCTGCTGGCTACACATGGTAGCCCATGGCAACCCACTGCAGCAGCCTACGCCGTTGCCAGCGACTCACGGCAGCCCAGTCCCAGGTTGAGTTGTTGTTCATCATCTTAGCTGCGGAGGGCAGTGTCACTGGTCCTGATGTGGGATCCAAACAGGGGCCCTCTGGCGTCCCAAGCCAGCTCTTAACCAACACGCCACTCTGCCGGCCCTGGTTTTGGTTTTTATAGTCAAGCCTTTAATCCACTTTGAGGTAGTTTTTGTGTATGGTTAAGATAGTGGTCCAGTTTCATTCCTTTGCATGCGGCTTTCCAGTTTTCCTAACACCATTTATTGAAGAGACTGTCATTTGTCCCTTGTATATTCTTCCCTCCCTTGTCATAGATTAAGTGACCATATAGGCATGGGTTTATTTTTGGGCTCTCTGTTCTGTTGCATTGACCTACGGGTCTGTTTTTATGCCAATACCTTATTTTTCTGAGTAATAGACCTATTAGGTTTACAGAACAATTAAGTGAAAATTACGAAGAGTTCTCTTATGTTCCCTCCCCACTTCCCTCAGTTTACCTTGTTCTTAACATCCTGCATTTGTATGGTATATTTGTTAAACTTGATAAGCCAATATTGATACATTATTATTAACTAAAGTTCATACTTTACATTAGGTTTCACTATGTGTTGTACATTCTATGGGTTTTGACAAATGCATGATAATAAAAAAATGTATACACCATTACAGTATCATATACTGGGTTGTCGGAAAAGTCGTGATGTATTTTGTCTATGTTTTTCAAAGGTAATTTGTTTACATAAAGAACAAAGATCAATCAATGATATATTGCCCGTTTTGTTCGATAACCTTTTGCCATCTTTCAGTGAGCTTCATAATTCCTCGTTCATAGAAGGACCTGTCTTTATTTGCAGAAAGCTGAACAAGGT